>NW_024870946.1:1775000-2225000 GCF_019054845.1 Dipodomys spectabilis
ACTGTTACATGTATGTTGGTAATATATATAACCTTGATGTGATTTAAAGTGTAACTTACTTTGTATGAGATACTATGCTATTTTCTATATGGGACCTAGAGCCTATGCTGATTTTAGTATACTCAATCAGTTCTGGAAGCAACACTGTAAATACCAAGATGACCATTTTATGCTTTTACCCAGACAAATATAGCTACAATAAAGCTTCAGTTATAAATTGGGTACAGTAAGACAATAATAACAGTAACTAATAAAAATAGAAAAATTGTAACAATATACTGTAAAAAAATCAATTAATGTGAAATGGATGTGGAAGTGCATACCTGTAATTCCAGGAAACAGAAGCCTAGGCAGGAAAGTAATCAAAGAGATATACAGTGAAACTTTACCCCCAAAAGAACCCCCCCCAAAAAAACAAAAAAAAGGTATTATGTGAATGTGGTTTCTTTCAAAATATGAGCTGTTTTTTCCGTGTAATTTTTTCAGAGCACGGTTCAGCACATGTAACTAACTACAGAAGGGGAAATTACAGTGAAAGGGACTATTGTATAGTTTTTTTGTGAAGAGAATAATGTACCTTATTTAAAGGTTCTTTTCTGAGAAGAAAAACCATGCACAATTCTTTTGCCTTTTTCTGAAACTCTAAGACATTTCTCCCCTCCCAACTAACCATATTCCCACCTGGGTGCTGGAAAGAACAAACAAACCCAAATTAGCTTAGTTGTGCCATCAAGTCTTTCCATGGCAACAATGCTTGATAAGAAATGTACTAATTACCTTGCTAAGGTAATTGTAACCTCTCTGTACGGTATTTTCACAATTAAAAAGAAAAAGCTGAAGTACAAACATGATTTGTTCCTGAACAATCAAGCTTCCTGTAGTCTGTTTCATTCTTCCTATTTTGCTCCCAGATGACCAGAAGACACTGGTTTGAAGACATATTCTGTATTGTCAGGTGTGTGAGATAAATGACTTCCTTAGAAGAAAATGTGAATTTGAAGATTGAAATTGAGAAGGGAAATCAAACTCTTCAATCATTTTTAGTAAGGACCAGAAAAAATGGCATGTACTTACATGCTGAGAGTAAGCAACTTTTGCCACCTGTGGTAATGAATTTAATTTTGATGCTGTTGTGAAATGTGTCTGACATGTGTCCTGAACCCTAATTCCTTATTTTCTGAGAGCACCACCTCTTCAGAAATTCTGATTGGTGCTGTGAATATTTACTTCCTGTAAAATGTAGTTGCTTGGATATTTTGATTTTGTGAAAGCTTGGTTAGTTTGATATTGTTCTCTGAGTTAAACTATAAGCAAATAAAAATGAATTGAACCTGATTAAGTGAAGTTCTTTCTGCCCATTTACTCTGGTACAGATTTCTCTGATTTAGGAAATGTATATTTTAAGTCATTCTGGATGCCTAACTAGGTCTGTGTATGGGGATGAGTCAATAAGAATTGCAGACTTTGCCACATTGATTTTGGAGCAAAAACTTATAGCTGGAAACTGGGCAATGATTCAAAAGACAGCTGAGGCTGAAGCCATGAGCCCTCCTGCGTGTGTTCAGCTCCCAATCTGTTCTAAAACACCCCTCACTTCCCATGCAGTGGTTTCTTTTTCTATCCAAAAGGTTTCTGGAGCTTCATCTTATGCTGGCCTCCTAGTATGCCAACATGAGGGAAGTCAAAGCAAGCAAGGCAGATGTGGCAGAGGGATTTTTTTGGTCGGTTGTGGCGCCTGAACTCTGGGCCTGGGCACTGTTCCTCAGCTTTTCAGCTCAAGTCTAAAACCGCTGATCTAAACAACAGCATATATCAACTAGATTTAACAGACATCTATTGAATATTTCACCCAGCAGCATCAGAATACACGTTTTTCTCTGCAGAACATAGAACATTTTCCAAAATAGACCACATTTCAGGTCACAAAACATTCTTGTCCAAATTCAGAAACATTGAAGTTATACCTTACATTTGCTCACATCACACGGGAATAAAATTAGATCTCAACACCAAAAACCACCAAAGAAAGTCATGTAACATATGGAGGCTGAACAACACACTGTTGAATCACCAGTGATTCAGGGAAGAGATTAGAAAGGAAATTCAAATGTTCACGGTATTCAACAAAAATGAGCACACAAATTACCAGCTCTTCTGGGACAGAGCAAAGGCAGTAGGCAGAGGCGAGTTTATAGCTTTGAGTACCTACATCAACTAATTGGAGAGATCTAACACCAACAATTCAATGAGACATCTGAACCTTCTTGATAAAGAGCAGCAAGATAAACCCTAATCCATGAGATGGAAAGAAATAATTAAAATTAATTCAGAATTAAATGAATTAGGATCCAAGAAAACCATAGAGAGCATCAACAAAACAAAGAGTTAGTTCTTAGAAAAAATTAACAAAATTGTCAGACCCTTAGCAAATCTTATCAGAAAAAGAAGAAAACTCACCCAAATAAATAAACTCAGAGATTAAAATGGAAACATCACCAGAGCAATAACCAAGATTAAGAAAAGTAAAAGGGAATACTTATCAAAATTATGCTAATGAGTTTGAGAACTTGGCAGAAATGGACCTTTTCATAGCAAATATCGACATGCCGAAACTAAAACAAGACGAGTTAAAACATTTTAACAGGACCATATCTACAAATTCAATGCAATACCTAACAATATCCCTAATTCATTCTTCAAGGAATAGAAGAGACAATCCAAAAATTCATAGGGAACAATAAAAGACCCTGAATAGCATAAAAGATCATTAACAGAAAGAAAAGTGGAGGAATATCAATACAAAATTGCAAACTGTGCTAGTAATCAAAACAACTTGGTAATGGCACAAGAACAGACCTCAGGTCCAATGGAATAGAATTGAACCTACAGATATATAGCCATCTAATCTTCGATGAGGAACCTAAATAATTAGAATGGAAGAAAAACAGCCTCTTCAGTAAATGGTGCTGGCAAAATTGGTTAATCAATTGTAGAAAACTAAAGCTAGATCCTCATATATCACCCTGCACCAGAAACCACTCCAAATGTTTCAAAGACCTCGGAGTCAAAGCAGACACTCTGAAAACATTATAGGATGGAATAGGAGAAAACTTAGAACTCCTTGGCACAGGCCGAAATTTTCTTAATAGAGACCCAGAAACACAACAAATCAAAGAAAGGTTGGACAAATGGGATTGCATGAAATTGCAGAGCTTCTGCAAGGCAAAGAACATAGCTAGCAAGATCGATAGAAAGCCCACTGATTTGGAGAAGACCTTCACTAGCCATAGAACAGAGAAGGGTCTCATATCTAAAATATACCTGGAACTCAAAAAATTAAATACCCCAACAACAAATCCTCAGAGAAACAAATGACCAATAAATAAGTGGGCTAAAACTTAAAGGGAAACTTCTCTGAAGAGGAAAGAAGGATGGCGACATATGAAGAAAAGTTCAACCTCTCTAGCTATAAAAGAAATTCAAATCAACCCAACATTGAGGTACAACCTCAGCCCAGTTAGAATGGCTATAATCAAGAACTCATAACAACAGATACTGGAAGAGATGGGGACCGAAAGGAATCTTACTGCATTGTTGGTGGGCGTGTAAACTTGTTCAACCACTTTGGAAAGTAGTATGGAGTTTCCTCAAAAGACTCCACATAGAGCTCCCCTATTTCCCAGCAATCTCACTTTTGGGCATTTACCCAAATGATCACAAACAAGGCCATACTAAAGCTACCAGCTCAACTATGTTTATTGCAACATTATTTACCATAGGTAAGATATGGAACCAACCCAGATGCCCCTCATTAGATGAATGGATCTAAAAAATGTGGTAGATACACACAATGGAATTCTATACCTCTATCAGAAAGAATGACATTGCCCCATTTGTTAGGAAGTAGAAAGACTTGGAAAAAATTAAGTGAATTAAGCCAGGTCCAAAAATATACTTCCCATGGTTTCCTTTATTTGCAATAACTAGTATATTTTTGAGACAAGCAGAAAAGGTAAGTTAAGTTCATGTTAGGTGTAATGAACCCCAAGATAAGTATTGAAATGTTTTTTTTCTTTCTTGCAATTGTTTCTAACATATTTATAATATTATTTCTTTGTTGCTTTATATGTCCCTCCCCCATGGTATAACCCCATCCTTCCATTTTATTTGATGTTGGTATAATTTGTTGAGGCAATGGGCAAAAACCAACCTTTAAATAGGGATACATTGGACCCATTGCAACAATGAGCTATACAAATCATTATGTCCAATGAGGAACTTAACTTTTGCGAGGGACAGGGTGTTGCAGGGGTGGAGAGGGGAGATGGGAAGGGATGAGAAGGGGAAACAGGAGGAGGCAACAATGCTTGATAAGAAATGTACTCATTACCTTGCCCATGTAATTGTAACCCCTCTGTATGGTATTTTGCAAAAAAATTTTTTAAAAAGTTTGTCAGAGGGGCTGGGAAGGTGGCTCAGTTGTAGAGCGCTTGCCTTGCATGCTCAAGGCCCTGGGTTCGATTCCTCAGCACCACATAAGCAAAAAGAAAAAAGCCGGAAATGGCGCTGTGGCTCAAGTGGTAGAGCGCTAGCCTTGAACTGAAGAGCTGAAGGACAGCGCCCAGGCCCAGAGTTCAGGCCCCACGACCGGACCCAAAAAAAAAAAAAAAATTTGTCAGAATAATGTCAAAAAGTTTTTGACAGAATAATCATTAGTGTATCACCTAGAATCAGGATATGGTTAGTAACTCTAGAGGATTTTCTCATACTCTCAGAATTTTCGTAAACATATATAATAAGCCAAATGAGGTGGTTATACCTATAATCCTAGCTACTCTGAAAATGGAAATGTCGATAGTTGCAGTTCAAGGTCAACCTGGAAAACATACAAGAGACCTCCATCTCAATCAATAAAAGCTGGGTGTGCCAATGTGTGGCTGTCATCCTACCTATGTTCAAAATCATAAAACTAGGAAGTTCACTATCCATGTAGCCTCGGAATAAACAAATACAAGATTCTTTCTCAAAAACAATCAAAGCAAAAATTGCTGGATGTGGCATGGTTCAAGTGGTCAGATGCCTGCCTGGCAAATGCAAGGCTCTGAATTTGAATCCAAGTACTTACCTCAAAAATTAAAAGTAAACCATATGAATTAATTCTCTAAATCACTTCTCAGTGCAATTATCTTATGTATTCTTCAAATAATCTGGTAGTGAAGGCAGAGAATTGATTAAACCAGATCAATATAATAGGTGAAATTAACCCCAAGATAAGTATTTAAATGGTTTTTTTCTTTCTTGCAATTGTTTCTCACATATTTATAAGATTATTACTTTGTACTGGGAATGCCTAGCTTCTTCATGGCTCACAGGCTGGTGTGCTCATGTGGACCCATTCACCTATTAGGCCTGCTAGGCCCCGCGTTCAGATACCAGACCAGCCAAAAGATTCATCTTGATGTCACAAGCAAATAGTTGCCCCTGTTTTCCTTTCCTGTGCAAATCCTGGGTCTCAGCTAGGATGGAGAATGCATGGGCCACCCTGTGGTCAGGGGAATAAGTTGTTATACATGTCAGCCGAGTTATACCTGTCATCATATACTCAAGAAAATACACAATATATCCATGAATAGCATACAAAATAAAGACAATAACTACAATTAATATATGATGCAGTACACACACGGATGTGAATTTACATCCCATATTTCAATGATACATTGAGGACTATTTTGGTCTCCCTGGGGCTCGATCTCAGTTCCTGGGAACAGCCCAGCTTCTTCCTGTCTCACAGTCTGCTGTCATCAAGTGGACCCATTGGGCAGTTGGGCCTCCTAGGCCTTGAGTTCGAATCCCAGCACTGCCAAAAATTCACCCTGATGTGAGAAGCCAGTTGTTGTACCTGTTTTCATGTGCTGTGCAAATTCTGGGTCTCAGCTATGATAGAGAAGGTATAAGCAACTCTATACTTATGGGAATAGGTTGTCATCCAGTTCACCACAGTTATATCTGTCAACCTATACTCAGGAAAATACACAATACATCAATGAATAAGACACAAAATAAAGAGAGAATGACTACACCAAACGCAAGATGTTGCCCACCCATGTTTGGAAATATAGATCCTTTGTTTAATTATGAATTTATGACAATATTGGCCCCCACCAGGACTCCATCTTAGGTCCCGGGAACAGCCTACCTCCTTAGTGGCTTACAGGGTCATGTGCTCACCATGACCCATTCACCAATTGGGCCTGCTAGGCCTTGAGTTCAAATTCCAGCATGCCAAAAGATTCATTCTGATGTGAAAAGCCTAGGGTTGCACATGTTTTCCTGTTCCGTGAATGTCCTGGGTCTCATTGAGGATGGAAAATGCTATATAAGCAACTCTATAGCCATGGGAATACATTGTCATCCATGTCAGCACAGTTATATCTGTCACCATACTCAATAAAATACACAATTCATCCATGAATAAGTCAAATAATAAAAAGAATAACTACACTGAATGTAAGATGCATACCACACCTGTAGGTAAAGAGAGATCCTATGTTTAAAAAAAGTGGGCTTGCTATTTT
The DNA here is from genome assembly GCF_019054845.1 of Dipodomys spectabilis. NCBI lineage: Eukaryota > Metazoa > Chordata > Mammalia > Rodentia > Heteromyidae > Dipodomys > Dipodomys spectabilis. The sequence goes on from NW_024870946.1 coordinate 1,781,579, forward strand.
GTCGAGTGCTGGGGTTTCAAATCAGGCCCTGGACCAGGCCTGACATTCTAGTCTTCAAGGATGGTGAGCTTCCCCTTCTCCCTCAGTGCAACAGAGCTATACAAACCTGAGTTCAAATCCCAGCACTAACAAAAGATTCATCCTGATGTCAGAAGCCAGTTGTTGCACACGTTTTCCTCTCCTGTGAAAGTTCTGAGTATCAACTAGGAAGGGGAATTCATAGGCAACCCTATAACCATGGGAAAAGGCTGTCATCAATGTCATCCTGTCACAATACTTAGTAAAATACACAATACGTCCATGAAGTAGATACAAAATAAAGAGAAGAAGTTCACTGAACACAAGATGCTGTACACACATGTATGTCAATATAGATCATATGTTTAAATTATGAACTTATGAATATAGTGGACCACCCTAGAGATCAATGTCAGATCCTGGGAATGGCGTAGGTCATTAGTTGCTCACAGGATAGTGTGATCACCTTGACTTATTGGCCAATTGGTCCTACTAAACCCTGAGTTAAGATCCCAGCACTACCAACAAGTGGATCGTGGAGTAAGAAGCCAAGTGTGAAACTTGTTTTCCTTTTCTCTGAATATCCTGGGTGACCCTGAGAATCCTGGTATGATGGAGAACATTTCTATAAATCTAGATGCTCTGTGATAAGATGTCATCAATGTAATAAATGAAAGGGGTTTTATCACAGTACAATCAATGATAAATAAATGAATAAAACAAAAAATACAAGAACAACCACACCAAACATGTATGGACTGAATATCTATAGGTAAGTATAAATCCTATTTTTACAATGTACCTAAATAGTATGTTTCCAGGACTGGGGCTTGAATTCAGGACTAGTGAACAGGCATGAGTTTTTTATCTTCAAGTATGGTGATCTTCCCCTTCATCCACATTGCTCCAGATTTACCCAGATCCTGAGTTCAAATCCAAAGCCTGGAAGAATAAGCAGCGTGAATTGCAAGCCAGGGAGCTAAATGTTTATATTTTATTTTTCTCAATAAGGCGCTTGAACTCAGGTCGTGGCAACTCTGCCTCAGCTTCGATCACCCTACCCTGGGGTGCAACCACTAGATCTACGGCTCCTCCTGGGATCTTAGACCCCCAGGCCTTGTAGGGAAAGCAATGCACAGAAAAAATATGGCCTTTTTCTGTTTTCTTCCTTTGCATGGTGACCCTCATGGGTCTGAATGACACTGATGCAAAGGGTAATTCACCTTTCATTGTTACGTGGCAACATAGGCCCTGATTTCGAATCCCCATCCTGACACCAACCAATTTCAGGAGATACTAAGAAAATGGTTGCCATCCATAAAATTAACAATGGAATGTTGTCAAAGTCACGGTTGAATGAATTGATCATAAATGATGCTCCTATAAAATTAGACAGCTTCATTTCAGGAGGCTGATTGATTTTATTTAATATTTATTAAGCTTTGAAAGAATATTATTACTTAAAGGAACACAATAATATCAGAACACTGATTTCATTAATAATTTAAGGATGAATACAATTAATTAATTACATTACATTAATTACATGGATGGAGTATTAATACCCAGGAATTGGTAAGAATGTAGTCTATATAAATGAATAATGTAAAGGCATCTCTGACACGCTAAAAAGATATATATATTTATTAGTATACTTCCATCTGCATGTCAATATTTTCTTATTTTGGTAACCCTTGGTGCTTGATCTGAGGTCCTGGGAACAGCCTGTCAGCTCAATTTGCCCCAGGATGGCATGCTAACACCCATTCATGAATTAGGCCTTGTAGGCTTGTATGCCTTGAGTTCAGATGCCAGCACTCCCAAAAATGAATCGTGGAGTAAGAAGATGATGGTGACACATGTTTTCCTTTTCTGTGAAAGTCCTGGGTGTCAGGTATGAAGTGGAATACATATGCAGACATATATCCTGTGTAATCAATGTAATCAAAGTTTTATGTTCCATAATAGTCAATAAAATAACAGGTCAATACATGAATAAAACAAAAAAAATTAAATAACTACACTGAATGCAATATGGAGTCAACGTATGTATATATATATATATATAAATCATATATGTGAATTGTACATGAATAGGAAGTTTTCTAGTGGTGGGGATCTATTTCAGGCCCAAGGAGCAGACCTGAATTTCTTGACTTCAAGGAGGCCAGCTTCCCATTCCCACACAGTGCAACAGACTTACCAAGACCATGAGTTCCAATCCCAGTCCTGGCAGAAAAATGGCACCTTTGCAGTATGTGAGGCCCAATTCTTAGATATTTCATTATGCCTCCATTTTATGAATGTGACTTTTAAATGCTTACTAAAGAATTAACTAAAACTAAAATCAGTGTCTTATAATATAATTGTGTATAATTTTATCCTAGAATCATTCAAGAACTGCCCATTCCATCATGACATACATCACATTCCATTGGTATTCATATGGATAGGAATGAGTTCCTTAGGATCTCCTGCCATTTGGAGATGGCAGGACCAAGAGTCCAACTGTGAGCTCCAGCTCCCACCACTTCAACCTGGGGATTGGGTACTCACCAGTCTGTCCAAGAATATCAGCAAGACCAATGATTAGGCAGGCAGCAGTGGCTCTCAACAGTCCTCCTTGATACTTACAAGGCTGTGATGGGAGGATCATGGTCAAACTGATCCTAGGCAGGAATGTCCTTGAGTCGCCTGTCAAACTTCAGTGTCAACAAAGCCAGAAGCCCTGGGTTCCAGTGTGGAGGGCAAGCCTTGAGCAAAAGCAGCTCACAGACTGTGCCCAGATTCCGTGTTCAAGGTCCAGGTCTGGCAACACACAGACAGACACAACAATCTGTGCAGCCATCCAGCTAAAGCAGATCACCCTCTTGTCTCCAACTCAATTGGACATTGGTCCCTGGGTAAAGGGCTGTGGGAGCTGCTGTCTTCTCGTCTCCGCCCATGCTGCTTTCTGCCACACCCCCATTCTTTCATGGCTCTTTCTGACCAATGGGATACAAGAATGGTGGCCAGGCCCACATTCCATGCTGCCCAGTAGCACCCAGGATTCCCTCTGTTAGTTTACAAAACTACCAGTAGTTGAGGAAGGGAGAGGTGGCTGAGTGTTGAGGAAGACTCAAGCAACTTTGGAGTATAGTAGGAAATTGAGATGCCTGCCCACACCCTGGCTTCCTCCTCCCCTTCTCAAGGTGTAGGATTTCAAACCTCAGCCAATGGTGCACTGCCAGCCCGCTTAAAGCCCTGACCTGGTCCCTGGCCCTGGTTCTCTGCTCTTGGCCCATGTGTTTGCAATGCCAATGCCATTGCTGCTTGACCCACCTGGAGCAGCCACCAGCAGCTTCTCCCAGCAGCACAGGTGAGTGGCTGCCCCCAAATCACCACTACCTGGGGTCAGACACCCCTCTTGGGTCACCATGCAAACCTTCTGGTTTCCTCTCCCTGGCTCTGAGGAGCCACCTTTCTGTGTTGGGCATTTCTGAAACAGAGACTCAATATATGCTCTGGCTGGACTGGATCGAGGTCCTCCTATCTGGTCCTCTGTAGTTGGGATGGTAGACATGTAGCACCATGTTCAGTTATCGATTTAGATGGATTATCCCAAACTTTTAGTCCACAGCATCCGATTCTTGACCAGAGGTGAAGCTCTGGGTAGGGCCACAAAAATCAGACCTCATTCTCCTCATAGAATAGTTTTGAGGAAACAAGGGATTTATACAGAGGGATCCCTGGAGCATGGCTTGGCACAGAGGGAGTGGCCTTCAGAGAAGGTTCTCAGCAATTCTGTGAGCAAATGATAGGAAGATACCCGGAAAGGGTTCAGGTGGGGCCAGTTATTAATTGTGCAACAGGTGAGGATTATGAAACAAAACATTTCTCTGTTTCATCATTACCCTATCCACATGAGGAAGGGGATGCTTCACTGTATTGAGTTTTGCAGCTGGGGAAGCCAAGGCACAGAGAAGCCAGGGGAACTTCTTATGACTGCAACTTCACAGGAAGTTCGGCATGACTTCACTATCATGCTCCCAAGGACAATGGGTGCTATTCAATCCACTTCTTGTGGTAGGTAGTCCACTTCTTGTCAGTTGTGTGGCTTGAAGCCTAGGCATGGGCGCTCTTCCTGAGCTCCTCAGAAAAAGGCTAGTGCTCTACCACTTGAGCCAACAGCACCACTTCTGGTTTTCTGGTGGTTCTTTGGAAATAAGAGTCTCATAGACGTTCCTGCCGGGGCTGGATATGAACCATGATCCTCATATATCAACCTCCTGTGTAGTTAGGATTAGAGTTCTGAGCCACCGGCACCCAACTTAATTGTAATTCTGACTTTTCTCTCTCTCTTTCACAAGACCTGGTTGAATGGGTGCTGGAGAAGGGGGCACAGCATCACCATGTGGCTGGAATCCAAGATGACCCTCTCATCCTGGAGGTGGGTTGTGGGTCAGGAGCTATTTCGCTCAGACTTGAAACAGCTCCCTGAGGTAAGCCCCACTGTGCCCTGGCTAGACCGTGAAATACATTTTCCATTCAGCCTACTGGACTTATTGTATTGTATTCCTTTGTACATCATTTTCTAGCACCTGGCTAAACTTATGATACATAGTTATGGAATGAAAATGTAATGTCTTCTTAAGAAAGTCATTTAGGGTTCTGGGAATGTGGCTTCATGGTACAGTGATTGCCTAGCACGCATGAAACCCTGGGTTCAATTCCTCAGTAACACATAAAAATGAAAAACACTGGAAGGAATCTGTGCCTCAAGTGGTAGAGTGCTAGCCTTAAGAAAAAAAAATAGCTCAGGAATAATTACTTACCCTTGAGTTTAAGCCCCTGGACTGGCAAAAAAAATTATTAAATGGAAAATAAAGAATGCATACTTGAAATATATAATAGCTCCTTCCATACTGACACCTGAAAATAGTCCCTAGTTCATGTACTATATTTATGTTAGGATACTGTGTTGAAAAAAGTTTTGTTCATTAAGTCACAGCAATTAATGACAGGAATGTGCTTAGATGTCGGCTGAAGATTAATTCTGGAAATTCAGGATTCCAGGATTTTGTGTCATCACTGTTAATCACAAAGGGAAAAGTAGTCTAAGTGTGATTTTGAAATCTTTTTGGTCAGTTTTGGCACCAAAAAGGCAGAGGCTAATTAATAGTTGTGAAAGAAAATAAGGAATAACTCCAGATGGAAGGAATAAACGACAGTAAAAAATGTATACCAGAAACTGGTCTAGAGAACCATTTTTGGTAATTGAAGAACTAGTTGTCAACTAGGCTTTTCCTCATTGCCTTTAGCATTCTAAATCTCTTAGGCTAGTTCTTAATCTCTGTGTGGTAAATGTATCTCCTTCTATGCTGTTCTTTCACACCTTATCTCCTTTGTTTTCTAAAAATCTCAGTCTTTCTATATTTCTCTATGAACATTTCCTGATCATAAATACACCTATACAGATGTCACAAGATGCTAATGTAAGGGTCCCATAGCTCATGACTCATTAATGTAACAAAATGGAAAAGGAGGACATATTTACTGCTACCTCAATTTTTCTGAAAAGCTGCAATATCATCATTTGGTTAAAATTTCCATTCTTTGTGTACACAGTGTCATTCAGTTCACATAAATGCAAATATGAAATGGGTGCTGGTGGTTTACACCTGTAATCATAGTTACTCAGGAGGTTGAGAACAGAGGATTGCGGTTCAAACCCAGCCTTGCCAGGAAAGTCCATGAGACCCTAATCTTCAATTAACCACCAAAAAATCGGAAGTGGTGCTGTAGCTAAAGTGGTAGTGCGCTCAACTTGAACTGAAGACCTGAGGGACAGTGCCCAGGATCAGAGCTCAAACCCTACAACCAACAAAAAACTGAAATATGACTTTAAGTTTCCCCAAAAGGAATGACAAGATAAATAATCTTCCCAAGAAAACAAAATTAATTCCAAAATGATTCAGTGCACTTACTTTTGCAGAGTTATGTTATGGATTCTTTGCTGGACATATTCTCTAAAACCAAATCGTTTAACTAGGGTTACAGGTGGACCCATTGCAACAATGAGATGTACAAGTCGTTATGTGGAAAAACGAACTTTACAACTTTGGTGTGGGAGGAGAATGGGGTGGGGGAGAGGGAGAGTATGGGAAGGGATGGGAAGGGAAGGCAAGGGGAAACAAAGAAGAGGCAACAATGCTTAATAAGAAATGTACTCGTTATTTTGCCTGAGTAATTGTAACTCCTATGTACGGTATTCTCACAATAAAAGAAAAAGAAAAAAATGTCAAATATTAGCTTTACAATAAACTTCATCTAATATTTCTTGTTGGAAAAGAGACATCTATACAATTGATGTCACTTGGCTTTCTTACTATCTTAGTTCGAAGCCAACCCAGGCAGGAGAGTCTGTCAAAATCTTATCTGTAATTACACAGCAAAAAAGCCACAAGTGGAGTTTTGGTTCAAGCAGTAGAGTACTAGCTTTGGGCAGGTGTGCAGGAAAGAAAAATGTTCAGGGACAGGATCCAGCCTATGAGTTCAAGCCCCATAACCAACACAAACTAAAAAAACAAGCAAAAAAACCCCAGATATTTCATTGGGACCCTCTTTAAGGGAGTACTGGTCTGAGAAGAGGCTATTTGTTGATGATACTCACTGGATGCTTTTTTGGAATCCTTATTGCTCTGGAGAATTTAGGACCAAACAAAAAGAATTGATAACTGACTCCTGCAACAAGAGAATTATCTCAGGGGTGAAATATCCATCCATAAGACACTTAAAAACCTCCATGTCTTTATTTTTTTGCAGTACGATGTTTTTTTATTGGGGGGGGGGAGAACAGTTGTGGTCCTGAACTCTAGGCCTGGGCGCTGTCCCTCAGCTCTTCAACTCTACAACTTGAACTACAGCACCACTTCTGGCTTACTTTTTGCTTATGTGTTGCTGAGGAATCGAAACTGGGCCTCATGCATGCAAGGCAAGCGCTCTACCACTGAGCCACCTTCCCAGTCCCTGCAGTAGAACATATTTAAATCAACGTTATTTCCTTTTGTTCTATGCTAGCCTTCAAATGACACATTATTTCTCTTTGTAATACTCTCAACTAGAAGTTTACAGAAAAGTTATATATGAGTAAAAACACACACGAAAAAGTCAGGGACAGAGTTCCCTTCAAGCCTTGGGTTTTTTTCTTGTACAGTCAAAAGGAAAGCACAAGTTAACTTGAACTTTGTCAATCCTCTATGTTCCATTCCTCTCCTGGGATCAGTTTCCACATCCAGTAACAGTTACTTTCAGGAACAATCTATGGTGCTACCTGAGGTATAATGAATGTTTTCTTGCTTCACCGAAATAACACAAGGACACCCTGACCTGAGGTAACAAGTGTTTCAGAGACAACTTAGTTAAGAGAAAATATGAAATTATATTGCTTATAAATACATTATCCATGAGTATATTGAGTTCAAACTTTTGAAATTCTCTATAAATTAAGGCGAATTTTAAATGGGAAGAAGTTTCTCAGATCATTTTTTTTTGAGTGTATGTGCTGCACATTATTTTCCAAGTGTACATGAGTTAACAGTAAGGAAACAATAGCAATAATAGGAGAAAGAGAAATTTTGTGTTTAAGTGTAAGGGTTCAATACACTATAGAAGATTCTACAAATAAGACAACATTGAAACAATAAAGCCAAGTCCAGTATGTAGATTTATGAGAGTGATACAGAGAAAGCATTACTCCTACATAGAACACGAAGTATGAGGCCACTCCCCTTCTAAATCACGCTTGCTCATCATGCAACGTTGTAGAGAGTAGAATGAAAGCATAATTAAGTTTCCAATGCAAATCAGATATAAGAGCATGAACTTAACTGGAAAAAAAATCCATCCTGAGAGAGCAGGGATTATACTAATCATGAACTGTTGGATAAGACCACATTTTTTTCTTTCCTTTACTTATATATTTTATTTTTGGTGGTGGTCTTGGCACTTGAACTCTGGGCCTGGGAGCTGTCCCTCTGGTATTCAGCTCAAGGCTAATGCTCTATCACTTGAGCCACAGTGCCACTTTCAGTTTTCTTGTAGTTAATTGGACAAAGAGTCTCTGGGACTTTCCTGCCCGAGCTGGTTTGAAAACTATCCGAAGATCTCACCACCACCCAGCTTAAGATCACATTTCTCACAGTGTACACTCAGCATATGTAATGTGCATGTTCATCTATCTTTATATGAATTCTTGAGTTAAAAATCTATGCTACAGCTTAGCCTTTACACTCACAAAATGTTTGTAAGTTGTTACTACTGGAGAAATAAAACTTAAGAATGTAAAGAAGTCTGGGAAGTTCAGTTTTCATCCAGCCTGAGCAGAACAGTCTTTGAGAAACTATCTATAATTAACCAGCCAAAAGTTGGATTGGAAGAATTGCTCAAGTATTGGAATACCAGTCATGAGCAAGATTACTGAATAAGAGCTTGAGGCTTTTGCGTACATACATACAGACATACACATACATAGAGGCACTTATATTTGCACACACAAATACACAAATGAAGCAAATATCAGAATATGTAGAAAAGTTAGAAAACAATAGAAAATATGTCCTGTGTAAGACTAGAATCAAGTGATAATTTTTAATGTTAGAAAGTCCTCAAGTGAACGTTCTTCAAAACGTTTAAAACTGTTACATAGATAGGGACCAGAGATAGTAAGAGAGTCAAGTAATCATTATTAAAGGGATCAAATCCATGGCTGTCTGTTTAATTGGTCATTCCTTAACAGAACAAAGGTGGGTTAAGTTGTTAAGGGGAGGGGGACCCAGAGACATTCTTTTCATTCCAAGAACTGGGCTGCTTGGAGCCAAGGATTTTTTTTCTATAATCCCTAAAACAAAAACAAAACCTGTAAAGAAGCTGCCCCAGCTCAAGTCTCCTCTCAGGACCTAGTTCAGTGGGCTTTGAACTGTAATCTTCCAACCTTAGCATCCTCATTATGTATGATAGTTTAAAAAGTATAAATATAAATAATATTCGCAAGAATATCAGTAGAGGAAAAATGATGCAACACAGTTAATTGCGATGTTATTTCCAGAACACGGAAGGCATCACATTAGCAGAGGTGCAGTGTATTTTCACAATGGAGATTAGCTATTCTTGATGTGAATTAAGGGAAATTTGAGGTGCACCCTAAAAGTTGGAAACTGGTGCTCTAGGATGACTTTATGGCATAAATCTTGTGATTGATGGTCATAGAAATAATAGCTTAATCTGAGAAACAACTGCTACTCTTGAAGAATTAATTATAACATGCTTCATAGTTTTATCCTATACCAGAATGTGGCTTTTTTCTGTTCACTTCTCAGTCTGTAACACCCCATTGGAAAATGTATCTATTGCAGAATTACATAACATGCAAACAGGTATATTTTGAATCTCTCAGGTACAGAATGTTCAGAATTTGAAAATGAGTAGTTATTAATCATAGGAATTTTGAAGAACACATACATTCTGTCCTCTTGACAACTTATTTACTTTTAAAAGTTATGGGTTTCCATAGAATTAAACTGTTTTCTGTTTTAGTATAAGAAAGTACTAAATTTATTCTATTTTCAAAATATTGGCATGTATATTGTGAAAAAATTGTCTAGTTGGATATCATTCAAGTTGATCAACCTCTGATAAAGAAGAGGTAAATAATTCAAATTAGATGCCAAATAATACCGATTTTTAAAATTTACTACATAAAGAATAATATTTACAATACCAAAACAGTGAAATTTTATTTCATCAGCTTATATTTTAAATTTAATTTTAATGTGAAAATGATGTGCAGTGGGGTTACAGCCATTGTAAGGTAGTGAATATATAAATTTTCAAACTTGTTATCCCCTCTTTAATCTTTCTCACAATTTTTCCTTCATCCCAATATCCCTCACAAGTTGTAATGTACATTTCCAACTTATTGTCTTGTGAGTATTGCTATTGCATTGGTTTGCCCTTTGTCCTTTGTCTCGCCATTTTGTTGTTCCTGTTCGCTTCCCTAATTAATGTAAATGTATACACAATACACAGGGCACCAAAATCAAACACCCCAGGGGATAAACCATAGGGGAAAATCTCAAAGAAAATAGAAATCACATAGTACATCAAAAACAACAACCGCAAATAAATATCTCTCCATATCTTGGAGTTCATGTTGCTCAGCATCAGCTTATATGGTCATATATACGCATAACAAAGCCACTAAAAAATAATAGTTTTATGGACACTATATCATGGAAACATATGTTAACTGTTTTTTATGGTAAAGGTGGAATTAGGATTGTTGAATTCGCGATTCTCATAAAGGAATTTCAAAAGAGTTTTAAATTTAATGACAGGTAAATTTTAATTGTTCAAACTTTTTAACAACTTAGCCTATCAAGAAAATTTAAAATTGCCTGGGAAAATAGGCTTTCATGCAAAGAAATCCATGGAGACTTAGCTGAGAGGGAGCAATGTGGGCGAATATGGCTCATTTTCACACTAAACAAACAAACCTCACAAACCTTGCAGTAAATCCTTTAGCTTCCCTTGAGAATTTTCCTTACCTAGGAAATGTACTCTCACTGTGTGAAACAAGGTTGCAGTGGAATTTAAATTCAAAGTTCTTAAAAAAAAAGACATCAAAATTTGTGAATTGACATTTAATTACCAAACATAATTCTCTGAAAAAGAAGGAAAGATATAATTCAAAATGACTTGATTTTATTAAAAGTATGAGAAAAGAGTAGTGAAGAGAGATGAGAGAAACCATAGAGGATTGTTTTCTCTCCAGTGGTGTAATGGGTTCCTGATATTGTTTCTTCCATTCTATTTTCACAAGCTATCAAGTGTGGCTGAGGACTGGAGTAACCAGTTCAGACAAACAATACACACAGAAGAAAATATTTCCAGTACATGTAGATGATTTATAACCTTTAACAATCTATTTATATCTGTTCAAAATTCTCCCCTACCACAAACTGTATTCTTTGAACATCTTTGTTTGCTTTTCCAAAGACTGCCTTTCATTAACTGCTTAAAATTTTGTGAGATCATATACACACACTTTAGAGATTGCTGTTTGGTGGTGATTTTTGTGTGTTTTTGTTTGTAGTTGTGTTTTTAACTGAATTTCAAAAGGTTGTGCAAGTGTGTTACAATTAAATATGTCTATCTAATTGTCAAATGCTCCTGGATTAGAGTCACTCCTTCTATCAGTCTGAACCAACCCTTTCTCCAAGATTTATTTCAGATTTACCACTTCCTTTATTACTTGTGTACATTGAGTATTCTAGCTGTACTTGCCTCTTTTCCATTTTTCATTCATTTTATGTCTTTACTATTATTTCTTTCTGGTTTCAACTTCCTGATAGTCATTCTGTTAAACTGTCTGTTAATAATTTGAAAGGTTTATATACTTTCCATGGAGTTTCAATCCTGCATACACTTGAACTGCAATAACAATTTGCGAGACTGGAGACGTGAAGAACCTAGACCTGATTTTATTCTCATCTTTTTGGAAGATTAATCTTTAGTCAACAAGGAAGTTTAAAAATCGCTTAGAATTTATACGTAACTACCAGTTTTTATAAATGGCTTTGTACAATAGTGTGTGATTATTTTATTTTACATGGGATGATATTTTCTACTAGCTATAAGTTTTGGAAAAAGAAGAAAACTAATATTTACTACTGTAGAGGAATATGATAGAAATAGAAGACAGATTTTATGTTTGTCACATCTATGATGAGTACCCATATGCAAAACTTAAAGTCATATTCCTTGCTATGCTAGACAGATAGGGAAAACATATGATAAGGCAACACATGATAAGGCAACTATTAGTGACTTTAAACTTTACCTTCTTATGTGATGAAATTTACTTTATTAGCTAATATTTGGGTTTGAATAATGGAAGGCTGATCTATTTAACAGATTTCTGGAAGGCACCTACTGAACAACGCAAATGGTGGGAGATACTATTTCTACACTTTAATGAATGATTGAACTTACTTGGCATTTATGCTTGGTAAATAAATCATCTCTATGGTAACTTGATTCCTACACTTGAAAAACTTTTAATGTCACTATTATCTACTTGTCAAGTGTTATTTTGGTGAATAAGATTTTTAAAATTTATTTGAAAAGGAATATACCTTCAGAATATTAAATGTAGGTTATCATTGGTTTGAGAATGATAACATTTTTATACTACAGAACTAAGTTTTACTGAAGTACCAGTGTTTTGAAGCACTAAGGATCTTCTCAATTAATGGTTTTCTAAATTATATTTGACCTCGAAGTCAAGTTTTCCTAGCCTTGGTAGAACAATTATGGATCTATCATTCCAGGAATTATTTTTGGCCTACTTATGCTGGACTGAAATCTTTCATTTATCATTAGGAGAGGGGTATAAAAATAATTTGTGACATTTGTGATTTTGTTTACTCATATGGGCTGGTCATCTGTAAATTGAAAGTTTGAACTACAGTACTTTCTCTCATATTTTGTGATCTCATCTTTCATTTTAAGTTGCCTTACATTTCACAATTGCTTACTACTAATTCCTACAAGGAATTGGGGCGCTGAAATATTATAGGAAATGAGAAATTGAGATGGGTCTTCAATTACTTTTCGTTAGCATGTTGCAAGGGCCAAGGTCAGAAGTCTTGACCTTGCTTTCTGATGATGCAGATAACTGGGACCTTGTATCCTCAGACCCGGGGATACTACCTGATTGGATGGTAGACAGACCAGGATATTATGTAAACATGCATATGAACAATTTTTTCATCTTCTTGGCTTTAGCTACTTTTGAAATGATAGGTATAATAAACAATTATATTTTGATAAAATACCTTCTATTCTGAACAATTCGGTCTAAACTGGTAATCTCTCTCTGAACCCTTGTAACTAAGATTAGTTTTGTTCCAGTAAGACAATCTATGCTGTCAGAGTAAATATTCTGGTTGGTTTGTTCCTACATGGAAGAAGGGTAAAGGGTCTGGAAGACATTTGTGCCAGTGAGACTTCGTTGCGAAATTTTAAGCTGCAGAAGTTTAGAAGTAGCTCTTAAGCAAGGCTTACTTTGAATCCATTAGCTCCACAAAGCTAACTCAGTTGATAAGTAAGTACTTGAAAAGCCATCACCTTTGGACTTAGCTATAAAGGCTTCAAAATATGATCAAATTTAAAATGAAAATGACAGTGTAGTCATTGACAAAAATTGCAAATGTGAGTAATCCACCAAACAATATAAGTTTTTCCCACTAAACACAGAAATTTAGAGAAATAAGATCAATAGCATTTTAGGAACAATAATGGTTCCTTGTTACAAATAGGCAACCAAGGATATATGCCTGTATAAAGATTGCATCATGAACTACTTAAATTTAGAGGATACTACATGCTTCAGCAGCAGGTCTACCCAAATGACAACAATACAGAGATTAACATGGCACTTGCAGAAGGATGATACAAAAATTCGTGAAATATTCCATATTTTTCATTCTTCAAATGCAAGAAATGAAAAACAGTTATTAAAGAGTTGATTACAAAAATACAAGTGTAACAATACATGTAATTCATAGAATTAAAGGTTAGTTTGACATCAGTGTATTAAATCTTCACTTTAGAAAGGCCCTTATATAGCATAACCTTTACAAAACTTGAAATTAGATAACATTGTCATCTTCACCCAAAGAAATAAAATACTATAAGGACCTAGGAAAAAAGGAATCTTAACTTTTTCTATATGAAATGTAATCTGAAAGGACACATTTATTAATGAACCTATATATTATAAAAATGTAGGCTTTAAAGTATTATATCTAGAAGATAATGAAATAGATTATGGACTTTATACAAACCTAGATATACTTTTTTTCTTTTTTTTTTTTTTAAATTTTATTTTATTTTATTTGAGAACATACTGTACAGAGGGGTTACAATTACATGGGCAGGATAATGCATACATTTCTTACCAAGCATTGCAGCCTCCTCCTTTGTTTACCCTTCACCTCCCTTCCCAGCCTCCCCCCTCCCTCCCAACCAATCATACCCCCCCTCCCCCCCCCCACCGACAGTGTAAAGCTGGTTTTGACATGACATTTTGTACTTCTCATTGTTGCAACAGGTCCACCTGAATCCTTAAACGACTTGTTTGTCCCCATCTCCTCCACATGTTATACTGACATCAAATATAGTGAAAGCGGGGGTTACCTGTGGGGGAGGGACATACAAAGCAACAAAGAAATAATCTTATAAATGCGTTAGAAACCCATGCATGAAAGAAACAAAAACATTAAAATACATATTTGAGGTTTTGTTTTCCTAACATCACATTATCTGACTTTTTCTGCTTGACTCATACCTATACTAGATATTGCAAATAAGGGAAACCATGGGACCTATGTTTCTTTGGGCCTGGCTTACTTCACTTAATATAATCTTTTCCAAGCCTTTCCATTTCCTAACAAATGGGGAAATGTCATTTTTTCTGATGGAGGCATAGAATTCCATTGTGTATATATACCACATCTTCTTGATCCATTCATCTACTGAGGGGCATCTGGGTTGGTTCCATGTCTTAGCTATGGTAAATAATGCTGCAATAAACATAGTTGTGCTGGTAGCTTTAGTGTGGCCTTGTTTGTGATCATTTGGGTAAATGCCCAAAAGTGGGATTGCTGGGTCGTTGGGGAGCTCTATGTGTAGTCTTTTGAGGAACCTCCATACTGCTTTCCAAAGTGGTTGAACAAGTTTACATTCCCACCAACAATGAAGTAAGGATCCTTTCTGTCCACATCCCCTCCAGCATCTGTTGTTGTTAGAGTTCTTGATTTTTGCTGTTCTAACTGGAGTGAGGTGATATCTCAATGTTGTTTTGATTTGCATTTCTTTTATGGCTAGGGATGTTGAACATTTCTTCATGTGTCTATTTGCCATCCTTCTTTCTTCTTCAGAGAAGCTTCTCTTTAAGTCTTTCGCCCACTTACTTATTGGGCAGTTGTTTCTTTGAGGATTTGTTGTTGGGGAATTTAATTTTTTGAGTTCCAAGTATATTTTAGATATGAGACCCTTGTCCGTTGTATGGCTAGTAAAGATCTTCTCCCAGTCCGTGGGCTTTCTATTGATCTTGCTAGCTATGTCATTTGCCCTGCAGAAGCTCTGCAACCTTATACAATCCCATTTGTCCAGCCTTTCTTTGATTTGTTGTGTTTCCGGGTCTCTATTCAGAAAATTTCGGCCTGAGCCAAGGAGACCCAGGGTTTCTCCTATTCCATCCTGTAATGTTTTCAGAGTGTCTGCTTTGAGTTCAAGGTCTTTGATCCATTTGGAGTTGATTCTGGTGCAGGGTGATATATAAGGATCTAGCTTAAGTTTTCTACATGTAGTTAACCAGTTTTGCCATCACCATTTACTGAAGAGGCTGTCTGTCTTCCATTCTATTGTTTTAGCTCCCTTATCGAAGATTAGATGGCTATAGGTCTGTAGGTTCATTTCTGGGTTTTCAATTCTATTCCATTGGTCCTGAGGTCTGTTCTTATGCCAATACCAAGCTGTTTTGATTACTATGGCTTTATAGTAGAGTTTGAAATTTGGTATTGATATTCCTCCAGCAGTGTTATTTACGTTGGGGAGCGTTTTTGCTATTCGGGGTCTTTTATTGTTCCATATGAATTTTTGGATTGCCTCTTCTATTTCCTTGAAGAATGAGGGTGGAATTTTGATAGGTATTGCGTTGAATTTGTAGATAGCCTTGGGAAGTATTGCCATTTTCACGATGTTAATCTTTCCAATCCAGGAGCATGGGAGGTTTTGCCATTGTTTAAGTTCTGTGTTGATTTCCTTTTTCAAGATTTTAAAGTTTTCATCATAGAGGTCCTTCACTTCTTTAGTTAAGTTAATTCCTAGGTATTTTATTTTTTGTGGGGCTATTACAAATGGAGTTGCTTTCCTAATTTCAGCCACACTTTTCTCATTGTTGGCATACAGAAAAGCCATTGATTTTTGGGGGTTAATTTTATACCCTCCTACTTTGCCAAAGTTTTGAATCAGCTTGAGTAATTTGGGAGTGGAGTCTATGGGATTCTTTAAATACAAGATCATGTCATCTGCAAAGAGGGAGAGTTTTATTTCTTCTTTCCCTATTTGGATCCCCTTTATGTCTGCATCTTGTCTTATTGCTGTAGCTAGGCATTCTAATACTAGATTGAAGAGAAGTGGAGAGAGTGGGCATCCTTGTCTTGTTCCTGAGTTAAGGGGAAATGGCTTTAGTTTTTCACCATTGAGTATAATGCTGGCTGTAGGTTTGTCATATACAGCCTTTATTGTATTGAGGAATGTTCCATGGATTCCTAATTTTTCAAAAATCTTCATCATAAAGGGGTGTTGGATCTTGTCGAATGCTTTTTCTGCGTCTATTGAGATAACCATGTGGTTCTTATTCTTGCTCCTGTTGATGTGATGAATAATATTAATTGATTTGCGTATATTGAACCAGCTTTGCATCCCTGAAATGAATCCTGTTTGATCGTGGTGTATGATTTTTTGGATGAATTGTTGAAGTCGATTGGCCAAAATTTTGTTGAGAAGTTTCGCATCAATGTTCATCAAAGAAATGGGTCTATAGTTCTCTTTCTTTGATGAGTCCCTGCCTGGTTTTGGGATGAGGGTTATGATGGCTTCATAGAATGTGTTCGGTAGTGAGCTTTCTCTTTCAATTTCATTGAAGAGTTGAAGGAGAATTGGTGTGAGCTCTGCTTTGAAGGCCTTGTAAAATTCCGCTGTAAAACCATCTGGTCCTGGACTTTTCTTAGCTGGGAGGTCTCTTATTGCTGTTTCTATTTCAATGCTTGATATGGGCCTGTTAAGATAGTTTAACTCATCTTGGTTTAGTTTTGGCATGTCAATATTTGCTAGGAAGAGGTCCATTTCTGTCAAGTTCTCAAACTTATTAGCATAAAGTTTTGAGAAGTATTCTCTTATAATGTTCTGAATCTTGCTTGTTTCCGTGGTGATGTTTCCATTCTCATCTCTGAGTTTATTAATTTGGGTGTGTTCTCTTCTTTTTCTGATAAGATTTGCTAAGGGTCTGTCAATTTTGTTAAGTTTTTCGAAGAACCAACTCTTTGTTTTGTTGATTCTTTCTATAGTTTTTTTGGATTCTAATTCATTTAATTCTGATTTAATTTTGATTATTTCTTTCCGTCTACTGGATTGGGGTTTATCTTGCTGCTCTTTTTCAAGGAGGTTTAGATGTGTCATTAAATTGTTAGTTTCAGATCTCTCCAATTTGTTGATGTAGGAGCTCAGAGGTATAAACTTGCCTCTGAGTACTGCCTTTGCTGTGTCCCAGAGGAGCTGGTATTTTGTGTGTTCATTTTTGTTGAATAGCATGAACATTTGAATTTCCTTTCTAATCTCTTCCATGACCCACTCATGATTCAGCAGTGTGTTGTTCAGCCTCCATGTGATACCGGACTTTCTTTGGTGGCTTTTGATGTTGAGTTCTAACTTTATTCCCTTGTGGTCAGAGAGAATGCAAGGTATAACTTCAATGTTTCTGAATTTAGACAAGTTTGTTTTGTGGCCTAAAATGTGGTCTATTTTAGAAAACGTTCCATGTGCTGCTGAGGAAAACGTGTATTCTGATGCTGCTGGGTGAAATGTTTGGTAAATGTCTGTTAAGTCTAGTTGATCTATGCAGCTGTTTAGATCTGCGGTTTCTCTGTTGAGTTTTTGCCGAGTTGATCTATCTAGTGGGGAGAGTGGTGTGTTAAAATCCCCAATGATTAATGTCTTTGGATCTATATGGGATTTGAGGGAAAGTAGTGTTTCTTTGATAAATTTGGGTGCTCCATTGTTTGGCGAATAGATATTTAGAATTGTAATATCCTCCTGAAGGAGAGATCCTTTAATTAGTATGTAGCGACCTTCTTTATCTCTTTTCATGAATTTTAATTTGAAGTCTATTTTATCTGATATTAGGATTGCAACTCCCGCCTGTTTATGCGGTCCGTTTGCTTGGTAGATTTTGTTCCAGCCTTTAACATTGAAAATGTGTTTGTTTTTATGGGCAAGATGTGAGTCCTGCAGGCAGCAGATAGAAGGGTCTTGTTTTTTAATCCAACTAGACAGTCTATGTCGCTTAATTGGAGAGTTCAGTCCGTTAACATTAACAGATAGGACTGAGAGGTATTTGGGAGTTCCTGCCATGTTATCTACCTTCCTGGGGGCTGCGAAAACTGGGTTCTTCCTATGGTTCTTGGATTCTCAGTTTGGGTGCAGTTTCTTGGCCTTTATTGTGGTCTTGTTGGTTTTCTATGTGTAGGACATCTTTAAGAATCTTTTGTAGGGCTGGTTTGGTGGAGATGTATTGTTTCAATTTTTCTTTGCTATGGAAGGTTTTTATTTGGCCTTCAGTTATGAAGGAGAGTTTAGCTGGGTACAGTATTCTTGGTTGATAGTTGTTTGTTTTTAGGGCGTGGCATACATCATTCCAGGCTCTTCTTGCTTTGATTGTCTCTGCTGAGAAATCTGAGGTGATTCTAATTGGTTTCCCTTTATAAGTGATTACCCTTTTCTCCCTGACAGCTTTAAGGATCTTTTCCTTGTTCTGAGTTGATCCTGTGTGGATTATAATGTGGCGGTGGGATGTCCTATTCTGGTCTGGTCTATTTGGGGTTCTAAAGGCTTCTTGTATCTGGACAGGCCTATCTTTTTGCATGTTTGGGAAGTTCTCTGCTAGGATCCTGTTAAACAGATTTCCTAGACCATTAACTTCTGTTTCTAGGTGTTCCTCTACACCCATTATCCTTAGATTAGGCCTTCTGATGGTGTCTTCCAGGTGTTGGATAGATCTATCATATTTCTTGGACTTGTCTTGTATGGTTGTATGTTCTTTCTCTATAATATCTAGGCTATCTTCAATCCCTGAGATTCGATCTTCTGCATGGTCTAACCTGCTGTCAAGACTCTCTACTTTGTTTTTTATCTCTTTTCCTTCTAGTTGGTCAGCTTTGATGGCTTCAAGTTCTTTGTTGAAGCTCTGTTTTACGTCTTGTATGAATTTCTTTACTTCCTTAATTTGGTGTTCAGTGTTTGTCCTCAAATCACTTAGTTGATTGGTTATGGTTTCTTTGGGCTCCCATTCCTTCTGTTGGGTTCCATTCAGCATTCCCTTTGTGGTCTCCCTGACTTCCTTCAGCTCTTTGTTAATGGATTCCATGAATGCCTTTAGTGATCTTTGTATGTTCTCTACCTGGTCTCTCAATTCCTGTATTACTCTTTGATTAGCTTCCTCCCGTTCATGGGATTCCTGCAGATATCTTTGAGTGTTCTCAGCCTGCTCACGCCATTCCTCCCTTTCTCTTTGAGTATTCTCAAGTTGTTCACGCAAATCCTGTATCAGTTTTTGAGTAGCTTCCTCACGCTTATGATATTCCTGTATAAACTTCTGGGATGCCTCCTCTCTCTCCCTATCACGCTCATACACAGTCCTTTGTACGTTGTCAAACTTTTCATTTATCATGTTTGCCACCAGTGTTTGTAGAGCTGTTTGGGAACTCTCCTCTGGATTATTCATTATCTGTTCTAACCCCTGATTATCAGGATTGGGAATTGAGATACCCGAATTTGCCATTTTTCTTGTGTTTTTCCGGCTTACTCTGCCCATTTGAGATGAAGATCGCACCAGTTTTGTGCTAGAACACTATCTTAAGGCAACCATCAACCAAAGTTTGCATTTGTACAGTCAATAGTCTACAGATACAATCTAGTTCAACAGATACATCTATTGACATCAAACAACTATATGTTAAAGGACTTCGAACCGCAGAGAAGAATTTGGAAAGCCAGAAATTATTACTGTTAGGAAGAGATGTGGGTAAAAAATAGGAATAGATTGGTGTGGGGAGGCACAGGGAGAGTTAACTATGTCCTAATCACAATGCAGGAAATAGGTTTGGTAGGATGTAAGTAGAGAGAGAGAGAAAAAGAAGAAAGGGAAAGGGGAATGAAAAGAGACCAGAAAAAAAATAGAAATGTAGAAATTAATGTTATTTTAGAGATTAAAAGACCATCTATTTATAGAGGAATATGAATATGTTGAGAGAAAGGGAGGGACATAGAGGAGATGAGAAAAACTTTAAAAAAATGCTTAAAATATTGTATAGGTATAAAGTACTGCTATTAGTGAATTTAAGTCTCAGAGGTTTTGAATTGAGTAATAAGTTTGTGGATTAAGTGTGTACACAATGGGGGATAGGGTCTACTGGTTAACTACGGGTTTATCTGAGGATGTGCAGGACGAGAGTTAAATCACATAAAGATGAACAAAGAGGAAAAGATGGAAAGGATAGGAAAGTGAGAAGAAAAGATCAGTTCAGTAGAGCTAGAAAAAAAAACAAAAAGATAATTAAGAATGAAAGAAAAAGAGAAAGAAGACAAGAAAAGAAAAGAAAACACACATTCACGTATTCCTAAAATAAAAATTATAAGAGGAGAAGAAAAAAAAAAAAAGTTAATGGAAAACAATTATTTTTTCAGAAGAGGCAAAAATTAAAGATTAATAAAAGTTTTAGAAAAGCAAAAAAATTTTTTTATATATATATAAGGTAACAAAAAATGAAAAAAAAAACAAAACAAGAAAAAGAAAAAAAGAAAAGAAGAAGAAGAAAAAAAAGTTCTTTGATTTTTTTTTTTTTTTTGGGAGGGGTGGGAAGAGTCCTGTATCTCCCTTTTGTCTGTAACCAGAGTCTGGTTGGAGTCTTTGGTCAGCTTGAGGTCCTGTGGCTTGATTGGTTTCTTAAGTCAGTTTGTTCGAACAGGCAGAAAAATGCTCTGCTTTACCCAAGATTTTGAGATCCCCCTCCCAGGTTAGTTTACTGGGAGGGTGATCTGCTTTGAGAATCACAAAAGAGGGGGATGCAGTGATGAGGCTAGGTTCTGGGTAGAGTTGAGGCCTTTCAATGAACAGTAGCTTTTCCCTGGGGCTATTTTGTGAAAAAAAACTCACAGCACCCAGCCTGGAGCCATTCTCAGGGTTTCTGTTTTTCAATTGATTGTGGTGGCTGCTAGAGGGAGGGGCAGCCTCTGGCTCTGGCCACCCAGCGAGGAGAGCCACTCCAATGGCTGGTGCCTGAGCTGGGCGACCCCTCCCTGGATGGAACTGAGTCTGTGAGGTCACCTCGCCGCCAAGTTCCTGTGACCTGCCAAATGACTAGCTCTATTCCAAGGCCTGAGCTGGAGCTAGCCGCTCCTCCGAGCTTTGTCGGTATCCAAGATGGAGATCACCGGTGCTGGGGGGGGAGGGGTGGCCTTCCCTCCTCTGCTCCCAGAGGAGTGAGGAAGTGGGGCTTCTACTCACGCGGAGTCATGGATCTCGGGTCGTCTCTGGTCTGCAAAGTGCAGGATGAAGTTGTCCGCTCCTTGTCGGTTCTTGCTGGTGTTGAGTAGAATCCGCTCCACCGCTGCGTCTGGCTCCTTCGTCCCGGACTGCGTCTCAGGTATGCCTCCGTGGCGGTGGTCGCCGCTGCGACCCTGCCGCCGCAGCGGCAGCTGCTCAGATGTGTCTGCTTGGCTTCCCCTCTCTTGACTAACTCTCTGTCCTGTGATGGCACACTTGGTGTGATTCTCTGGCTTGGGACTGTTCACTGGAACTCTGAAACTGTTTTCTATGCAAGAGCTTGTTCAGATTCCAGCTTCTCCTCCGCCATCTTCCCGGAACTCGATATACTTTTTTTCAGACAAGCACCAGGAATAACTTTAGTTTCTATACTATTCATTTCAACAGATAAGTTAAAATTAAAAAAAAAAACACAAACTCTGCAGAAATCATTATAGATGCATAAAACAACTCTTGAATACATTTTGACATCAAAGTGAGGCAATTCACGTGGAAGAATACCATGGAATCGATGAATTTTTAAATTAAGATATTGCTGTTGCTTTTTATTATGAAAATATTTTGTATGGACACAAAGGATGGAATGGCACTTTTGAAATTTAAGAAACTTAACCAAACCATTACTACGTAGGAGAATAATTTGTACAGCCTTCTACAACTTCAAAGAGGTAGTGATACATACTTATCCTTTTGGCAATATCAAATGCAGTTTCTTCCAAGTTGTTCTTCAGACCCGGTTTGAAATAATGGTTCACCAGAAGGAGATACAGCATATCTGCTATTTCTATTCCCAGCAGCAAGATGCAAGGGGGTCAAGAGGCCTTTAGTTTGCAGATTGGTATCTGCATCATGATGAAGTAAGAAAGAATCCATTCTGGTATTAATCCACATATAAGTACTATGCAGGGGTGCCAAGACATTCACAGTTATTGCATGAATATCTGCCTTGAGCTACCAACTCATGGACAATGGCTACATGTCCACTCTAGGCTTCCCGATGAAGAGGGTTATACGTATCCTCATCCCTGGTATTCATATGAGTGGCCTTTTTGAAAAGTAGTCTCCCCACTGCAGTAAGCCCAAAGAAGAAATTTGCATGCATTCTTCTTCATTATTTTCTTGCAATTGCTACCATTCCTCACGTTTGCATCTTGTTCCTTGTCTTCATCAGAATTGCCTAACTAGAGACTTTGAGTACCAGTGGGAATGAGTTGTCCATGTATTTCCCCAATACTTCACGTTGGTTGAACTGGTCAGAAAAATCTGGTGAATTTTCTGCATGTTTTTTCACCATGATTTATTTTCTCTTTCTTCATTTTTACCATTTTAAATTATTCTAACTGGAGAGTAGGGAATTGATAGAGAGCAGAGGAAAGACTTTCCTCTGTATTCAAATGCACAGACTGAAAATGAGGACCAGTGGTGTCTTCATATGTAGCTTATTCTAGGAATGAGAAAATAGGAATCAATGCCTTCTACGTAAATGATTTGGGAAATACAATGATATACTGTAAGAGAACTTACTATTCAATATATGACTTTAAGAGCTTTCTAATATATCCATTATTTATTGGTACTCAACATTAGAAAAAAATGTATAAAGCAGTAGTGAAATAGAAGTCCTTTGCATGACTACTTAAATACCATGTTTTTTTTTTATTGTGAAAATACTGTACAGAGGGTTTACAATTACATGGGCAATATAGTGAGTACATTTCTTATCAAGCCTTGTAGCCTCCTCCTTTGTTTACCTTTCCCATCCCTTCCCAGCCTCCCCTACTCCACCCACCCAATCCTCCCCCCCCCACACACAAAAGTTGTAAAGTTCGTTTCAAGGTGACAACGTGAACTTCTCATTGTGGCAACGGGTCCACTTGTATCCTTATTTAAACGACTTGTTTTTCCCCTCCCTCTCCACAAATTATGCCGACATCAAATACAGTGAAAGCAGGGGTTATACTATGGGGGAGGGACATACAAAGCAACAAAGAAATAATCTTATAAATAAGTTAGAAACAAATGCATGAAAGAAATAGAAAACATTTAAATACATATCTTAGGGTTCATTTTCCTAACTTCGCCTTATCTGACCTATTCTGCCTGACTCATATATATACTAGATATTGCAAATAAGGGAAACCATGGGACCTATGTTTCTTTGGGCTTGGATTACTTCACTCAATATAATTTTTCCAAGTCTTTCCATTTCCTAACAAATGAGGCAATGTTATTATTTCTGATGGAATCATAGAATTCCATTGTTTATATATAACACATTTTCTTGATCCATTCATCTATTGAGGGGCATCTGGGTTGGTTCCATAATTTAGCTATGGTAAATAATGCTGCAATAAACATAGTTGTGCTGGTAGCTTTAGTGTGGTTTTGCTTGAAAACATTTGGGTAAATGCCAAAAGTGTGATTGCTGGGTCATAGGGGAGCTCTATGTGAAGTCTTTTGAGGAACCTCCATACTGCTTTCCAAAGGGGTTGAACAAGTTTACATTCACAACTACAATGAAGTAAGGTTCCCTTCTGTCCACATCCCCTCCAGCATCTGTTGTTGTTAGAGTTCTTGATTTTTGCCATTCTAACTGGTGTGAGGAGGTATCTCAATGGTGTTTTGATTTGCATTTCTTTTATGGCTATGGATGTTGAGCATTTCTTCATGTGTCTATTGGCCATCCTTCTTTCTTCTTCAGATAAGTTTCTCTTCAAGTCTTTAGCCCACTTATTTATTGGACAGTTGTTTCTTTGAGGATTTGTTGTTGGGGGATTTAATTTTTTGAGTTCCACGTACATTTTAGATATGAGAACCTTGTCCGTAGTATAGCTACTGAAGATCTTCTCCCAATCCGTAGGCTTTCTATTCATCTTGCTAGCTATTTCCTTTGCCATGCAGAGGCTCTGCAACTTCATGCAATCCCATTTGTTCAATCTTTCTTTGATTTCTTGTGTTTCTGGGTCTCTATTAAGAAAATGTCCGCTTGCACCAAAGAGACCTAGGTTTTCTACTATTCAATCCTGTAATGTTTTCAGAGAGTCTGCTTTGACTCCAAGGTCTTTGATCCATTTGGAGTTCATTCTGGTGCAGGGTGATAGATTAGGATCTAAATTTAGTTTTCTACAAGTAGTTAACCAATTTTGCCAGCACCATTTACTGAAGAGGCTGTCTTTCTTCCATTCTAATTTTTTACCTCCCTTTTGAAAGATTAGATGGCTATAGGTCTGTACGTTAATTTCTGAGTTTTCAATTCTATTCCATTGGCCCTGAGGTCTGTTCTTGTGCCAATACCAAGCTGTTTTGATTACTATGGCTTTAGAGTAGAGTTTGAAATTTGGTATTGATATTCCTCCAGCACTGTTCCTTCTGTTGCGGATTGTTTTTGCTATTCGGGGTCTTTTATTGTTCCATATGAATTTTTGGATTGCCTCTTCTATTTCATTGAAGAATGAGGTTGGAATTTTGATAGGTATCGCATTGAATTTGTAGATAACCTTGGGAATTATTGCCATTTTCACGATGTTAATCTTTCCAATCCAGGAGCATGGGAGTTTTTGCCATTTTCTAAGTTCTGTTTTGATTTCCTTTTTCAAGTTTTTAAAGTTTTCTTCATAGAGGTACTTCACTTCTTTGGTTAAGTTAATTCCTAGGTGTTTTATTTTTTCTGGGGCTATTACAAATGGAGTTGCTTTCCTAATTTCAGCCCCACTTTTCTCATTGTTGGCATACAGAAAAGCCATTGATTTTCGGGCCTTAATTTTATACCCTGCTACTTTGCCAAAGTTTTGAATCAGCTTGAGTAATTTGGGAATGGAGTCTGTGGGATTTTTTAAATACAAGATCATATCATCTGCAAAGAGGGAGAGGTTTATTTCTTCTTTCCCAATTTGGATCCCCTTTATGTCTGCAACTTTTCTTATTTCTGTAGCTAGATATTCTAATACTAGGTTGAAGAGAAGTGGAGAGAGTGGACATCCTTGTCTTGTTCCTGAGTTAAGAGGAAATGGCTTCAGTTTTTCACCATTAAGTATAATTCTGGCTGTAGGTTTGTCATATACAGCCTTTATTGTATTGAGGAATGTTCCATGGATTCCTAATTTTTCCTAAACCTTCATCTTAAACGGGTGTTGGATCTTGTCGAATGCTTTTTCTGCATCTATTGTGATAACCATGTGGTTCATATTCTTGCTCCTGTTGATGTGGTAAATAATATTAATTGATTTGCGTATATTGAACAAACTTTGCATCCCTGAATTGAATCCTGTTTGAACATGGTGTATGATTTTTTGGATGAATTGTTGAAGTCGATTGGCCAAAATTTTGTTGAGAAATTTTGCATCAATGTTCATCAAAGAAATGGGTCTATATTTCTCTTTTTTTGCTGAGTCCCTGCCTGGTTTGGGGATGAGGGTTATGATGGCTTCATAGAATGTGTTCGGTAGTGAACTTTCTCTTTCAATTTCATTGAAGTGTTGGAGGAGTATTGGTGTGAGCTCTGCTTTGAAGGCCTTGTAGAATTCTGCTGTAAAACCGTCTGGCCCTGCACTTTTCTTAGCTGGGAGGTTTCTTATTGCTGTTTCTATTTCAATGCTTGATATGAGCCTGTTAACATGGTATAACTCATCTTGGTTTAGTTTTCGCATGTCAATATTTGCTAGGAAAAGGTCCATTTCTGCCAAGTTCCCAAACTTATTATCATAAAGATTTGAGAAGTATTCCCTTATAATTTTCTGAATCTTGGTTGTTTTTGTGGTGATGTTTCCATTCTCATATCTGAGTTAATTTATTTGGGTGGGTTCTCTTCTTTTTCTGATAAGATTTGCTAAAAGTCTGTGAATTTTGTTTATTTGTTCGAAGAAACAACTCTTAGATTTGTTGATTCTTTCTAAAGTATTTTTGAATTCTAATTAATTTAATTCTAATTTAATTTTAATTATTTCTTTCTGTCTACTGGATTGGGGTTTATCTTGATGCTCTTTTTCAAGGAGGTTCAGATGTCTCAATAAATTGTTGGTTTCAGATCTCTCCAAATTGTTGATGTAGGAACTCAGAGCTATAAACTCGCCTCTGAGTACTGCCTTAGCTGTGTCCCAGAGGACCTGGTAATATGTGTGCTCATTTTTGTTGAATAGCATGAACATTTGAATTTCTTTTCTAATCTCTTCCTTGACCCAGTCGTGATTCAGCAATGTGTTGTTCAGCCTTCATTTGTTACCGGATTTTCTTTGGTGGCTTTTGGTGTTGAGTTCTAATTTTATTCCCTTGTGGTCAGAGAGAATGCCAGGTATCACTTCAATGTTTCTGAATTTGGACAAGTTTGCTTTGGGACCTAAAATGTGGTCTATTTTAGAAAATGTTCCATGTGCTGCTGAGAAAAATGTGTATTTTTATGATGCTGAGTGAAATATTCGGTAGAGATCTGTTAAATCTAGTTGATCTATGCAGTTATTTAGATCTGCGGTTTCTTTGTTGAGTTTTTGCCGAGTTGATCTGTCTATTGGGGAGAGTTGTGTGTTAAAATCCCCAAAAATTAATGTCTTTGGATCAATGTGGGATTTGAGGGAAAGTAGTGTTTCTTGGATAAATTTGGGTACTTTATTGTTTGGCGAATAGATATTTAGAATTGTAATATCCTCCTGAAGGAGAAATCCTTTAATTAGCATGTAGCGACCTTCTTTATCTCTTCTCAGAAATTTTAATTTGAAGTCTATTTTATCTGATATTAGGATTTCAACTCCTGCCTGTTTATAGGGCCCGTTTGCTTGGTAGATTTTGTTCCAGCCTTTAATCTTGAAAATGTGTTTGTTTTTACGGGCAGGAGGTGACTCCTGAAGGCAGGAGATAGAAGGATCTTTTTTTTTAATCCAAGGTGACATTAAATGTCGCTTAATTGGAGAGTTAAGTCCGTTAATGTTGAGATATAGGACTGAGAGATATTTGGGAGTTCCTGCCATGTTACCCACCTTCTTGCAGGATGAGAAAACTGGGTGCTTTCTATGGTTCTTGGATTCTCAGTTTGGGTTCTGTTTATTGGCCTTTATTGTGGTCTTGTTGGTTTTCTATGTGTAGGACATCTTTAAGAACCTTTAGTAGGGCTGGCTTGGTGAAGATGTATTGTTTCAATTTTTCTTTGCTATGGGAGTTTTTTATTTGGCCTTAGCTGGGTACAGTATTCTTGGTTGATAGTTGTTTGTTTTTAGGGCATTGCATATATCATTCCAGGCTCTTCTTGCTTTGATTGTCTCTGCTGAGAAATTTGAGTTGATTCTACTTGGCTTCCCTTTATAGGTGATTAATCTTTTCTCCTTGAAAGCTTTAAGGAGCTTTTCCTTGGTCTGAATTGATACTGTGTGGATTATAATGAGACGGTGGGATGTCCTATTCTGATCTGGTCTATTTGGAGTTCTGAATGCTTCTTGTATCTGAATAGGCCTATCTTTTTGCATGTTTGGGAAGTTCTCTGCTAGGATCCTGTTACACAAATTTCCTAGACCATTAACTTCTGTTTCTACTGCTCCTCTACACCCATTATCCTTAGATTAGGCCTTCTGATGGTTGGATAGATCTATCAT
Source organism: Dipodomys spectabilis (assembly GCF_019054845.1). Taxonomy (NCBI): domain Eukaryota; kingdom Metazoa; phylum Chordata; class Mammalia; order Rodentia; family Heteromyidae; genus Dipodomys; species Dipodomys spectabilis. The sequence goes on from NW_024870946.1 coordinate 1,809,599, forward strand.
ATATCTTGGACTTGTCTTGGATGGTTGTATGTTCTTTTTCTATAATATCAAGTCTGTCTTCAATCCCCGAGATTCAGCCTTCTGCATGGTTTAACCTGCTGTCAAGGGTTTCTACTGTGTTTTTTTTATTTCTTTTCCTTCTAATTGGTCAACTTTTTGGCTTCAAATTCTTTGTTGAAGCTTTGCTTTATATCTTGTATGTACTTCTTTACTTCCTTAATTTGGTTTTCAGTGTTTATTCTCAAATCCCTTAATTGATTGTTTATGGTTTCCTTGGACTCCCATTCCTCTGTTGGGTTCCAGTCAGCATTCCTTTTGTGGTCTATCTGACTTTCTTCAGCTCTTTGTTAATGGATCCCATGAATTCCTTTAGTGATCTTTGTGTATTCTCATGCTGCTCTATCAATTCCTGTATTACTCTTTGCTTAGCTTCCTCCCATTCATGCCATTCCTGTAGTTTTCTTTGAGTGTTCTCAGCCTGTTCACGCCATTCCTGCCTTTCTCTTTGAGTATTCTCAAGCTGCTCATGAAAATCCTATATCAGGTTTATGAGTAGCTTCCTCACGCTCATGATATTCCTGTATAAACCTTTGGATTGCCTCCTATCTCTCCCTATCACACTCATACAGAGTCCTTTGTATGTTTTCAATCTTTTCATTTATCATGTTTGCCAGCAGTGTTTGTAGAGCTATTTGAGAACTCTCCTCTGGATTATTCATTACCTGTTCTGTCCCCTGATTATCATGAGTGGGAGTTGAGATACCCGAACATGCCATTTTTCTTGTGTTTTTCCGACTTACTATGCCTATTTGGGATGAAAATAACACCAATTTCCTGCTAGAACACTGTCTTAAGGCAAGCATCAACCAACGTCTGTATTTGCACAGTCAATAATCTGCAGATACAATCTAGCTCAACAGATACATCTATTCAACATCAAACAACTATATATTAATGCGCTAAGAACCACAAAGAATTTGGTGAAGCAGAAATTATCAGGTTTTGGAAGAGATGTGGGTAAAAAATAGGAATAGAGTGATGTGGGAAGGCACAGGGAGAGTTAACTAAGTCCTAATCTCAAAGCAGGAAATAGTTTGGATAGGATGAAAACAGAGAGAGAAAAAAAAGAAAACAGAGAAAGGGAACAAAAAGAGACCAGAAAAAATAGAAAAGTAAAAATTAAAAATATTATGCAGTTTCGAAGACAAATTATTCAGAGAAGAATGTGAATATAGTGAGAGAAGGGGAGAGCTATAAAGGAGATGTGAAAAATTTTAAAATAAAAATACTTAAAATATTGTATAGGTATAAAGTGGTAGTACTGCTATTAAGGAATGTAAGTCTAAGAGGTTTTGAATTGAGTAAAAAGTTTGTGGATTAAGTGTGTACACCATAGGGGATAAGGTCTAATAATCGATTACGTTTATCTGAGGATGAACAGAACAAAAACTAAGTCACATAAAGAAGAACGAAAGAGAAGAAAAGGTGAAAAGTATAAGAAAGAGAGAAAAAAAAATCAGAAGTTCAGTAGAGGTAAACAAAAAACGGAAAAAAAAGAAAGAAAAACGCACACACACATTTTCTCCTAAAATAAAATTCTAAGAGGAAAAAAGTTACTAGAAAACTACTGTTTTTCCAAAAAAGTTAACAATTAAAGATTAAAAAAAATTTTAGAAAAAAATTTTTTTATAAAAGATACAAAAAAAAAAAAAAACTTTTTTGATTTTTTTGGGATGGGTGGGAAAAATCCTATATCTCCCTTGTGACCTGAACGAGCCTCTTGTTGGAGTCTCTGTTCTGCTTGTGTTCCTGTGGCTTGGTTGGTTTCTTAAGTCAGTTTGTTTGAACAGGCAGAAAAATGCTCTGCTTTACCCAGGTTTTTGCGATCCTCTTCCCAGGTTAGTTCAACGGGAGGCAGATCTTCTTTGAGTATCACAAAAGAGGGATATGGCTTTTCCCTCAATTTTGGAGATGCTGTGATTAGGCTAGGTTCTGGGTAAAGTTGAGGCTTTTCAGCAAACAGTAGTTTTTCCCGGGGGCTGGTTTGTGAGAAACTTACAGAGCTCAGCCTGGAGCCTTTCTCAGAGTTTCTGTTTACTGATTTTCAAGGCTGCTAAAGGGAGGGTCAGCCTCTGGCTCTGATTACCCAGTGAAGAAAGCCACTCCTGGGGCTGGTGCCCGAGCTGGGTGCTTTTCCCTGGGTGGAGCTGAGTCTGGTAGATCAGTTAGGCTCTTGTGACCTGCTAAATGACTCTAGATTTCTTCCAAGGCCTGAGTTGGAGAGTGAGGATGTCAGGCTTCTACTCATGCCTAGTCTTGGTTCCTGGGTGGTCTCTGGTCTGCAAACTGCAGGATGAAGATGTCTGCTCCTTGTCGGCCCTTGCTGGTGTTGAGTAGAATCTGCTATCCCGCCCCGTCTGGCTCCTTCGTCCTGGACTCTCTGTGATTCAGGTATGGTGACTGATGCGGCCGCCGCCACTGCTGCTTCCGCGGCAACGGCTGCTGGCAAGTGCTCAGAGCTTTCTCCTTGCCTGGATTTTCCCTCTCTGGCCTTACTCTCTGTCCTATGAAGGCATTCTTGGTGTGATTCTCTGGCTTAGGACTGTTCACTGGAACTCTAAAACTGCTTCCTATTCGAGAGTTTGTTTAGCCTCTATCTTCTCCTCCACCATCTTGCAATTTCTTGTTTTTTTTTAAGACACTTGTTTTTCATTAAAAAATAAGCCTGTCTATTGTCTTCTGTTGATTTTGATGATTGAAGATGCTTAATGACAAGTCAAAATGTGTTAGTAGTCCTTTGATATCAATTGTTTCATTTTTTCCTCTTGGAGAATGTAATGATCATAGCAATAGTTCAGAATCACCAATCAACAGTTCAGCATCATGCTTCCAGTGCAAGTGGATCACGAGTAAGTAATCCTCGTTACTATTTTCCACAAAGTTTTGTCACAGATACAATCAGCCTGCATTCTCTAGCTGCTTTCCTTAGCCTGGACCTATTCCTTCATTGTGCAGGAAACGTGTGATTCAACTGATTTCAGTCAGATCTGTTCCTAGATTTATCAAGGATTTAGATTCTTTTTTTTTTTTTTTTCAATTAGTTGTGGGGCCTGAACTCTGGGCTCGGGCACCATCCATGAGCTCTTCAAATCAAGGCAAGTGCTCTACCACTTGAAGCACAGCACCACTTCTGAGTGGTTCTGTCTATGTGGTTCTGGCTTGGGAAATGGCAGAGCTTTTGTGCTTTGTGCTGCTGCAATGTTGCTTGCCAATGTGGACAGGGTGAGGCTGAAAAGAGCTGTGTTGTTATGTTTTTATTTATCAGTGTTCCATTCTGTCATTTCAGTGGAACCACCCTTCTGTACATTTTATTTGTCAAATGATAACAATATCATTATCAAAGCATTTACACCATTAAGTTCGATAAAAGAGATCACTTTCAGCTCTTAGTATATGTTAGGTAAGAAGATACACATATAATTAGGTAGTAAGTTATTGCTATAATATGATCAGTACAAAATATGTGTTTGACCTCTTAAATTGGTTAAACTTTTAAGATATACTCATGGAGTGATTTTGACCGACTTGACCAAATAGTTATTACTCACTGGTTATTCTGTGAAACTTAAGGTGGATATACTCTTTCCGGATTTCTGTTGAAAATAACTTTCTTTGTAAGATCGTATCTATTCACACTAAGATAATAAACTCCATATTTTTTAGGTTTGAATATCCCATCAGATTGACTGAAAATCAGTATTGTGGCTATGCTTGTTAGATATATATTTCAAAAACAAACAAACAAACAAAAAGCATGTGTCACCTCCAGATTGTGGATGCATTTGTAGTTGTTTTGTACATACAAAGGTTCTTCATTAGTAGATTTTTTGTGGGAGTAACTATCACAACTTTAACAAATAAGGCTTTTTGAATATCTTTTCCAATTTAACATCCCAGAGCAAGTTTTGAAATTTCTGAAAACCCCGTAAATATTAGTATTATTTTAGTTCATTGACTATACAGCTAAAGACATTTCTGAAACAAATATTGTTAAAATCTGAAAATGTAAGTGGGCCTATGGGCTTTTTTTTGCATCATTTTATGAAAAGTCAGTATTTTCGAAACTAAAATAAATAGAAGAAAAGAATGTAAGTGAATTGGGTAACATACTTATAAGTATAATTTTGTTTTCTATTAGCACAGTCCTTTGAATGTATATGATGCAGTTAAATTATTTTTTGTGTCACTTTGCTTCAGTTATTTTTAGAATCTTTGTAGTTATAAGAGTGAATTTTTATTATAAATAAAGGTCTTTTATAATGATTAGGATTAATCTTGTGTTTTGTGTTCTACTCCCAAGAAAATGAGTTATTTTCAAGTGTTAATAGTTTATAATTGAATCTTCAGTATCATAAGAAATTTTGAAAAAAATGTGGTAGTATTGATGTCTTTTGTTTGTGGGAAGGGAGTCTAATAGTGGGGCCTGAACTCTGGGCGCTGTCCCTCAGCTCTTCAGCTCAAGGCTAGCGCTCGACCACTTGAGCCACAGCGTCACTTCCGGATTATTTCTTTTTGCTTGTGTGGTGCTGAGGAAACGAACCCAGGGCCTCATGCATGGAAGGCAAACGCCTTACCACTAAGCCACCTTCCGAGCCCTTCACGTCTTTTTAAACCAATTGTATTCAGAATTTGGAAAGTCTTTAATTCATGCTTTGGTCTTGGTGTCTATGATTTTTAACCTCTCATTCCTAACATTAATGAGAGGTCAGAGTGCATTGTTGGATATAGGAAAGGTAAAATATTTATCTAGGGTCAAAGTTGATTTTTATATCAGTCTTGCTTTAACAGCATTTTAAATAGTACCTTTCTGTCAAAATATTGGGTATAAAAAGCAATCAAAATACTTCGAATGATAAACAATTTAGTTGAGTTACAATGTGGAAATGATTGGTCCATAAGACATGCAGTCTGTTTCCATCAGGAAATGGGGAGGTCATTCTTTCAGTAAGACTGTGTTAAACAAAGATAGGATCCAGGCAGTGCAGTGTTGAGTGAAGGGATAAAATATGATTTCTATTATTTTGAGCTAGAAATCAAGAATCTTATACTTTAGCAGTTCTTTTCACCAGAGAGGTATGCATTGATTATGAACTTTGAGTTTTCATATTACAATTCCCTATTTTCGAACAATGTTAAAGAGAAATATTATGAGTGTACACAATAATTCTGGGAAATTTTCCTATTATTTGTAGACTAAGTGCTGGTATTTTAGTCATAAACTAGAATGTGGTTTATTGATACAGTGGGAGATGAACCTCAGTCTAACACTTACAATGTGTGCAATGTTGTAGTAGTAATTACAACTCTGAAGACTTCAATATCATCATCTGAGAATTAAAAATGTAAGTAGTTCCACTTTATGCAATTATTGTGAGGATTAAATTAGATACAATAGGTAATGTACTTGGAAAATCAATCAATTAGCATTTGGTACATTCTACCTGTTATTTTACGATGTGATGAATCCTAACATTTTTACGTTGATTTTATATGTGCAATGTGATGTATTAATATTCATTGATCACTTTTCTGTCACTATGAGGAAAATAAGTGCAAAGAAAATTTCTGAGGAGGTAACTATGTTATTGACTCATGGTTTAAGAGAATACAGTTTAAGATCAAATGTCTCCATTGTTTTTAATCATAGTTTTCTTATCTTAATTAGTTGTAAATGGGAATTTCCATTCAATAAATGACTTTTTTAAGTATAACGGATCTTTATATAACTTTTCCCTGCCCTTCCAAACCTCACCACACTTTAATTTTTTCCAGTTTCATATTATTTGCCTTAAATATAATGTCTTCACTCTTACTCCATAACTCTCTTTATTCCTTCCCTTTGACTTCCCCTCACACCTTCCAAGTGATAGTTTCCTGGTATTCATTTTGTTGGATTAAAAGTTCAATTTTATAAGAAAATAGACCATTTAAATGCGCCTGTGCAAATAGCATTATTTGGTTACTATTGTTGTGTAAACTTGTATAAAGTTGTAGCTTCCAAATATGAGATAGAACATGGGTCCTTTTTGTGTCTGGCTCTGACTTTTTTTACTTAACATATTTTTAGATCTATCCATTTCTTTGCAAATAATGTATTAGTCCTCATAATGGATAGGGGCAATCCAATTCTGTATATATGACACACTTTCTCCAACCATCCCTCTGCCAAAGGACATCTTGACTGTTTCCATAACTTGGTTATGGTGAATAGTGCAGTAATGAACATGGTTGTGAAAGTGATTTTGCTGTAACCTTTTAGAAGAATTGATCACTATCTTTCTGGGAGCAATCCTCTAGCCAGTTTTAAAGAATAAGCACATCCCTCCCTTCATATTCATTACAATGTATTGCAAGTCCTCAAAAACACACTACCCCATACAGGTCTCAATAAGCTAAAACCACACTGTGCCCATATTCTTTCAATACATCTTTAATAATTGTACATATAATTTAGTGAGAACCTTCTATGTACTTTCCTAATGTGGGAATGAGAGACATAACAACAGAGTAAAATAAGAAATATGCATTTTAATTAGCTATTATCGTATTTAAAATCTTTTTCAACTCTAACTCACAAACTTGCTTATTATTATTTTAATCTTTACTTGATTACTTCATCTATCACCTAAATTATAACAGGTGAGTTAAATACAAAGGCAAAAAGTGTGGTTTGATTTTGACACTCATGTGTGAGGATCCACAATATGGGCAAATAGGTGGATTGGAATCAATAGCAGTTATCCTTTTTGTTAAAGTAAAGATGGTTTGCCCAAACTGATCCATATTTCATTCAACAAAAAGAAACATGCAACAATCCCCTTTGTTTTCCTCCTATTAACTTTTGTTGCCATTTTATTTTATAATGAAGGATGATTTCATATATCTACTGTAGATACAATAATATGTTAATATATTTCTATCCGTATGTATTGATATATATATACACATATATAACACAGGTTACAATGATAATTTATAACTTCTGTAACTATACAATTTACTAAATTATTAAATACATCGACAGCTCATGCCTGGAATCCTGGTTACTCAGGAGGCTGAGATCTGATGAACATGGTTTAAAGCCATCCTGGGCAGGAAAGTCCATGAGCCTCTTATCTCCAAACAACCAACAGAAAATCAGAATTGGAACTGTGGCTCAAAGTAATAGAGTGGTAGCCTTGAGAAAAAAGCTCACGGACATCACCAAGGCTCTTAGTTCAAGAACTACAATCTACCCAAAACAATCAATTTAATTTACACCTGTGAAAGGAGCATATTTCCATGACCCAAATGTACATCCATGCTCATTTGCAAGGTAACTCTGTTTTGTCTGAAGTACCAATAAACATTATCACTAAAGTAGAAAGCATTGGAACGTGGGTTAATTCTATCTCTCTCATGGATTTTTCTCTACTCAAATACTCAAGTGTTACAATTATTCCAATTATTTATAATCATAGCTTTTATCTTTAATACACCTAATATTACAGTTTGAATTCAGTGTCTTGTGCCCACTAACTGGGTGTTCTTACCACTTTGTCCTGTGCCCAGCCCTAAATTATCCAGATTATTTTTTCAGATAGAAACTGGCTTCCTACTTGTATATGATCTTGGCCTGATTCCACTTTATGCTAATCTTCCTGGAATTTAGAATAACAAGTTCATGGTATTATGTACTGATCTTTCTGTCTAGTATGGGCTTTAGCCACTGTTCTCACAACAGTGCACTTGCATGTAGTCAGGATTTTCATAAGCTTGCCATAGCTGATTTTTTTTAAATCTTTCATTTCCTGCAGGTTCTTGAGTACTGAATTAAGTTGTGTTTTCTTGGGTTGTTTTGTTTCATTTGAATCTATGTGTTGAGTTGTTCCTCACTTTTCCCTTTGTTTCTTTCCTTCAAGTTCTTACCTAAAGTGCTGAGAAAACAATTCTTCTTTCTCAAGATAGTCAGTGTGAACATTATTTATTCCAAAGCAATTTCAGTAACATTTAAACACCATCATATCTATGAATGGTATACAAATGCTAAGCACTGAGAAGGATGTTTTTACATTTACGGCAGTCTTTGGCATCACAGACAGATCATGAAATATATGAAGATAATATAACTGCAGATGCATGCCAGGAGGAGAAAAACCTATTATTAATTGTTTGACAGAGGCTTCCCTTTTAGTGAAAGAAATATATTGCTTGATGCAGGATTTCACAAAATCATATTACTAGGAGGAACCTAAACAATCATCTAATACTATAGATTCAGAGTGATGAATTGAATTCCTGAATAATTTACTTTTGGGTCAAATAAAAGCAGACTTCCAAAAAGAGAGTAGATTTTAGAGAAACATGATGATTTTTATGTAAATAGGTCCTTAGCTGATTTTGTTAATTTGTAAACTAATACAGGAAAATAAAATACAGCAAGGTAAAAGAATAAAGAACTTCACATTGAAATACTCATTTGTGTGTGTGTGTGTGTGTGTGTGTGTGTGTATGTGTGTGTGTGTGTGTGTGTGTTCATGCCTATGCAAGTATGCACATGTGCATGTGCTCATGCATGCATTCATCATTCTTGAAGCTTGATAGTGGCTAAGAACTATTACTAAGCTTCTGTACCCAAGGATAGTGGTCTTCCACTCCAGCCACTTCTGTTTTTTTAGATAATTGCTTGTACTTTCATAATTGGACTGGCTTTGAACAGTGGTCATCAGACCTCATACTCCCGAGTAGCTAGCTAAGCTTATTCAGCCTCTGATTACCTAGTTAAAATTCTGAAAGTCCTCTATTCTTCACTGCTCTTTTATTCTTTTCCTGAAGTAATCACAAGCCTAAGTCATATATATGACTAATTGCTTTAAAAATACTGTTACTGCTTGTCACCAGGGGCTCCCATTGATACTCTTAACTACTTAGGAGGCTTGAGAACAGAACCCAGGCCAAAAGGTTAGTGGAATTCCTTCTCACTCTATAGCTGAGTGCATTGGATCATTTCCACCATCCTTCACTATCTAGTTACTAAGATTGGAAGGACTGAGTACCCAGGCCAGTCAAGGTAGCAGGCTAGACAAGTTGGTGTTCTTCTCTGATGCCATTGATGATGGGAAGGCTAAAAGGACAGATCAGGTGCATGTTCTTGTGGAAAGGTAACACCTATCCTAAAATTAACCACTGATATGACACCAGCCTAGCTAGAAAAATATACCCCAAGTTGAAATACCCACAATTTCCCACAATCAAAATAAGTATATACATGATCATTCAAGAACTTAGTACAATCTGTTCTTTGCTCTAATATCAGCTTCATCTGATTATCATATGATGTGACAGAATAGTATTTCAATTAAACTTATGCTAATTTAAAAAGACCTAGAAAATTCTTTCTCACTTATTACGTTCAAATGTATGGCATATTGCCTCATTTCTTACATATTTGACTACCACTATAAATTAATCTTATGAGTATTATTAATAGTAATATATTCTGATTTATTACTCTACTTTGTTACAGTTTTTGAAATTTTTGCTTCTCTGCTGAGGTTGAAGTATATAAATAGTTTCATCAAAATATATTCCTTGGGTACTTAGGGCAGTTTTTTACAAAGTTTTTAACCAATGGCTTCTAAGAATTCTTAATTGGTATATTATTTGGTTTATTTTTAATTTCAATTTAGTTTTATTTTAATGGTAATGTACACAGGGGTTACAGTTACATAAATAAGGTCAGGTAATGAGTACATTTCTTAGGGAAGGAACATTGTTATCTCTTCCATCGATTTTTTTTGTACACTCAAAACAAGAACTACTGATGCTTTTTCTGTTGCTATTGATCCATGGGTATTTTTGCTTTCTTTATTAATGCATTTTTATTATAAAATTGATATACAGAGGGTTTACACTTCATTAAGTGTACACATCATTTTATTTTCTAAAGTTCAAATTTTGGGCTTAAATATTTCTTTTGTTTCTTTAGGATAATTCTTTTTTTCAGAGGATTAGTTAATTTATTTTTGCATGATATTTACATATGTAAATTATTCAGACACATATATTTTGCTTTTATAATATTTAATATGTGAAAATTAAAAATTTTCTTAATTTTTATATGATTAATGATTTTAAATAAATTTATTTTCTTACACTTACAAACATATTTGTCCAGGTAACAAATACTTACTGTATTTTCAAGAAGCACATACTTTATTAAGAAAGGCTTCATTACTTGTTTACTTTTTGGAAATAATTTTACTTGAATTAAAAAAAGTTTGAGCTCGGCATGGTGATTTGTGGCATCCATTTTCTAGCTATGGTGAGAAGTGTAAATAGGATTTGTAATTCGGGAGACAATGAAACGCTGTGACCTTATTATAAAAGTATTCAGAGTGAAATGATTAGAGATATAGCCATCGCTAGTGTTATATAGAGCACCTAGCTATTGTATTCTAAATCTTGAGTTAAAATACCAGTAACATCAAATTTTTGTCAAAATTAAAGGATACATGTTTCAAAATGTTTATTATTTATAACTTATTTGCAAAGGTTCTCATGTCATTTATTAATTTTCAGTTTATTTAATCTATTAAAATCCAAGTATATTGTGACTATTTTATTTCTACTAAACTTGTAAATAGTACGTGCAATATCATGATTTCATATATTAACACACTTTTACTATTTGTGATAATTTCCTCCGTTTATTATAATTGTATCAATATTCCAAATGTGTGTATGTGGTGTATATGTGTGTGTTTATGTGGTATTTGTATGTGTGTGCTTTGTGTTTACTTTGTAATGTTTGGGAGATCACACCATTGCTTCACACATGCTAGGCCAATGTTTTACCACTGAGCTATGCTTCCTAATTATAATCCAAATAGCGTTTTACATCATTACTTTGAAACTTTCATTCCTAGTATGTTTTTTCAAAATTATAAATGATAAAATGTGATCCATATTCTATCCACGCTAGCTATTTTTATTGTTACTTAGAATATTCCCACTGCCTTTCCACTTCTAAACTCTTGTGTTTGTTATTGATAAAGGTTTTACTTTGCATTTTTTCTCTCTTCATTCCTATTCCCTTTAGAGTTTAACTCTTCTTTCTCTTATTTCTTTGGGAATTAATTATCATATTCCTATTACAAATTCTTAAAATTGTAACAGGTATATACAATGCTTCATATTCTATTTTATTTTTTCCCATTTTCACTGACTTTTGGTCCAAACTATTAGATGGATTAAAAAGAAACTTGACTCAGGACACTTTATTTTTCTCCTTCTCTTCTCTGAAGTCTTTCTGTTTTTTGAAACACAATAGCAATGACATATAGCTCCTACATGGTCCATCATTCCTTCCCCTCTCACTCTCTTCTGTTGTACAGCTCAAGTTGTTATCATTCAGATTTACTATGCTACAGCATTATCTAAATCTTAACTCATTCCTAAATTAATTTTAGTTGTTTCAAGTATTCTCTAAAGACATTTTTCTATATATAATATCTGGGGTCTTGTTTTGTACAAGGTACAAAATATGAGTGACTATCAAACATCTAGATATCTCTGTAGAATATTGGTCCACCTGCTCAATAAACTTGTATGTAAATTCAAGGAATACAGGTCAATAAGAACAATCTTGTAAAATGGTGTAGCTTGAATCTTCATACTAGCTTTGAATCTTATTATCATGTTTAGTAGTGAAGACAAAATAGTTCTACTATAAGAGCAGACACATAGAAGAATGTAACAGATTTGTCAAAAAAAATCTTAGTTTTATGGTCAATAGATTTTGAAATCTATCCTATGATTTTATGAAATAAAAATAGAATCTAAAATGGGTGTATTTGCACTATTGTCTCTCAAGATTTAAAGAATGATCTCAGACTACTACCTCAATCCTTTTTTGTTTTGTTTTTTTTTGTCATTCATGGGACTTGAACTCTGGGCTTAGGCACTGTTCGTGTGCTCTTCAGCTCAACGCGAGTGCCCTACCGCTTGAGCCACAGCACCAGATCTGGTTTTCTAATGGTTTATTGGATATAAGATACTCATGGACTTTTCTGCCCGGAATGGCTTTAAACTGTGATCCTCAGATCTCACACTCCTCAGTATCTAGGATTACAGTTATGAGCCTCAGGCACCTATCTTACCTCCATTCTTATACTAAAATTTAACATAAAAAAATGATTATCAAACTAAATGTGAGATGTGAAAACCTACAAAACATAAATGTAAAAATTCATGACATTGCATCAGTACAGGTTTCTAAAAATTTGACATGGAAAGCATTAGTGGAGCTGAGGAATCGAACCCAGGGCCTCATGCATGCAAGGCAAGCGCTCTACCACTGAGCATTCTTCCCAGCCGTAGACTACGTTTTCTAATTATATGAGCTTTTTAAATTTGCACATCTCTAGTGGTAGATTATGAAGTAATGGTTGGTCAAGTGGAGGGTATTTTCAAATGATGACAGGAAGTGACTACTACTAAATATTGGAGTATTTTGAGAAGGCAGTGATGATAAAATGTTCTAGAACTGAAGATGATGTTCATAGTCCAACTTTAGACATTCTATGAATCATTGTACTTTATCAAAGAATTGCAGATTGCATTTACATTAACCTTAGGAAAAATTTTAGAATAGTAGTGGGTGAACCTGAGTGATAATTTAGAATTTAAAATCAGAGAATTCTGTAATAAATGATTTTAGTATGTTGATGAATAAGACTATCAATCAAATATTATCTGTAACATATCCTCTGAGTGACTATGTGTGACATTGCTAGCGAGTGAATATTCTACAAAATTATGTAAATTGAGGGATGAAATAGGATTGAGAGGAATGAGGGATAATGAACATCAAGGTGCATTGTATTATCCATGAAATATGTCTTAGTGGTAGACTGTTTGCTTTGCATGTATGAAGCCCTGGGTCTGATTCCTGAGTACTACATAAACAAAAAAAGCTGGAATTGGCACTATGACACAAGTCGTATATTGCTAGCATGAGGAAAAGAATTGCAAGGACATTGCCAAGGCCCTGAGTTCAAGCCCCAGGATTAGCCAAAAATAAAAAAGATGCATTGTATTAAGCCGGGCACTAGAGGCTCATGCTTGTTTTCCTAGATACTCAGGAGGCTCAGGATGGAGGTTTGAAGCCAACCCTGGCAGGAAACTCTGTGGGATTCTTATCTCCAATTAAATATCAGAAAAATCTGAAATTGCTGCTGTGCCTCAAGTGATAGAGTCCTAGTGTTCATCCAAAGGAGCTCAGGGACAACACCCAGACCCAAAGTTCAAACCTGAGGAGTGAAAAAAGAAAAAATACTCACTTTTCACTATTCATAAACTGCTTTGTCAAACAGCAATTCCCATTCAACTACTTAAAGTTAATTAAAAAATATGATGAGAATAAAATACGAATCATTTTGGGAACAAGAAATAGAATTGAAATGTTGTTTACAAGGGACAAAGTAAATTTTATATCAGGCAGTTTGAGTTGAAATTTGTTCTTTAGTCTTCTTACATCATTTATGAAAGTGATATTACTGCCAGTTATGGGTCAATTTCCTTGAGGTACAGATTTTATTCTGCTTTCTTTTCATAGGAAACCATACAGGTGATTTTTTTGTCTCTTTTTTTATAATTGTGAAAGTACCTTACATAGCGATTACAATTACATGGGCAAGGTAATGAGTACATTTCTTATCAAGCATTGTTGCCTCCTCCTTTGTTTCCCCTTCCCAACCCTTCCCATCTCCCGCTCATCCCCCCAAGCAAAGTTGTACATTTCAGTTTTTGAAATAAAATCTTGTCCATCTCATTGTTCCAATGGGTCCATCTGTATCCCTATTTAAACAATCTCTGTTTTCCCTCACCTCCACAAATTATACCAACATCAAATACAGTGAAAGCAGGGGATATACCGAGGGGGATGGATATACAAAGCAACAAAGAAATCATCTTATAGGTATGTTAGGAACAATCACAAGAAAGAGAAAAAAAATGAATCCTTATCTTGAGGTTCATTTAGCCTAACATCAGCTTCACTGACCATTTCTGCTGGTCTCAGACATAAATTAGTTACTGCAAATAAGGGAAACCATGGGACTTACATTTCTTTGGGCCCAGCTTACTTCACTTAATTTAATTTTTTCCAAGTCTTTCCTCTTCCTAACAAATGGGGCAATGTCATTCTTTCTGATGGGGGCATAGAATTCCATTTTTTATATATACCACGTTTTCTTGATCCATTCATCTACTGAGGGGCATCTGGGTTGGTTCCATATATTACCTTTGGTAAATAAATCTGTGATAAACATGGTTGTGCTTATAGCTTTGTTTGTGAACATTTGGGTAAATGCCCAAAAGTGGGATTGCTGGGTCATAGGTGAGCTCTATGTTGAGTCTTTTGAGGAACCTCCATACTAATTTCCAAAGTGGTTGAACAAGTTTACACTCCCACCAAGAATGCAGCAAGGTTCCCTTCTCTCCACATCCCCTGCAGCAACTTTTCTTATTAGAGTTCTTGATATAGCCATTCTAACTGGGTGAGGTGGTATTTCAATGTTGTTTTTGTTTGCATTTCTTTTATGGCTAGGGAGGTTGAGTATTTCTTCATATGTCTATTGGCCATCCTTCTTTCCTCTTCAGAGAAGTTTCTCTTTAAGACTTTAGCTCGATAGTTTTTGTCCTTCCCCTCCACAAATTATACCAACATCAAATACAGTGAAAGCAGGGGTTATACCTTGGGGGAGAGACATTAGTGGTTATGTCAAAAACCAAACTTTACAACTTTGGCTGGGGGGAGTTGGGGCGTGGTAAAAATCGGGTTGGGGGAGGTAGGGGGACTATGGGAATGGATGGGAAGGGGAAACAAACAGGAGGCAACAATGCTTGATAAGAAAGGTTCCCTTATCTTGCCCATGTAATTGCAAATCCTCTGTACGGTATTCTCACAACAAAAAAAAAAAAAAAGAAAGAAAGAAAATAATCACCAAAAATCAAAAGAAATGTACTCATTACCTCGTTCATGTAACTGTAACCCCTCTTAAGAGTATTTTCATAATAAAAACAAATTTTAAAAAAAGAAAAAAAAGACTTTACCTCATTTATTGGGCAGTTGTTTCTTTGAAGATTTGTTGTTGGGGAATTCAATTTTTGAGTTCCAAGTATATTTTAGATATGAGACCCTTGTCCATTGTATGGCTAGTGAAGACCTTCTCCCAATCCGTAGTCTTTCTCTTGATCTTGCTAGCTAGGTTCTTTGCCATGCAGAAGCTCTGCAATTTCATGCAATCCCATTTGTCCAACATTTATTTGAATTGTTGTGTTTCTGGGTATCTATTAATAAAATTTCGGCCTGTGCCAAGGAGTCCTAGGGTAGCTCCTATTCTGTCCTGTAATATTTTCAGAGTTTCTGCTTTGACCCCGAGGTCTTTGAACCATTTGTAGTTGATTCTGCTGCAGGGTGATATATAAGGGTCTAGCTTTAGCTTTTTACAAGTAGTTAACCAATTTTGCCAGCACCATTTACTGAAGATGCTCTTTCTTCCATTCTAGTTTTTTAGGTCCCTTACCGAGGATTAAGTGGCTATAGGTCTGTGAGCTCATTTCTGAGTTTTCAAATCTATTCCATTGGTCCTGAAGTCTGTTCTTGTGTCAGTACCAAGCTGTTTTGATTACTATGGCTTTGTAGTAGTGTTTGAAATTTGGTATTGTTATTCCTCCTGCAGTGATCTTTCTGTTGAGGACCGTTATAGTTATTCGGGGTCTTTTATTGTTCCATATGAATTTTTGTATTTCCTTTTCTATTTCGTGGAAGAATAAGGTTGAAATTTTGATAGGTATCGCATTCAATTTGTATATAGCCTTGGGAGGTATTGCCATTTTCAAGATGTTGATCCTTCCAATCCAGTAGCATGGGAGGTTTTTCCACTTCCTAAGTTCTGTTTTGATTTCCTTTTTCAGATTTTTAATGTTTTTGTCATAAACATTCTTCACTTCTTTGATTAAATGAATTTCTACTTATTTTATATTTTGTGTGGCTATTTTGAATGGAGTTGCCTTCCTGATTTCACCCACGCTTTACTCAGTGTTGTCATACAGATAAGCCATTGATTATTGAGGGTTAATTTTATACCCTGCTTCTTTGCCAAAGTTTTGAATCAGCGTCAGTAATTTGGAAGTGGAGGCCGTGGGATTCTTTAAATAGAAAATCATGTCATCTGCAAAGAGTTTTACTTCATCTTTCCCCATTTGGAACCCCTTTGTGTTTCCATCTTGTCTTATTGCGGTAGCTAGGCATTCTTATACTAAGTTGAAGAGAAGTGGAGAGAATGGACATCCTTGTCTCATTCCTGACTTAAGAGGAAATGGCTTTATTTTTCCAACATTAAGTATAAGTATATGCTGGCTGTAGGTTTGTCATATACAGCTTTTATTGTATTGAGTAATGTTTCCTGGATTCCTAATTTTTTCAGACCCATCATCATAAAGGGTTTGATGGATCATGTCAAATGCTTTTTCTGCATCTGCTCAGATAATCATGTGGTTCTTATCCTTGCTCTTTGTTGATGTGATGAGTTATATTAATTGATTGTGTATATTGAACCAGCTTTGCATCCCTGAAATGAAACCTGTTAGATTGTGATGTACGATTTTTTGGATGAAATTTTGAAGTTCATTGACCAAAATTTTTTGGAAAAGTTTTGCGTCAATATTCATCAGAGAAATGGGTATATAGTTCTCTTTATTTAATGAGTCCCTACCTGTTTTTGGAATAAGGGTTATTATGGCTTCATAGAATGAGTTCTGTAGTGAATTTTCCCTTTCAATTTCATTGAAGAGTTGGAGGATAATTGGTTTGCGCTCTACTTTGAAGGACTTGTAGAATTCCGCTGTAAATCCATCTAGTCCTGGGCTTTTCTTCGATGGGAGGTCTCTTATTGATGTTTCTATTTCAATCCTTGATATCGGCCTGTTAAGATGGTTTATCTCATTTTAGTTTATTTTTGGCATGTCCATATTTGCTAGGAAAAGGTCCATTTATGCCAAGTTCTCAAACTTATTAATATAAAGGTTTGAGAAGCATTCCCTTATAATTTTCTGAATCTTCTTCTTTCTGTAGTGATGTTTCCATTCTCATATCTGAATTTATTTTTTGGGGTGTGTTCTCTTCCTGTTCTGATAAGATTTCCTAACGGTCTTTCAGTTTACTTAATTTTTTCGAAGAACCAACACTTTGTTTTGTGGATTCTTTCTACGGACATTTTAAAACTGCTAATTCGTTTAATTCCTATTTAATTTTAAGTATTTGTTTCCATGTACTTGATTGGGGTTTACCTTGTTGCTCTTTTTCAAGGAGATTCAAATATCTCATAAAATTGTTGGTTTCAGATCTCTTCAATTTTTTGATGTAGGAACTCAGAGCTATAAACTTGCCTCTGAGTACTGTCTTTGCTCTGTCCCAGACGTGCTGGTAATTTGTGTTTTCATTTTTGTTGATTATCATGAATATTTGAATTCACTTTCTAATCTCTTCCATGACACACTGGTAATTCAACAGTATGTTGTTCAGCCTCCATATGTTACAGGACATTTTTGGTGGCCTTTGGTGTTGAGTTCTAATTTTATTCCCTTGTGGTCTGAGTGAATGCATGCTAAAACTTCAATGTTTCTGAATTTGGACAAGTTTGCTTCATGACCTAAAATGGGGTCTATTTTGGAAACTGTTCCATGTGAAGCTGAGAAAAACGTGTATTCTGATGGTGCTGGGGGAAATATTCCGTAGATTTCTGTCAAATCTAGTTGATCCATGCAGTTGTTTAGATCTGCAGTTTCTCTGTTAAGTTTTGCCGACTTCATCTGTCTTGTGGGTATATTGGTGACTTAAATTCTTCAACAATTTATGTCTTTGGATATATGTGAGCTTTGAGGGAAAGTAGTGTTTCTTGGATAAATCTGGGTGATCCGTTGTTTGCCAAATAGAGATTTAGAATTGTAATATCCTCCTGAAGGAGAGATCCCTTAATTAGTATGTAGCAACCTTCTTTATGTCTTCTCACTAATTGTAATTTGAAGTCTAGTTTATCTGATATTAGGATTGCCACTCAAGCCTCTTTATGGGGCCATTTTCTTGGTAGAATTTATTCCAGCCTTTCACTTTCAAAATGTGTTTGTTTGTATAAGCAAGTTGTGACTCCAGAAGGCAGCAGATAGAAGGATCTTGCTTTTTAATCCAACTAGGCAGTCTATCACTTAATTGGAGAGTTAAGTCCGTTAATGTTGAGTGTTAGGACTGAGAGGTGTTTGGGAGCTCCTGCAATGTTATCCACCTTGGGTGCTGGAGCAACTAGATTCTTCCTATAGTTCTTGGATTGTCAGTTTGGGTGCAGGTTCTTGGTCTTTATTGTGGTCTTGTTGGTTTTCTATGTGTAGGACATCGTTTAGTATCTTTCATTGGGCTGGTTTGTTGGAGATATATTGTTTCAGTTTTTCTTTGCTATGGAAGGTTTTTATTTGACCTTCGGTTATGAAGGAGAGCTTAGCTGGGTACAGTATGCTTGATTGATAGTTGTTCGTCTTTAGGACATGGCCTACGTCATTCCAGGCTCTTCTTACTTGAATTGTCTCCGCTGAGAAATATGAGGTGATGCTAATTGGTTCCCTTTGTAAGTAGTTGATCTATTCTACTTGACAGCTTTAAGGATTTTTTCCTTAGAATTGATCCTGTGTGGATTATAATGTACTAGTGAGATATCCTGTCCTAGTTGGGTTTATTTGGGGTTCTAAAACTTTCTTGTATCTGAATGGGCCTATCTTTTTGCATGTTTGGCAAGTTCTTTGCTATGATCATGTAAACCAAATTTCCTAGACCATTAAATTCTGTCTCTGGGGGCAGGGAAGGTAGCTCAGTGGTAGAGCTCTGGCCTTGCATGCATGAGGCCCTGTGTTTGATTCCTCAGCACCATATAAGAAAAAATAAAAAAAAGCCAAAGTGGTACTGTGGCTCAAGTGGTAGAGCACTAGCCTTGAGCTGAAGAGCTGAGGGACATCCCCCAGGCCCACAGTTCAGGCCCCACGACCGGACCAAAAAAAAAAAATCTGTCTCTAGGGTCTCCTCTACACACATTATCCTCAGATTAGGCCTTCTGAGAGTGTCTTCCAAATGTTGAATATATCTATCATATTTCTTGGCTTTCCTTTGGATAGTTTATATTCTTTCTCTGTAATAAGCTGGCTGTCCTCAATCCCTCAGATTTGCTCCTCTGCATGGTCTAACCTACTGTTGAGACTTTCTACTTTGTTTTTTGTTTCTTTTCCTTCTAATGGGTCAGCTTTGATGGCTTCAAATTCTTTGTTGGAGTTTTGTTTTAGATCTGGTATGAACTTCTTTACCTCCTTAATTTGGGGCTCAGTGTTTATTCTCAAATCATTTAGTTGACTGGTTATGGTTTCCCTGGACACACATTCTGTTGGGCTCCATTCAGCATTCCCTTTGTGGTTTCCCTGAATTCTTTCAGTATTCTGTTTATGGATTCCATGAATGCCTCTGTTGATCTTTTTCTATTGTCATCCCGCTCTCCCAAGTCCTGTATTACTCTTTGATTAGCTTCCTCATGTTCATGCAATTCCTGTAGTTCTCTTTGACTGTTCTCAGTCTGCTCACACAATTCCTGTATTTCTTTTTGACTGTTCTCAACCTGCTCACGCAATTCCTGTATCAATCTTTGAGTAGCTTCCTCATTCTCATGAGATTCCAGTATTAATCTTTGGTTTCCCTCTCTCTCCCTATCACGCTCACATTGAATCCTTTGCAGGTTTTCAATCTTTTCATTCATCATGTTTTCCAGTAGTGTTTGTGGAGATTTTTGGAAACTCTCTTCTGGATTATTCATTAACTATGCTGTCAACTGATTTTCATGAGTGGGAATTCAGATACCTGGACTTGCCATTTTTCTTGTGTTTTTCCTGCTTGTTCTGCCTATTTGGTATGAAAGTAACACCAATTTTTTGCTAGAACAAAATTTTAAGGCAAGCATCATCAAAGTTCTGTAGTTGCACAGACAAAAGTCAGCAGATACAATGTAGTTCAACAGATACAATCTATTCAACATCAAAAAACTATGGCTTAATGAGCTAAGAACAGCAAAGAAGAATTTGGCAAACCACAAATTATTTATTTTAGTGAGAAATGTGGGCAAAAATAGGATTAGAGGGATTTGGAGAGGTAAAAGGATAGTGAATTTAACAAAGTCCTAATCTTAGAGAGGGAAATGGATGAGACAGAATGATAGAAGTGTGATTAAGAAAAAAAAAAGAAAAAATGGAAATACAAAAATTTAAATTTATAAAGTGAAACACTTAAAAATTATGTGTTTAAAGACGATATTGAGAGAAGAAAAGGATAGGATGAGAGGAAAGGAGGGATAGAAAGGAGACATAAAAAACTAAAAAATAAAAATTCTTAAAAGAAGTTACTTGAAAATTATATAGGTATAAAGAGACATAATACTGCTCTTAAAGAATTTTAGCCTAAGAAGTTGTGAACTGAGTAATAAATTTCTGGATTTAGTATGTACACAACGGGGCATAAGGTCTAATATTCGACGATGGGTTAATATCTGGGGATGATCAGAATAGCAATTAAGTCTCACAAAAAAGAGAAAAAATGAAAAAAATTAAAAAATAAGGACCAAAAGGTCAGAAGAGATCTTTTAAAAAAGCACACACACACTTACACCTAAAATAATAATGATGAGAAGAAAAAAATTAATAGAAAATATTATTTAAAAAATTAAAATTAAAGAAATGTACAAAAAAGAGTTCTTTGATTTTTTTTTTGGGGGGGGCTAGAATGTGAAGATACTCTATTTCCCCTATGTCCATAACCAGTCTCTTAGTGGAGTCTCTGGTCTCCTTGTGGTGTTTGTTTTTCCTGTGGCTTGATTAGTTGCTTAAATCAGTTTGTTTGAGCAGGCAGAAAATTGCTCGCCATTACCCAGAATTTTGTGATCCTCCTCCCAGGCTAGTTCACTGGGAGGGAGATCTGCTTTGAGTATCACAAAAGAGGGAGATGGCTGTTTCTTCTAATTTTGAGATGCTGTAATGAGGCTAGGTTCTGGGTAGGGTTGAGGCCTTTCAGCAAACAGTAGCTTTTCCCTGAGGTGCTAGCTCCTGAGATACACAGCCCAGCCTGGAGCCATTCTCAAGATTTATGTTTACTGAATTTCAATTGATTGTCTCAGCTGCTGTAGGGAGGGGCAGCCTCTGGCTCTGTTTACCCAGTGAAGAAAGTCACTCCTCCAAGGGCGGGGCTTCTTTGCCTGGGCTGGGTGACTTCTCTTGGGTGGAACTGATCCTGGCAAGTCAGGTCAGGTTCCTGTTACCTCCGAAATGGGTCTTGTTTTCTTCCAAGGCCTGAGTTGGAGATAGCTGTTCAAATGGGTCTTTGTCAGTATCAAAGTTGGAGATCTCTGGTGGTGGTGTTACCTCCTCAGCTTCCTGAGAAGGAGTAAGGATGTCAGCGTTCTAGTCATGTCAGAGTCTTTGTTCCTGGGCCATCTCTGGTTTGCGATCTGCAATATGAAGATATCTGCTCCTTGTCAGTTCTTACTGGTGTTGAGTAGAATCTGCTATCCCGCTGTGTCTGGCATCTTTGTCATGGACTCTGTGTTATAGGTATGGCGGCTATGGCAACTGCCACTGCTGCCACAGCCGCCACAACCGTGGCTACCAGCAAGTGCTCTGATCTGTCTCCTTGCCTGGATTTTCCTTCTCTTGCCAAACTCTCTGTACTGTGATGGGACACTTGGTGTGATTCTGTAGCCTAGGACTGTTCACTGGAACAGTAAAACTGCTTTCTATGCGAGAGCTTGTTTAGCCTCTAGCTTTGCCTCTACTCTCTCCCTCTGAACACATTTTTTGCCTCTTAGTGAAGTATATCTGATATTTTAAAGTAGCTTTGTCCAAATATAATATTAATTTAATCAATTATTTCATTAGGACAATGTTGGCCAGATTTATTTCCAGTAAATCTTATCCATTATAGTAAATGAGAACATGCTGTGTCAGTCTCCTATTAATATTACAAAATACTTTATAAAATTAACTTCAAAGGATGAAAAATTAATCTTGGTTTCTGATTTTATACATTTCAATTTACATTTCTTATCCTCATTGCTTTTGGTTGGTGGTGGTACAGTACCCCATATCAGGAACATGTGATGGAGTACGTGTATTCATGGAAGTGAGAAAGTAAAGAAAAGGAAGAATAGGAGTAGGATAGGGAGAAAGGGGAGGAGGGGAAGAAGGAGAGGAAGAAGGAAAAGTAGAAGGAGACAGAGAAGTAAACGAAGGAAGAGGAAGAAAGGGCTTTGATCTTAAACCTTCTTTGATCACAAGTTCTCAGTGACCTAATCTCTATAACTATGCCCACTTGAAAGGTTTCACCTCTTTATGGCAACATAGTGAAACCTAATTATTAATCCCAATCCTTTATTATTTCAGATTTAAGTTCTGGGTAGATCTTTCTATATAATTGTGATAACTTCTGTTCCTAAATATGAGAGATGCGATTTGGCATAGAGGTGGTTTGCTTATACCATTGCTGGAGAGATGAAGGAAATATTTTGAGCTCAAATACATTTTATTTAATAGATAAGGAAGCTCCTAGAGATTTCATTTTGTGACCTTCAAAAATGACTATTTCATCTAACTCATAATGACTTGAATTTTTCATAATTTTATGGCATTTCCATTCAAGTATTTGTCATCAATAGTGAAGTTCTTTACTTCAAGTTGAAGGAAAAATAAATACTATCACGATCATTTATCAGAATTATTCTTTAAAGAATAGGTATAATATGAATTTCCTACCATTCAAAAATTAGTTATCTTCAAGTCTATAGGAATAATTGGATAAGTGATTAAATATCTTGATTTAGTTATCTTATACTGAGGTTGATTCCATTTCTAAAAATCACTGTTGACATAAAATACATGAAATTCAGTGTTTCTCTGAAATGACTTGGTAATCAAACCTCAGAAATACATGACTAGTAAGAAAGATATTTATATACTCACAAAATGTATGAATCTACAAAACCTAAAAAAGATTAGGTTTAAAAGAAGATAAATTCATGTGACCGCAGTATATAATATTTAATTTAATGAAAAATTGCTTCATTCAGCCTTACAGAGCCTTTTGTTTTTAGCTTACATGAGAAATTTGATTAACAATTCCTTTTTTGCTTTTGAATATTAGAATATTTCAATTTGTTTAAAGATTCTGTCATTTAATCCTTTGAGTGCATATTTTTTCATAAAAATGAAAAATATTTTTTACAATGTAAGTTCAGGTTTAATAACAATAAATATCTAAATGTTAATTTGTTAAATTGAACCTCTAGAATTCAAATAATACAATTTATTTTATTCTTAGATATATTAAATCTGTGCTAAATATGGATGACTCAAGCTTGTAATTCTCGCTACTCAGGAAGATGGGGTTCAAAGTCAGCCTTGCCAAGAAAGTTTGAGACACATCTCAATTAATCAAACACACACATCACAACACACACACACACAAACATACACACACACAAAGCCAGAAATAGAATGGTGACTCAAATGATAGAGCAATATCCTTGAGGAAAAAAACAACAACAACTAAGAGATAGTTCTTGAGTTAAAATCACAAGAACAACACACACACACACACACACACACACACACACAATATTATGTCTAAATGCTTATTTTAGTTTGAAGAAATAAACAATATCATGAAAAGTAATATTTTTTACATATCTTGGAACATTTGAGAAGTTGTTTTTAGTATAATTTGTGTTAAGATATAACATAGGTTATTAAAATTAATATTAATCTAGTTATTTTTTATAATTACTCATAACACCTTAGAGTACAACAGTTGGGATTTTTCTATAGCCATAAGAGATATTCTGAGTAAAAGGAAGAGAGGAATATACGACGAAAGAAGAAAGAAAGAAAGGAGAGAAAGAGAGAGAGAGGTAGGGATGGAGGGAAGGAAGGAGGAAGCAAAGAAGAAAGGAAGGAAGGAAGGGAGGGAGAAAGGATGGGTCAAAACAATTTAATTCATAAAATCTATTTAGCCCAACATAACCTCCATGTAATTAATCCTTTAGTAAAGTCAAGTTTGCAATTTTCACTTCTTTGCATGTTCTCCATGCATGAATGAAACCAACAAATGAAGGATCATAAATAACCAGGTGAATCTGTTTGCATCTGTAGTAATATGTATGCAAATCTTTTTCTCATTTTTTATACATCATCAAATA
Source organism: Dipodomys spectabilis (assembly GCF_019054845.1). Taxonomy (NCBI): domain Eukaryota; kingdom Metazoa; phylum Chordata; class Mammalia; order Rodentia; family Heteromyidae; genus Dipodomys; species Dipodomys spectabilis. The sequence goes on from NW_024870946.1 coordinate 1,833,970, forward strand.
ACATTTGCAAACAATTTACATTTAGTTATATTCTAAAAATTGATGAAACTAAAGGATTTCAATACATTATTTAATGTGAATACAATTATTTTTAATGTTATTAATATTAAATTCTTCATGTTATATTAATTATAAAATTTTATTATGCATTTTATCAGATTAATTAGCATCCTCTGATTTAGGTTTCTGTGGGAGTCCTAATATCCGACTGTAATTAAAATCAAAGTATATCTGTATTTCTTGGCACAAACGAATATTTCTGAAAGCAATTAACTCATCGGAGATTGTTGAAATAAGTTATCGGGTCCTTTAAATGCAGTATCATTTCATCTGTAAAAAGGGATAGGTTTACTTCTTCCCTATTTGGATCCCCTTTATGTTTTTCTTTTTATTTACTTATTTATATTTTTATTGTGAGAATACTGTACAGAAGAGTTACAATTTCATGTGCAAGATAACATGCACATTTCTTATCAAGCATTGTTGCCTCCTCTTTGTTTCCCCTTCCCATACCTTCCCATACTCCCCCCACCCCACCCAAACCTCACCCCACCCCCCCACCAAAGTTGTAAATTTCGTTTTTTGACATAACGACTTGTACATCTCATTTTGAAATGGGTCCACCTGTATCCCTAGTTAAACGATTTCTTTTTTCCCTTCCCCTCCACAAATTATACCAACATCAAATACTGTTAAAGCATGGGTTATTCCATGGGGGAGGGACATACAAAGCAACAAATAAATCATCTTATAAATATGTTAGAAACAATTACAAGAAAGGAAAAAAATCATTAGAATAGTTATGTTTTTCTCTTGCCTATTGCTCTTGCTATAAAGTCCACTACCATATTGAAGAGTAGTAGAGAAAGTGCCCGTCCTTTTCTCATTCCTGATTTTAATGTCTTCATGCTTCCACCATTAGTTAAATGCTAATTATCTCTGCCATATACATACTATGTATTATATTGAGTAATGTTCCATGTATTTCTAGCTTCTCAGCCCTTTCAATCATAAAGTTGTATTGGAGCTTGTTAAAAGCTATTTCTACATCCCTACAGACAATCATGTGTTTCTTGTCCCTTCTTCTGCTGATGGTTTGTATGATGTTTATTGACAAGTATATTGAATCCAATTGTATCTTAGGATGAATCCTATTTGATTATACAATATAACTTTTCTGTTAGTGCTGATATTGGTTGGTGAGAATTTTATTAAGAAGTTCTGCATCATTGCTTGTCAAAGAGTTGGGTTCATCGTTTTCTTTTTTTGGTGAGTCCCTATGTGATTTGGCGAAGAGTATAAATCTAGCTTCATAGAATGTGTTTGATAATTCCATTTCCCTTTCTATTCCATTAAAGGCTTAGATCTGTGTATTGTAAGTTTTTCCAGGCCTTAATTTCATGGTACATTCATTGAGTCCTAGATTTTTCTTGAATAGGATGTGGTTTATTGACATTTCATTTTCATTTCTTCTTATGTGTTACTCCTTGGTTCAGATCGAGTATAGGAAAGCATCAATTTCTCCAGGATTCTCCAGGAGATTGGCATAAGGTTTTCAAAGTTCTCTCTTATATCATTCTCAATTTTGCTTATATCTGTTGTTTGGTCTCATTTTTGTCTTTAATTTTCTCTATTTGGATGAGTTCTCTTATTGCTTTGGGTATTTTTTATTATGAAGGTGATATACAGAGGGGTGGGTTACAAGTACATAAGTAATGAGTACATTTTTAACAGTGTTACCCCTTGCTCATTTTTGCCTGCTTCCCCAAAACCTGACATCCCACTCCCACAAGTTGTAAAGTTCATTTGTAACATAAGGTCTAGTGTATATCATTGTTGCTTTGGTTAATCTTTGTCCCACCATTTCTGTGATTTCCCTTCCCTTCCCCAAATCAGATTAACATATATAAGACAAAAGGTACATAAATTAAAAACAGTGACTACAGGGAATAAACCAAAGGGTGAATCTAAATAGAAACAACTAAAAACAGTTCACTGTACCATCATCTTGTATCCATTTCTTGGAGTTCATTTGTATAAGCATCATTTTATATGGTGATATGCATATTGCTATTGAGCTATTGTGAATATCCTAGATATATTCTAGTTTTTCCAAATGAGTGAAAATATGTAGCCTATGACTTTTTTGTGTCTGGCTTGTTTGACTTGTTATGTTTCCAAATTATTCCATTTCCTTACAAATGGAGCAATGTCATTCATCTGATGGAAGCACAGAGTTTTGTTGTGAATATATACGACATTTTCTTGATCCATCATTGCTGGGTGATAGGAGAACTCTATTGAGGAACCTCTGTACTTCTTTACAGAGTATTTGAAGAAGTTTACATTTTCAACAATAGTGCAGTAATGTTCCTTTTTGGCCACATTCCCCACCAGGCCAGTAATGTTCCTTTTTGGCCCCATTCCCCACCAGCCCAGCATCTGTTATTATTAATTTTCTTCATAATGGTCCTTCTAACTGGGGTGACGTGGAATCTCAATGTTGCTTTGATTTGCACTTCTTTTATGGCCAGAAATGTTCCATATTTCTTCATGTGTCCATTGGTCATTCATATTTCTTCTTCAGAGAGGTCTCTCTTTAAATCTTAAGCCCCCTTATATCATGAGGGTTGTAGTTTCTTTAAGGATTTGTTTTTTGGGGAGGGTTAACTTTTGTGCTTCTAAGAATATTTGGGATATGAGGCCATTGTGTGTTGCAGATCAACTGAAGATCTTCTCCCAATCTGTGTGTTTTCTACTTATCTTTCTATCTACATAAGGTCTCTTTTTAGTCAGCTTTGGTAAGGGTCTGTCAAGTCTGTTAATTTATTGAAAGAACCAGCTCTGTTTTGTTGATCTTTGTCTTTTGATTTAATTTTTATATTTGTTTCTGTCTACTTGGCTTTGGCCTTGTTCCTTTTTTCAAGGAGCTTGAGGTACATAATTAAAATACTGATTTGAGATTTCCCCAATCGATTGATGTAGGCATTCAAAGCTATAAATTTTCCACTAAGAACTGCATTTAATATGTCCCAGAGGGGCTGATATTTTGTGTGTTCATTTTTGTTAAATTCCAGAAACTTTCAGATTTCCATTCTAATCTCTTCAGTGCCCCACTGGTCATAAAGCAGTGTGTTGTTCACTCATCATGGGTTTGACCTTTTGTTGCTTTAGCTGTTTAATTCAAAGTTTATTCTGTTGTGGTCTGAAAAGGTCCTCCTCTATCGGGGATGGTCGTCCTCTTCAACCAAGCTCGCAGCTTCGGGAGGGACGCACAGGGCGTTGTGAGGGAGGAAGGGGATACCTGCCTACCCAGCCAGATCAGCCCAATCAAACCTGGCGATCAATGGGGTGACAGATGTCGCGGCCAGATCGCCCTCACATCCTCATGTGGTGACTTGAAAAGGCAGCCTTGCAGCAGCACTGAACAACTGGCAAAAAGAAATAAAAAGGAAAGACATGCAGTAAAACTTTGCATCAATTATAACCTATTACACTTTAAAAACAGTTTTGCTTTCCTCTTGCCCTATATTTTGGCATGAGGCCCTCTGAATTAGCCAGAAATCTCCAGAATTTCTTCATACACAGTAATACAAATAAATATAGCTTCTATTCCTTTTTAAATTAAGGGTGATTGCATCTAGTTCTTTCCCATGTTTGATTCATGAAAAAGAAATCCTGAAGTGTATCTGTAAAATACCAAACTCAGGATTTCTTTTGATCTCCTCACTGGAGAAAAAGAATAAAATGACCGAGCAACAGGTATCACCCATATTGTCATTGTGGTATCTCTCTCTCTGATTAGAAAATAATCCTGCAGATCACTTATGCAAAATGTTTTCCAAGAATTATTGTTGTTATATTGCATTTATCTTCCTCTTCCTGTCTCCTCTCCTGCTCTTTTCCCCAGGGTCCTGTTTCCCTCTTCCTTCTCTCCTTCCTGCTACTTTCTCCCTGTACCTTTTCTTCTTCCTCCTGCTATGCCCTTCCTCTTCTCTTGCCCCTTCCTCTTCCTTTCCTTTCCTCTTTCTCCTACACTTTCACTTTCTTCTATTTCTTCCTTTATGGTCCTGGGGGTTGGGCTCCATGCCTTGTGCTCACTGAGCAGATGCTCTCCTGCTCGCTACAGGCCTCCAGTCTGGACTTCATTTAAATGACACTCTATTTCTGATTGGTTTTTAAGTAGCAAACCAAGAAAGACTTTTGATTCAGGATGTAATTCATTGTACATATTCTACACAATAAATATATGCTACTTCATACATTGTAGCTAGTAGGTTTTGATTATGCTTTGGGCTTCAGATAAACTCATCAGAAACAATTTGTTTGAAGGCAATCTAATGTGATTCTCCAAAATTAATGAACTGGTTACTTTATATATTGTACAAGCACTTCCATATTGCTCCCAGTTTAATGAATTGTCACTTAGTGGTAGCAGGCACAGTAACACTAATCAAGGATTTCTGGGGAAAAGAAGAGTAAGTCCAGACAGGAAAATCTATGAAATCTGTATCTCAAATTAACTACTAAAAAGACAGAAGAAGACCTGTGGCTATGTGGTTTTGAAAATTTATAGTGGGACTACCAGGTGGTATGTTAGTTAAGTTTTGACTTTTTAAGGAGGAGGCTGATTGGAAGTGGTTTTCCAGTGGATCTAGTCATGTTTTATGGGAAGAGGGAATTGGAAAGGGGCAAGACCTAGTGAAGAGTGGGACTACAAAAAATAAACAATTACTGCTAATAGGAACTCCATTTTCTGTCACTATAGTATTATATTACTTTATGTATGCGAGAGATATTGGAGAAAGTAACCAAGTAATTTTTCCTTCCTAGTGAAATTTTTCTTCACTCCAGTTGAGTGAAAATAAAACCACAGGTCACATCAGGCTCAGGCACACGGTAGATTAAGACACATGAAGCACTCAACTTGAATCCCCAGCACAACCTTTAAAGACCACAAATAAAAAGTTTGAAATGTCTCACTTGATCATAATGGACCCTCTATTGTCTTAATATTGTGAATGAATAGAATTTTTACTCTGGCCAATTTAGAAATACAAAAACTAAATAAGTAGTAATGTTTTAACCATATATAATATTGGAAAGTATATTAAAATAATTAGGAAAATATAAAATTGAATATAGAATGTTCATTCTCCCCCATCAATTTTTAACCTAAAAACCAGAACATTGCCATATAATGAGACTGCAGCATGGTTTCTTTTCAGTCATCAAAATGGTGACTTAAGCAGTGTGTCTTTGTCATTGGATACATCGATGTTAAAACATATCTAAGAATGTGAAGAACTAAGATGGTGGAGGAGAAGCTGGAGGTGAAACCAGCTCTTGCATAGAAAGCAGTTTAGTGTTCCAGTGAACAGTCCTAGGCCAGAATTACACCAAGTGTGCCATCACGGTACAGAGAGTGTAGCCAGAGAAAGAAAATCCAGGCAAAGAGACAGATCTGAGTACTTGCCGGATGCTGCCGACACAATGGCGGCCATAGATGCCATACCTGCAGCACTGAGAGTCCGGGACAAAAGCGCCAGATGCAGCAGGTAAGCGGATTCTACTCAACACCAGCAAGAACTGACAAGGAGCATATATTTTCACCCTGCAGATCGCAGACCAGAGACGACCAAGGAACCAACACTCAGGCGGTGTTAGTAGAAGCCTGGCGTCCTCACTCCTTCTCAGGGAGCAGAGGAGGGAAGGCCACTCATTCCCCACCCTACTACTGGAGATCTCCATCTTTGATACTGACAAATGCCCGGCTGAGCTGCTAGCGCCAACTCAGGCCTTGAGAGAAAAACAGAGAGTCATTTAGCAGGTCACAGGAACCTGCCCAGACCTGCCAGGCTCAACTCCACACAGGGAACAGTCACCCAGCCCAGGCAGGGGAAAATCTGTCCCAGGAGTTGCTCTCTTTACTGCATAAACAGAGCCAGAGTCTGCCCCTCCCTATAGCAGCCTTGACAATCAATTGAAATTCAGTAAACATAAACCCTGAGACTGGCTCCAGTCTGGGCTCTGTGAGTGTCTCAGAAGCTAGCCCCTCAGGGAAAAGCTACTGTTTGCTGAAAGGCCTCAACTCTACACAGAACCTAGCCTCATCACAGCATCTCCAAACAAGCGGTAACAGCCATCTTCCTCTTTTGTGATACTCAAAGCAGATCTATATCCCATTGAACTAGCCTGAGAGGAGGATCACAAAATCCTGGGAAAAGCAGAGCATTTTTCTGCTTGCCCAAACAAACTGACTTAAGTAACCAATCAAGCCACAGGAAAACCAAACACCACAATCAGACCAGAGACTCCACCAAGAGACTGGTTATGAACAAAAGGCAGATACAGAATCTTCCCATCTCCCCCACCCCCCAAAAAACAAAGAACTTTCTGTTTTTGTACCTTATTTTTAAATATTTTTAAAATTTTTAAATTCTAATTAAAAAAAATTTGTTTTCTATTATTTTTTTCTTCCTCATATAATTTTAATTTTAGGTGTATATGTGCGTATGCTTTTTAAAAATCTCTACTGATATTTTGATCATTTTTTCTCTTTTTCTTTTTTCATTCTTTTCAATTCTTCTCTTTCATTCGTTTCTGTGTGACTTAATTGCTGTTCTGCTCATCTTCAGGTATACCTGTTGCCGATTATTAGATCTTATCACCCAACGTGTACACACTTAATCCAGAAATTTATTACTCAACTCAAAACCTTAGACTTAAAGTCCTTAATAGCAGTATTTCCTCTCTATACCCATATAATATTTTTAAAGGTTTTTATTTTTCTACTTTTTCCTGTCTCCTTTCGATCCCTCCCCTCCTCTCATCCCATCCCCATTCTTCTCTGAATACTAGTTCTTCAAACTTGCAGTTTTTAAGGGTTTCACATTTTAATTGTAAATTTTTGTTTTCCCATTTTTGTCTCTTTTTTCTTCTTCTTTTTTCTCTTATTCTTTTTTCTTTTTCTTTTTTTCTCTATCTGCTTTCATACTGTCCAATACATTTCCCTATTTGAGATCAGGACTTGGTTAATTCCACTCTCCCTCACCTTCCCACATCCCACTAATCCTATTTTTCCCCACATTCTCCCTAAACCTAATAATTTCTGGTTGCCAAATTCTCCTTACTGTTCTTAGGCCACTAAGACATATTTGTTTGATGTTGAATAGATTCTATCTCTTGAACTAGATTGTATCTGCAGACTTTTGACTGTGTAACTACAGACTTTGGTTGATGCTTACCTTAAAATAGTGTTCGAGCACAAAACTGGTGTTACACTCATCCCAAATGGGCAGAACAAGCCAGAAAAACGCAAGAAAAATAGCAAGTCCGAGGATCTCAGCTCCCACTCATGACAATCAGGGGACAGAAAAGGTAATGAATAATCCAGAGGATATTCCCAAAAAGCTCTACAAACACTACAGGTAAACAGGGTAAATGAAAAGAGTGAAAATTTGCAAAGGTATCAGTGTGAGCAAGATAAGTAGAGAGAGGAGGTAAACCAAAGATCAATACAGGAGACTCATGAGCCTGAGGAAGCTACTCAAAAATTGATAGAGGAATTTTGTGAGCAGATTTAGAACACTGAAACAGAAATAAAGGAATTGTATAAGCAGGTTGAGATCAGTCAAAGAGATAGATAGGAATTGTGTGAGCTGGCTGAGAACAGACAAAGAGAAAGTTAGGAATGGTGTGAACAGGCTCAGTACACTCAAAGAGAACTGCAGGAATTCTGTGAACATGAGGAAGCTATTTAAAGAGAAATACAGAAACTTAGAGAACTGGATGAGAATAGACAAAGATCAATGGAGGCATTCATGGAATCCATAAATGGAAAGCTGAAAGAAATCAGGGAGACTACAAATGGAATGCTGAATGGAACCCAAGAGAAGGAATGGCAGTCCAAGTAAACCATAACCAATCAACTAAGTGATTTGAGAATAAACACTGAACACCAAATGAAGGAATTTAAGAAATTCATGCAAGATCAAAAACAAATCTCCAACAAAGAATTTGAGGCCATCAAAGCCGACCAACTAGAAGAATAAGAAATAAAATACAAAGTAGAAAGTCTTGGCAGTAGGTTCGACCAGTGAGAAGATTGAATTATGGGGATGGAATACAGCCTAGATATTATAGAGAAAGAATATACAACCATCCAAGACAAAACCAAGAAATATGATGGATCTATTCAACATTTGGAAGACACCATCAGAAGGCCTAATTTGAGGATAATGGGTGTAGAGGAACACGTAGAGACAGAAGTTAATGTTCTAGGAAATTTGTTTCACAGGATCCTAGCAGAAAACTTCCCAAACATGCAAAAAGATAGGCCCATTCAGATACAAGAAGCTTTCAGAACACCAAATAGACCAGACCAGAACAGGACATCCCACCATCACATTAAAATCTGCACAGGATCAATTCAAACCAAGGAAAATATCCTTAAAGCTGTCAAAGAGGAAAGATCAATCACCTATAAAGGGAAACCAATTAAAATCACCTCAGATTTCTCAGCAGAGACCATCGAAGCAAGAAGGGCCTGGAATGATGCATGCCATGCCCTAAAAACAAACAACTATCAACCAAGAATACTGTAGCCAGCTAAAATCTCCTTCATAACTGAAGGCCAAATAAAAAACTTCCATAGCAAAGAAAAATTGAAACAATACATCTCCACCAAACCAGCCCTACAAAGGATTCTTAAAGATGTCCTACACTTAGAAAACCAACAAGACCACAATAAAGGCCAAGAAACCACACCCAAAATGAGAATCCAAGAACCATAAGAAGAACCCCCATTACCGCAGCCCCCAAGAAGGTGGATAAAATGGCAGGAACTCCCAAATAACTCTCAGACCTATCTCTTAACATTAACGGCCTTAACTCTCCAATTAAGCAAAATACACTGTCTAGTTGGATTAAAAAGCAAGATCTTTCTATCTGCTGCCTACAGGAGTAAAACTTCCCCCCAAAAACAAACTTAGTTTGAATGTGAAAGGCTGGAACAAAATCCACCAAGCAAATGCCCCCCGTAAACAGGCAGGAGTTGCAATCCTAACATCAGATAAAATAGACTTCAAATTAAAATTGATTAGAACAGATAAAAAAGGTCGCTACATACCAGATATCTTATTCAGGTGGATATTACAATTCTAAATATCTATTCGCCAAACAACGAAGCACCCAAATTTATCCAAGAAACACTACTTTCTCTCAAATCCCATATTAATCCAAAGACATTAATTGTTGGGGATTTTAACACACCACTATCCCTACTTCATAGATGAACTGGGCAAAAACTCAACAGAGAAACCACAGACCTAAACAACTGCATAGATCAACTAGATTTAATAGACATCTACTGAATATTTCACTCAGCAGCATCAGAATACATGTTCTTCTCAGCAGCACATGGAACATTTTCCAAAATAGACCACATTTTAGGTCACAAAGCAAACTTGTCCAAATTCAGAAACATTGAAGTTATACCTTGCATTCTCTCATACCACAAGGGAATAAAGTTATAACTCACCACCAAAAGCCACCAAAGAAAGTCCTGTAACTCATGGAGGCTGAAAAACACACTGTTGAACCACCAGTGAGCCATGGAAGACATTAGAAATGAAATTCAAGTGTTCATGATATTCAACAAAAATGAGCACAAAAACTACCAGCTCGGAAGTGGCACTGAGGCTCAAGTGGTAGAGCGCTAGCCTTGAGCTGAAGAGCTGAGAGACAGCGCCCAGGCCCAGAGTTCAAGCCCCACGACGAAAAAAAAAAAACAAAAAACCAAACTACCAGGTCCTCTGGGACACAGCAAAGGCAGTATTCAGAGGCAAGTTTATACCTCTGAGTACCTACATTAACAAATTGGAGATATCTGAAACCAACAATTTAATGAGAATCTCAGCCTCCTTGAAAAAGAGCAGCAAGACAAACCCAAATCCAGTAGACGGAAAGAAACAATTGAAATTAAATAAGAATTAAATGGTTGCTTGGTTGCTATGAATATTGCTGCCATGAACATGGATGTTCATGTTGACTTATATTCCTTCAATATGTATCCAGTTGCGATAAAGGTCATCAACATATATGTCTTTTTGGTATTGTGTAAACTTCCATTAGGATCTCCATATGGGTTGCAGTAGTTTACAATGCCACAAAACCAAATACAGTTCCTGATGTATTTCAACCTCTCCAGAAGTTTATTTATTTGAGTGGTGATAGCTATTCTGGAGTATAAGATGGGATCTCAGTGACTTTCGTCTTTATTTTCCTATGTATTTTCTATGTGGATACAAATCTCAAATATTTCATTTATTTATTAAACACTTACATTTGTACTTCATTCACAATCAGTGTCTTTCTTTTTCTTTTAGTATTTGATCAATTTTTATGTTTTATAATATTTGTTTTTTTCCCATTCCATATACTCACTTACTAAACAGATTTTTTTCATTACACTGGTGCCAAATTTACTAAAAACAACCGATTGTACATTTATACCACTGGATGCTTTTTTTTGTATTTACAACCAGGAAATTACGTCAATAAATATGCTGAACTTCTTTCACTAGATAGACTGAAAGGATAGTATCATATTGGCTTAAACTAATCTCAGAATTAATAGTCACAGCCTGGACCACAACAGTCTTGGCTAAGTAAAACCACTAACAGCACAAACTGCATTTAAAGAGAGAAAAGGTTAGAAGTTAGAAGGAAGTTAGAAGAAAGGCACCACCTTCATGAAGCAAATGTGGAAGTTCACAAACAGACCTTCGAAATCTGAATATCAAGAAGATTAAAGGATAAAAGTATTTAGAACCACAACTTTAGAACTCAGAATTGGGGAGGGGGCCAAACACTAGACACCAAAACTCAATGCTGAAGGGAAGACGTGTTTTACCCCAAACATTAGCTGTGTCTGACTCTCTCAAACCAAACACACACACACATACACACACACACACACACACACACACACACACACACACACCTAGTGAGAGACCTTAGCCAAAGTACAGGAATTGTGGACTTAGACTCCATTTTGAAGGCCTTTACCGAAAGTATGTATTGTGAAAACCTTTACTGAAAGTACCCATTGTAAAGACTTTTACAGAAATTTAGAACTCCAGTTCCTGGAAAAACTTTGAAATGTCCCAATAACGTTCTGCCAGTAACTCCCCTAGCAATAGCCATCAGCGGATGACAGGAAGGTACCTAAAGCTACAGATGTTTCTTTTTTTTTTTTTTCTTTTTTTTTTTAAATTTAATTTAATTTTATTTGTGAACATACTGTACAGAGGAGTTACAGTTACATGGGCAGGATAATGTGTACATTTCTTACCAAGCATTGCAGCCTCCTCCTTTGTTTACCCTTCACATCCCTTCCCAGCCTCCCCCCTCCCCCCCTAATCCCAATCCTTCTCCTTCCCCCACCCCCGGCCGCCCCCCCCTGCACCAACGTTGTAAAGCTCGTTTTGGACATGACAACTTGTACTTCTCATTGTTGCAATGTTTCTTAAGATAGCTAGTTAACAGTTTGCTGCTTACTGCTTAGCCTGCACATGTTAGCCAATAAGATTGTTAGAAGATTCAGTCACTAAATGTCAACTAATCATGTAACTGCCAAGGTAGGAACCCCCTTACCTCAAACCTATACCCAATAAAAACCCTGTTAACTGAAGGATTGGGGCTCTCAACTCTGATCCGCTGCAATGGAGATGGTTATGAGTCCAGGATCCAGCATGCAATAAATGAGTCTCATGTGCTCGCATCGGAACTGGGTCCTTGGTGGTCTTTGGGGATCCTTATCTCAGCACAAGACCACTGTACACAGAGAACCCCAGGGGCAGCTGTATCTGGGACAATGAAGCTTTCTTCCTCTTCCTTTTAGATAATCAAACATGATCTTGCAGTTGTCTCCATAGCTGCCCCACACCTGAACAAGAGGAAGGAAAGGATGCCTTAGACTACAGGATGGCCTGTGTACCCCTGGTTTTCTGTGTAAGAATGCAGTTCATAGTCCCCTAGGCAGGGGTGACCAAGCTGAAATGGGGTACACATTGCCTGGAGGATGGCACCCTGTGAGCCCTGCATGCATGGTGAACCAGCCTGGAAAACCCTCTGAGCATTTCCGGGATGGCCTCTCAGCGGCTTGGAGAAGTTGACTCCTGTAGTTGGACATGGCAGGAGGCAGGGGGGAGCAGGAATCCAGAAGATGGGAGAGGCACAGGAGCAAATGTGTCTCTCCATGGAGACTCCTTGGCCATGCTAAGGAAGTTCACAACACACACGTGGCAGCCACTTGCAGGTCCCCAGAGATTCTACTTGTTTGGGGAGTAGAGCCTGGTCCTGATCCAGAGGCACAACTTCCCCAGTGGGCCTAGGCCGGGCTGCACTGGAGCAGCGCCTACTAGACTAGCTTCCTCTGCCCTGCTGCGCATAGCCTTCTAGCACCTGCCCGGTCTTCAGCACCCACAACAAGCCAGCTCCATGGGGCAGGCTGAGGCTGTGCTGGAAATTCCTGGTGCCTGCTTCAATGTGAGAGCAAGGCCTAGCCCATAGCATAGCTGGCCCTCACTCACTTCCAATGGCTTCCAGAGATGCATGACAATCACAGCCCCAGCTCTGCTGCCTTCCTTGCGCCCAGAGTTTACCTATGAGTCCCTGCCTGTGTTCTTGAAATTCTTTAGCCATTGGTTGTCTCATTTCTCATTGTTTGGGTGGGACTTGAGACTCCTTCCTCTCCTCATCAAGCAAACAGGCCTCAGCAGATCCACCCCAAATTCCGCATCTCACAGACACTACCCAGAACTCAGCTGCCTTTGGGGTTGCTGCTGCCTGAGCTGCTAGCCTACTACCTCCTTCCTCCCTTCACTGCCTCTGCCAGGGCCTCCTATCCTCTCCCCACTGCCCCCAGCCCCAGCCCCAGCTCGGGTTCCCCTGTGGCCTCCCCCCTGTTCACACAGCTCCCATCACCAACCCCAGCAGGGCCACTGCTATGAGGAAGACAACTGTGGGCCTGGTGCAGCAGAATCAAAGATGTCACAGTGTGTAGCCAGCTGAGAATTGGAGGCAGCATTGATTTCTGATCACTGTCTTTCACTTCACTTACACATATTAATGTATTAATTTGATATTTATTATTGGATCTCGTAACTTCTTATTAATCCTTTGCAGAATAGCTGGTAGAAATATAGTCCCAAAATTCGGATTGTCTCTTGTTTTATTCTTTCGAGATTCAGAGATGTTTTAAATAGTTATAACCACCACGAACTCTCATTTCCATAGCAGAGTGCTATTCAGAAAATGCTTGCTTATGCATTTGTTATCAATTATTTACAAAGCTTGAAATTTTTAATGTTTCAAATATTACAGGAAGATCTTTGATTAATGTTGAATGGATGTGAGTAGATTGAGCTGTTGCATACATTCAATTGTGTGTGTGTGTGTGTGTGTGTGTGTGTGTGTGTGTAGGGGGGGTTATGTGTATCATTGCAAACAAGGATAATGAATTTGTTTCCTTTTTCTGAGATATACATTATGGTATTACTTTGTTGTGGCAGGTTCTGACTGCTTGCCTTTGCCTAATATGCACATTCCAGATCAGTTTTTCAATTAAAGATTCTTATTGATTATTGAGCATATAGTGCTCTGATATTGCTTTGTCTTTTGTCTGCCACCTAGGATCTTGTTTTCCTCTTTAAAAATTAACATTCAACATAAAATTTACCTACTGACTGATTTTCCCCTTTAATTTGCATTTAAAAATAAGTATTAAAAGACCTTTGATCTCTGTATTCATGAAGAAAAACCATTTTGAATTTTCTGTTTAATGTAATAACATCTGGACAGATTTGTTAGCACCAAGATCTTAAAATTCCTTTTGTAGTTTTAGTTTAAAATACCTCCTTCATATTTTTAGCATGGTGAGACAAACAATGATAACAGTTTTATTCATTAAAATATCAGATAATTCATAATTTTGAATATGTCTAGTGGCAATTGAATACATTTGCTCAATAGATTTGCTTTATAGACCGTGCACAAAAATATCACTCATAGGTCCTGAGAAGGTGGATAAGTGGTAGTCAGCTTACCTTGAATGCACGAGCCCCTGGGTATGATTCCTCAGCACCACCTAAAGATAAAAAGCTAGAAGTGGTACTGTGGCTCAAGTGATAGAGCACTATTCTGGAGCTTAAGAGCTGAGGGATGGCAACCATGCCCAGAGTTCACCACCACCAATAAATAAAACTCATACTCAAGTACATTAATTTCAAAGGTTGATTACCATTTTAGTTAAGGGCAGGATGCCAAGATATAGCAGACCTCTGTCGCAGTTTTAAGAAGGGTTTCAAAACCTGAGATGTACTCAAAAACAAAACTAAAATATTAGCTCTGCCAACAACATATAGAATCGTGACTCAAAGAGAAACCAGTACTAAGAATGAAATACTTTTTATAACATTTCTTAAGTGATTCTGGCTCTATACTAATTATTGTCTAATGTGACCTTCAAAAACTCTATAGGTGGGCCTGAGTCTTAGGGCCCCCTACAAAAACTGGAGGAGAGAATCCTTAACCCTGGTTATTAAAATTGCTATTGTTAAGGTAGTGTACATACAGATCACCATTTTGTAAGTCGGTAATGCTTCGTTCTTGTTTGACAATCACTTCCATTGCTCTCTTTCTGATTTTCGCTCCTGTCCCTATCCACAAGAGATATAGCTCATTGTGGAGTACAATCTACAAAGTACAACTGCTGCATTTGTTTCCCTGTTCTTGAATTTCTGTGGCTCCCTCAATGCCCATAAATGGATAAACAAGAACAGAAAAATCCAATTCCTGGAATTCATTTCAATATAAACATCAGTAGTTTTATGAGAGTGTCAGACTCTGTCCACACATTCTGAACACTTATACTTTCTGCACCCAGTCATAACTTCCACCAGATTCGAAGGCCACAGAGTAATTTTTTTCACTTTCCACACAGGAAGAAGCTGAGAGTCTGAAATATTAAGTAACTTGCATAGTGGCTCAGACCTGAAGATCATAGTTTGAAACCAACCCAGGTTGACATAGCTATTACATATTTATTTCTAGTTAACCAGAAGAAAGCAAGAATTGAGTGTATCATGTACTAGAGCTCGAATGCCACCAGACGTGAATGGGAAACCTAAAGGATAATGTCAATATGATGGTTTTAAGAACCAAAGCTCTCCCATAGATAATTTCAGACATCACACACACACTCACTCACTCACGCACACACATACACACACACACACACACACACACACACACACAAACAGAATCCTTAAAAAAGATATTAGTACTGAAATCCAAACAGTTTTTTTATTTTTGTAAGTTTTACTTTTAGCTTTAGTGAGGTTTGACATGATAGTTTCTACTGATGAGCTCCAACTTAGAACTATTTTATAATTATACCCATGTCAGTATTCAGAGTAACAGTCTCCTAGTTAAGTCTTCCTCCTTTTCCAGCAATGATAAGTTTTCTCTTCTTGTCCCAGTTTCTTCTTTTGGGACTCAATATATTAGAATTTTCAGTCTTGCATGGTCTGTAAGTTCATTGGTCCATAGATCTCAGCCATCCTAATAACCAGGATTATTGGTGGCAACTACTGTCCTGGACCGAACCTGCCTTGGGTAAAGTGTTCTAAGTTCACCATTCAGTGGAAGTTATTAGTACACACCCATAATCACTTTGTCTTCAGAATTGGGAACTTGTTAGGTCCAGGAATTCAGGGCAAGCACTCACTGTGTGCTATTTCATACTTTTTTAGATTTAATGGCAGCTTCCAATAATTGTCTACTTTAAGAATTGTGTGAAGAGAAAGATTGCCCTAAGAAACAAAAGCACTGTAGTAACTGTTGCTCTCAAAACACACTAGGAGGGAAAGAAGCTATGAAGGAGCCATATAGCGTAGACACTGTTTTTAGAAACTCAAGCTGCCTTTTACGTTATCTTCAATAAAGAAAATCAGAAGGGGAGTTCCAGGAATATGGCGGAGGAGAAGCTGGAGGCTAAGCAAGCTATCGCATACAAAACAGTTTTAAAGTTCCAGTGAACAGTCCTAAGCCAAAGAATCACACCAAGTGTCCTTCACAGGACAGAGAGTTAGCCCAGAGAGGGAAATCCAGGCAAGGAAACAGATCTCGTGGCCGAACTCGCCATACCTGAATCACATTCGTCCAGAACAAATGAGCCAGATGCGGTGGGTGAGCAGATTCTACTCAACACCAGCAAGAACCAAAAAGGAGCGGACATCTTCATCCTGCAGTTCGCAGACCAGAGACGACCCAGGAACCAAGACTCGGCGTGAGTAAAAGCCTGACCTCCTCAATCCTTCACAGGGAACGGAGGAAGGAAGGCCACTCCTCCAGCACCCCAGTACCAGAGATCTCCATCTTGGATACTGACATAGCTCGGCGGAGCTGCTAGCTCCAACTCAGGCATTGGAAGAAAAGTAGTCATTTAGCAAGTCACAAGAACCTAACTGACCTGCCAGACTTAGCTCCACCCAGGGAAAAGTCACCCAGCTCGGGCGCCAGCCCCAGGAATGGCTTTCTTCACTGGGTAATCAGAGCCAGAGGCTGCCCCTCCCATAAGCAGCTTTGACAATCAATTGAAATTCAGTAAACATAAACCCTGAGAATGGCTCCCGGCTGAGCTCTGTCAGTTTCTCACAAACTAGCCCCCTGGAAAAGCTACTGTTTGCTGAAAGGCCTCAATTCTGCACAGAACCTAGCCTCATCACAGCATCTCCAAACCAGAGGAAAAAGCCATCTTCCTCTTTTGTGATTCTCAAAGCAGATGTCCCTCCCATTGAACTAACCTGGGAGGAAGATCGCAAAACCCTGGGTAAAGCAGAGCATTTTTCTGCCTATTCAAACAAATTGACTTAAGAAACCAACCAAGCCACAGGACCACAAGCAGACCAGAGACTCCAACAAGGCTGGTTAGGGACACAAGGGAGATACAGGATTTTTCCCACCCCTCCCCAAAAAATCAGAAACTTGTTTTTCCTTCTTATTCTATTTTTGTACCTTTTATAAAATTTTTTTTCTTTCTAAAACTTTTTTTTAATTTTTAATTTTTACCTTTTTTGAAAAAAATTGTTTCCTAGTAACATTTTTTCCTCTTATAATTTTTATTTTAGGGGTTCATGTGTGTGTGCGTCTTTCTTTCAGGGTTTTTTTGCTTTCTTTTTTTAAAAAAATTTCTTTTTGTTTTTTGTTTACTCTACTGAACTTCTGATGTTTTTTCTTTCTTTCTTACCCTTTTCACCTTTTCTTCTCTTTCGTTCTTCTTTAGGTGACTTAATTGTTACTCTGCACATCCTCAGATAAACCAATAGTTGACTATTAAAACCTATCCTCCAATATGTACACATTTAATCCACAAATTTATTACTCAATTCAAAACCTCTGAGACTTAAATTACTTAATAGCAGTATTACCTCTTTATACCTATATAATATTTTAAGTATTTTTATTTTTAAGATTTTCACATCTCCTTTTTATCCCTCCCCTTCTCTCATTATATTCACGTTCTTCTCTGCATAGTTTGTTTTCATTCTGTATAATATTTTTAAACTTTACTTTTCTATTTTTTCTGGTCTCTTTTTTCCCTTTCTCTTTGTTCTTTATTTCTCTCTCTCTCTACTTTCATCCTATCCAACATATTTCTTGCTTTGACATTAGTACTAAGTTAAGTTAACTCTCCCTGTGCCTTCCCTCATATCTCTATTACTATTTTTTACCAACATCTCTCCCTAACCCTTATAATTTCTTGTTTTACAAATTCTTCTTTGCGGTTTGTAGCCCATTAATACATAGTTTTTTGATGTTGAATAGATGTATCTGTTGAACTAGATTGTATCTGCAGACTATTGTCTGTGCAAATACAGACTTTTGTTGATGCTTGCCTTAAGTTAGTGTTCTAGCACAAAACTGGTGTTATTTTCATCCCAAATGGGCAGAGTACTCCAGAAAAACACAAGAAGAATGTCAAGTCCTTGTATCTCAACTCCCACTCATGATAATCATGGCACAGAACAGATAATGAATAATCCAGAGCAGAGTTCCCAAACAGCTCTACAAACACTGCTAGCAAACATGATAAATGAAAAAATTGAAAACATACAAAGGACTCTGAATGAGGGTGATTGGGAGAGAGAGGAGGCAAACACAAGTTTAATGCAGGAAAAGATTGAAAACCTACAAATGACTCTGGATGAGCGTGATAGAGAGAGAGAGGAGGCAATCCAAAGGTTTATACAGTAATATCATGAGCGTGAGGAAGCTACTCAAAAACTGATGCAGGATTTACGTGAGCAGCTTGAGAATACTCAAAGAGAAAGGCAGGAATGGCCTGAACAAGCTTAAAACACTCAAAGAGAACTACAGGAATGGCATGAACGGGAGGAAGCTAAGCAAAGAGTAATACAGCAGGATGAGAATACAAAAGATCAATAAAGGCATTCATTGGATCCATTAACAAAGAGCTGAAGGAAGTCAGGGAGACCACAATGGGAATGTGGAATGGATCCCAACAGAAGGAATGGGAGTCCAAGGAAACCATAACCAATCAAATAAGTGATTTGAGAATAAACACTGAACACCAAATTAATGAAGTAAAGAAGTTCATACAATATCTACAACAAAGCTTCAACAAAGAATTTGAAGCCATCAAAGCTGACCAATTAGAAGGAAAGGAAATAAATAACAATGTAGAAAGTCTTAACAGTAGGTTAGACCATGAAGAAGATCGAATATCGGGGATTGAACACAGCCCAGATATGATAGAGAAAGAACATACAACCATCCAAGACAAATCTAAGAAATGTGAGAGATCTATCCAACACTTGGAAGACACCATCCGAATGCCTAATCTAAGGATAATGGATGTAGAGGAGTACCTAGAAACAGAAGTTAATGGACTAGGAAATTTGTTTAATAGGATCCTAGCAGAGGTCTTCCCAAACATGCAAAAAGATAGGTCTATTCAGATACAAGAAGCTTTTAGAATGCCAAATAGACCAGACCAGAATAGGACATCCCACTATCACATTATAATCCACAGAGGATCAATTCAGACCCAGGAAAAGATCCTGAAAGCTGTCAAGGAGAAAAGATTAATCACCTATAAAGGGAAACCAATTAGACTCACCTCAGAATTTTCAGCAGAGACCATCGAAGCAAGAAGGGCCTGGAATGATGTATGCCATGCCCTAAAAACAAACAACTCTCAACCAAGAATACTGTACCCAGCTAAAATCTCCTTCATAACTGAAGGCCAAATAAAAAACTTCCATAGCAAAGAAAAATTGAAACAATACATCTCCACCAAACCAGCCATACAAAGGATTCTTAAAGATGTCCTACACATAGAAAACCCACAAGACCACAATAAAGGCCAAGAAACTGCAACCAAACTGAGAATCCAAGAACCATATGAAGAACCCAGTTTTCACAGCCCCAAAAAGGTGCATAATATGAAAAGAAGTCCCAAATACCTCTCAGTTCTATCTCTCAACATTTACGGACTTAATTCTCCAATTAAGAAACATTCACTGTCTAGTTGGATTAATCAACAAGATCTCTCTAACTGCTGCCTTCAGGAGTCACATTTTGGCCGTAAAAACAAGCACATTTTCAATATTAAAGGCTTGAACAAAATCTACCAAGCAAACGGCCCCCATAAACAGGCGGGAGTTGCAATCCTAATATAAGATAAAATAGACTTCAAATTAAAATTCGTAAGAAGAGATAAAGAAGGTCGCTACATACTAATTAAGGGATCCCTCCTTCAGGAGGATATTACAATTTTAATATCTATTCGCCAAACAACGGAGCACCCAAATTTATCCAAATAACACTACTTTCCCTCAAATCCCACATAGATCCAAAGACATTAATTGTTGGGGATTTTAAAAAACCACTCTCCCCACTAGATAGAACAACTCGGCAAAAACTCAACAGAGAAAACCGCAGATCTAAACAGCTGCATAGATCAATTATATTTAACAGATATCTACCGAATATTTCACCCAGTAACATCGGAATACACGTTTCACTCAGCAGCACAAGGAACATTTTCTAAAATAGACCACATT
This sequence comes from Dipodomys spectabilis, assembly GCF_019054845.1. Lineage (NCBI taxonomy): Eukaryota > Metazoa > Chordata > Mammalia > Rodentia > Heteromyidae > Dipodomys > Dipodomys spectabilis. The sequence goes on from NW_024870946.1 coordinate 1,854,123, forward strand.
TTAGGCCCCAATACAAAGTTGTACAAATTCAGAAACATTGAAGTTATACCTTGCATTATCTCTGACCACAAGGGAATAAAATTAGAACTCTACACCAAAAACTACCAAAGAAAGTCTGGTAACACATGGGGGCTGAACAACACTCTGCTGAATCACAAGTGGGTCATGGAAGAGATTAGAAAGGAAATGCAAATGTTCATGCTATTCAACAAAAATGAGCACACAAATAACCAGCTTCTCTAGGACACAGCAAAGGCAGTACTCAGAGGCTAGTTTATAGCTCTGAGTTCCTACATCAACAATTTGGAGAGATCTGAAACCAACAATTTAATGAGACATCTGAACTTCCTTGAAAAAGAGCAGCAAGATAAACCCCAGTCTAGTAGATGGAAAGAAATAATTAAAATTAAATCAGAATTAAAGAATTAGAATCCAAACTAAAACTATAGAAAGAATCAACAAAACAAAGAGTTGGTTCTTCAAAAACATTAACAAAATTGACAGATCCTTAGTAAGTCTTATCAGAAAAAGAAGAGAACACACCTAAATAAATAAATTCAAAGATGAGAATGGAAACGGAATACTTCTCAAAACTTTATGCTAATAAGTTTGAGAACTTGGCAGAAATGGACTTTTCTTAGCAAATATTGACACACCGACACAAACCAAGATGAGTTAAATCATCTTAACAGGCCCATATCAAGCATTGAAATAGAAATAGCAATAAGAGACCTCCCAGCTAAGCAAAGTGCAGGATGAGATGGTTTTATAGAGGAATTCTACAAGGCCTTCAAAGCAGAGCTCACACTCCTCCAACTCTTCAATGAAATTTAAAGAGAAAGTTCACTATTGGACACATTCTTTGAAGCCATCATAACCCTCATCCCAAAACCAGAGAGGGACTCATCAAAGAAAGAGAACTATAGACTGATTTCTTTGATGAACCTTGATGCAAAATGTCTCAACAAAATGTTGGCCAATCGACTTCAACAATTCATCCAAAAAAATTATACATTTCGATCAAACAGCATTGATTTCAGGGCTGCAAAGCTGGTTCAATATAAGCAAATCAATTAATATTATTTATCATATCAACAGGAGCAAAGGTAAGAACCACATGGTTATCTCAATAGATGCAGAAAAAACATTTGACAAGATCCAACACCCCTTTATGACGAAGGTTTTGGAAAAATTAGGAATCCATGGACCATTTCTCAATACAATAAAGACTGTATTTGACAAACCTACAGCCAGCATTATACTTAATGGTGAAAAATTAAAACCATTTACTCTTAACTCAGGAACAAGAGAAGGAAGTCCACTCTCTCCACTTCTCTTCAATCTAGTTTTAGAATGCCTAGCTACAGCAATAAGACAAAATGCAAACACAAAGTATATCCAAATAGGGAAAGAAGAAATAAAAGTCTCCCTCTTTGCAGATGACATGATCTTGTATGAAAAGAATCCCATAGACTCCACTCCAAAATTACTCAAGCGGATTCAAAACTTTGGCAAAATAGCAGGGTATAAAGTTAACCCCCCAAAATCAATGGCTTTTCTGCATGCCAACAATGAGAAAAGTGTGGCTGAAATTAGGAAAGAAACTCCCATTCGTAATAGCCCCACAAAAAAATAAAATACCTAGGAATTAACTTAACCAAAAATGTGAAGGACCTCTATGATGAAAACTTTAAAAACTTGAAAATGGAAATCAAAACAGAACTTAGAAAATGGCAAAAACTCCCATGCTCCTGAATTGGAAAGACTAACATCATGAAAATCGCAATGCTTCCCAAGGGTATCTACAAATTCAATGGGATACCTATCAAAATTCCAACCTCATTCTTCAAGGAAATAGAAGAGGCAATCCAAAAATTCATATGGAAGAATAAAAGACTCCAAATAGCAAAAACGCTCCTCAATGTAAAGAACACTGCTGGAGGAATATCAATACCAAATTTCAAACTCTACTATAAAGCCATAGTAATCAAAACAGCTTGATACTGGCACAGACCTCAGGACCAATGGAATAGAATTGAAATCCCAGAAATGAACCTACAGACCCATAGCCATCTAATCTTCGATAAGTGACCTAAAAAATGGAATGGAAGAAAGACAGCCTCTTCAGTAAATGGTGCTGGCTAAATTGGTTAACTACTTGTAGAAAACTCATGCTAGATCCTTATATATCACCCTGCAACAGAATCAACGCCAAATGGATGAAACACCTGGAAGTCAAAGCAGACAATCTGTAAACATTATAGGATGGAATATGAAAAAACCTAGGTCTCCTTGGCACAGGCCGAAATTTTATTAATGGAGAGCGGGAAACACAATAAATCAAAGAAAGGTTGGACAAATGGGATTGCAAGAAGTTGCAGAGCTTCTGCATGGCAAAGGACCTAGCTAGCAAGATGAATAGAAAGCGTACGGATTGGGAGAAGATCTTCACTAGCCATACAACGGACAAGGGTCTCATATCTAAAACATACTTGGAACTCAAAAAATTAAATCCCCCAACAACAAATCCTCAAAGAAACAACTTCCCAATAAATAAGTGGGCTAAAGACTTAAAGAGAAACTACTCTGAAGAAGAAAGAAGGATGGCCAATAGACACACGAAGAAATGCTCAACCTCCCTAACCATAAAAGAAATGCAAATCAGAACAACATTGATATACCACCTCACTCCAGTTAGAATGGCAAAAATCAAGAACTCTAATAACAACAGATGCTGGAGGGGATATGGACAGAAGGGAACCTTACTTCATTGTTAGTGGGCCTGTAAACTTGTTCAACCACTTTGGAAAGTAGTATGGAGTTTCCTCCAAAGACTCCACATAGAGCTCCCCTATGACCCAGCAATTCCACTTTTGGGCATTTACCCAAATGTTTACAAACAAGACCACACTAAAGCTAACAGCACAACTATATTTATTGCAGCATTATTTACCATAAGTAAGATATGGAACCAACCCAGATGCCCCTCAGTAGATGAATGGATCAAAAAATGTGGTATATATACACAATGGAATTCTATGCCTCCATCAGAAAGAATGGCATTGCTCCATTTGTTAGGAAATGGAAACACTTGGAAACAATTATATAAAGTGTAGTAAGCCAAGCCCAAAGAAACATAGGTCCCATGGTTTCCCTTATTTGTAATATCTAGTATATGTATGAGTCAAGCAGAAAAGTTCAGATAAGGTGATGTTACGGAAATGAACCCTAAGATATGTATTTAAATGTTTTTTTTTTCTTTCATGCATTTGTTTCTAATGCATTTATAAGATAATTTCTTTGTTGCTTTGTATGTCCCTCCCCCACATTATAACCCCTGCTTTCACTATATTTGATGTCGGTATAATTTGTGGAGGGGAAGGGGAAGAGCAAGTTGTTTAAATAAGGATACAGGTGGACCCGTTGCAACAATGAGAAGTACAAGTGGTCATGTCGAAAACGAACTTTACAACTTTGGTGGGATAGGTTGGATTGGGGGATGGGAGAGCCTGGGAAGGGATGGGAAGGGTAAACAAAGGAGCAGGCTATAATGCTTGATAAGAAATGTACTCACTATCTTGCCCATGTAATTGTAACCCCTCTGTACAGTTTTTTCACTATAAAAAAGAAAGAAAATCAGAGACTGCAGTGGCTTGTAAGCTCCATTTATATTCCTGAGCATTGGGCGCCCTTCCCCTTTGCCTTTCTGACCCTTTACATCAGGGGCATCTGGGAAGATGTTCTTACATCTAGAGTTTGTCCCTGGGATTAAAAACTTTATTTTGTGATCATAAACTCCATTATTTCTTGAATTGGATCTGAGGGGCCGGAGATAGTTAGGTAAGAGTATTCAGAAACTTATAATTACTTCTAAGTTTGCTATCTAAAATCATCCCTTCCCACCCCTTAGAATCCTATTTCCCAACTGTGTACACAGCCTTACACTCTGTTCTACTGGAGCTTTTGAGTGTGGGGCATCATGTGTTTCTTATGTGTACTGCTTTACAAATGGAGATTTTCTCCTACACTCAAAATGATTTCATTGATGGGGGCACTGTTCAATAGGCTAAACAGGGTTTGTTCATGTGTTCATATCCTAGGTAGGACTAGTAATGTCAGGACTTACTTGCTGTCAGTGGTATTGCTCTGAGGAATTTCTGTCAATGTTGCCCCCAGTACCTAGTCCAAGCCCTCTCAGAAAGGCTCCAGACCCAAACTGCTTGAGTCTCTGTGTGAGCTAATCATCATTGAGCAACTATGTTCCCTGGTTTGTGATATATTCTCTTCTGTGAGCATATGCATATGAGGGCCCAAGAAGAGAGTTACCTGGAAGGGAGGTCCTAGGATGCAAAATGTCTACTAGGCAATGGAAACCCATGGTTTGGCATGCTTAATGTTTTAACCTGTGCACTGAACTAGCAGGAAAAAACAACACACTAAGAAATCTGCCAGTTATGCCAAATAAAGAGATGTTGTGAAGGATAAAGGACATTGATTTCATGGTAGTCATGACAAGACCATATCACACCTTCAGAATACTAATCCATACACACTTTTCTATTTACACATGTTACTAGGTCTGAGTTGTATGTAAAACTCCTCAGGGACTTCAGAACAGGAAGATCTAAGGGAGAGTCTAAGATTGGTCTACCATTTTGGAAATTAACTAGTTTGATGAAAGCCCTTAGTAGTGTCCTACAAATATGTGCATTTACACTACTACATTTGATAAGTATCCCCTCATTAAATTATATTTGGTTGGTTCACTTGCTGACATCGCAGCTGCCTGGTAGATCCATTGTGACTTCACTTTATTCTGTTGAACCAGAAATGGAAAAGGAGATACTGACCACAACACTTTCACATCTTTCTCAATGAGCAGTGAATGCCAGGGGAGTATTTAAGATGCTCCCCATGTTCTCAGTTTGCTAGTACCACCTGGGATTCCAGCTCAAATCTTGATAAAGAGATACAGAAGTTACATGTAGCTTTTTTTTGCCAGATTCACAGCTAGAGAGGTAGATGAGAAAGTGGAAGGGCTTGGTGTGGAAGCCACAGGTTGATATGAAGCAGAGTTCAAAGGATGTGGAGATGAAGCAAACTGCTTGGAGGGAAAAGGAAAGGCAACTGAAGCTAATGAGAACCTCGAGGGAGAAGATAGAGCAAGTTTGAGGCCACCTGGATATCAAAGTAACCCATCTGAGGTACAATAGTCTGGGTATTCAGAGAGAAGTTGGAAGAGCACCAGCAAGTGCTCTTTACCAATTCTAGGGATCTCCCAGAATGCCAGGGTAAGAATTGATAGCTTCCCAGAGCATTGCTGCTGAGCACAACTCAGATCCCTCCCTACCATGATAATTGACATTGGAGAGGAGTAGCAAGAGTTGTATGAAGTGATAGCAGCTCACTTTGTGGAGCTTGTTCTGCAGCATTGTGAAGTGTGGTCTCTCAGGATGCTTAGGGCAAAGATCCTAGAGCTGGTGTCAAAGAATGCAATCTACTTGGAGTAGACATTTATAGATGGTATGTGCCTGAACACAACAACTGATAATGAGCTGATAGAGGTAGTTCCCTAAAGATCTAACAGCCAAAACTGGAGAGTCAAACCCAGAGCTCTGCACCACATCAGTCCACCATGCCAATTACTTCTACCCTAGTACTGGGTACCCAGTTTGCACAACCATGACCTTGTCACCCTGTTGTTCCCCACAATCCCTCACAACTTTTATCTTTCATTTTGTCTATGATTCTTTGTCCCTGATAAACTGTTCTGGATGCCTGTATTAGCTACGCCAACCCCTGTAAAGCTGTTGGTGTTACCCAATTTCTGCTACTGCAACTCAGCAATTACAGTCACAATTACCCTTTCCCTAGTATCCTACTCTCTGCTACTCTTTTCTGGTACCCACAATTCTTAACACCATGGATCCAACCACCTGATACCTGACACCACTGTCTCTGCCACTCCACTCCCAAACAAAGCAAAGCAAGAGTGGGCACAGACAGTCGACTTGGGTCCACCTCTTGCAGGCACAATATGACAAGTTATTCCTCAGGTATTTTACATGAGGGAATAACTGGTGTTGGAAGGCAAGTTACTAAGAGGTGACTAAAATCCAAGGACATCAACTTATATCTTGGTGCTAGGAAAAGTAGGCCCTAAGGTGATAGTTAATGAGAAAAGAAAATTTTACAAAGAATATTAGAGATGATAAAAAATGCTTAGCTTATTCTCTTCTACTAGTGAGCTGAATTATTTTATGATATAGATATGTAACTCCTTTCCATTTTAAAAAGCGTATGAAGATGCACATTTATGTGGTACTTATATTGGTTTATGGAATAGTTGCATATGATCACATTAATGATACTCAATATTTTATGTTCTATGATATGCTCATAATTCTGCCTTTGGCAATATGAATTGAGCTCTCTAACAACAAATGGAATTTCATTGTAAAATACCATAAGGAGATTACTGAGGCTAGTAACAAAATGAAGGCTGGAACAAGAAAACTGAATAAAGCTACAAGTTTGAAGGGAAGGGGTCAGTGGTAAGGGTTATGATAAAAGAGAAATTCTTCACCATGGAGTCTTGGAAGAAAAGAATTGTTTTGTTGAATTACTAGCTTTTTAAACTTTAGAAAGCAGAACATGATTTTTGATTCTTGCTTTTTGGAACTTCTTTAATGAGTGGTGTAAAAAATTACCAAAATGACTTTGAAAATTCACTGGCATGAATTATCAGATTAACATTTTAATCAAAGTAGCCTTGAGATGCAGGCATCCTGGATTCTTTTTCTACTAAATTAATGGAATGAGCTTCCTTTTGAATAGTTGGACAGTCCATGACACTTGTTCCAAAAAAAGAAAAGATACTGGAGAGAAAAAAAAAAGTGGAAGGAGACTCAAGGCTGCTGAAATTAGCATATTTCCCATTTGGACTTTCATGGGTTGTTTCTACAAAGAATAAGAATTTCATCTTAACATAATAATTTCAAAATGGATGTGCTACAGGATAGCTTCTAAATGTAATATTTAATGCTGTTGGATTACTTGAAGACAAATGTTTACAGCAAACTTTAAATTTCAGAAAAACTGTAACGCACCAATAAACAACTTGAAGAAATATAATTTAAAAATTCACCGTTCAAAGCACACCCTTGCAGGAAAGTCTGTGAGACATTTATCTCCCAACAGGAAGTGGCACTGTGGCTCAATTGGTAAAGGGCTCCCCTTGAGCTGAAGAACTCAGAGTTATGTTAATACCCAGGCCCTGAGTTCAAGCCCTATGACTGACAAAAAGAAATTTTAAAGAATTAAAGCATTAGGGCTGGGAAGGAGACTCAGTGGTAGAGTGATTGTCTTGTATACATGAGGTCCTGGGTTCAATTCCTCAGCACCACATAAGCAGAAAAATGTGGAATTGGCGCTGTGGCTTAAGTGGTAGTGCTCTAACCTTGAGTTGAACAGCTCAAGGACAGAGCCCAGACCCAGAGTTCAGGCCCCCCTTCCAACAACAACAACAATAATAAAAAATTAAAGCATCAAACAACCTGAGGATGTTGTCCAGAATAATGAATATGGCATTATCCGTTTACATGACTTAGTTAGTGACTTGTAACCTAGTTTAACAGGGGAGGTCGTGGGCAATTTGTGTGTTTGACAAAACCTGCAAAATTATTTTCTACTTTCCCAAGGAGTTAGAAAGTAAGGAATGGGATGAGGAGAGAAGTGTTTGGTGGTTTGCCTTTTGGTTCAGTAATTTGTTTCTGGAGTCAAATTCAGAGAAATTCTGCTTGCAATCCTAGTTGCATGGGGAATGAAGAAGCCATGCCATGGAAGTGGTTTTGTCTTGTCCTTGGTCTGGTTCCAAATACCACTGGACAATCCAAGTCCCACTTCAGGACCAAGATTCCATGAAGACTACTGATCCACTGGACATGTAGACCTAACCACAGCCAGAAAAGGCAAAATGCAATGTCGAGGGCAGCACTGGAAATCTACACCAGGCAGAGATTTTTAAATATATTTTTATTGTAAAAATACTGTATAGAGGGCTTACAGTTACATGACTAGGTAATGAGTACATTTCCTATCGAGCATTGTTACCTCCTCCTTTGGTTTTCCCCTACCATCTTTTCCCTCACCACATGTCCAACTCCTCCCTCCTCCACTCTATCCTGACATTGTAAATTCATTTTCCACAGTGTCCTGTACATCTCATCGTCACATTGGGTCACCCTGCATCCCCATTTCAGCATTCTGCTATATCCCTTCCACTCTCCAATTACAAAAAATGTATATAAGATGCAGAACACTGGAATCAAATACAGTGAAAACAGGGGTTATATGTAGGGGGATGAACCTACAACAGAATCACATAGTGCATGATAAGTATATTAAAAACAAAAGCAAGAAAGTAAAAACCGTTTTTGTCTTTGACTTGGGGTACATTTCGCCTAACACCTCTTATATGTTCATATCTATCTAGCCTTTGATCTTCTCTGCTTGTTCTAGACATGTACTAGTCCTTGCAAACAAGGGAAAAACAAGGTAAACAGTGGGACCTATGTTTCTTTGGGTCTGGCTTACTTCACTTAATATAATTTTTACCAAGTCTTACCATTTCCTAACAAATGGGGCAATGTCATTCTTTCTGATGGAGGCATAGAATTCCATTACGTGTGTGTGTGTGTGTGTGTGTGTGTGTGTGTGTGTGTGTGTGTGTGTGTACCACATTTCCTTGATCCATTCATCTACTTAAGGGCATCAGAGTTGGTTCCATATCATAGCTATGGTGAATAATACAGCAATAAATATGGTTGTGCTGGTAGCTTTGGTATGACCTTCTTTGTGATCATTTGCGTAAATGCCCAAAAGTGGAATTGCTGTGTCATAAGGGGGCTCTACGTGGAGTCTTTTGAAGAACTTTAACACTGCTTTCCAAAGTGGTTAAACAAGTTTACACTCCCACCAACAATGCAATAGGGTTCCCTTTTAGCCACATCCCCTCCAGCATCTGTCGTTATGACATTTCTTGATTATAGCTATTCTAACTGGAGTGAGGAGCAATCTCAGTTTTGATTTGCATTTCTTTTGTGACTAGAAAAGTTGAGCATTTCTTCATGTGTCTAATGGACATTTTTATTTCCTCTTCAAAGAAGTTTCTTTTTAAGTCTTTAGCACGTGTAGTTATTGGGACGTTTTTCCATTGATGATATTTTGTTGGGGATTTAAGTTTTTGAATCCTAAGTATATTTTAGATATAAGACTTGTCTGTTTTATAACTCATGAAGCTCTTCTCCCTGCAAGTGGGCTTTCTATTGATCTTGTGAGCTATGACCTTTGCCTTGCAGAAGCTTTGCTGTTTCATGCAATCCCATTTCTCCAACCTTTCTTTGATTTCTTTTGTTTCTGGTTCTCTATTAAGAATATTTTAGCCTATGCAAAAGAGCCCTAGAGTTTCTCCTATTCCTTCATGTAATGTTTTCACGGTGTCTGCTTTTATTTTGAGGTCTCTGATCCATTTGGAGTTGATTCTTGTGTAGGATGATATATACGGATCTAGCTTTAGTTTTCTACAGGTGTTTAACCAATTTTGCCAACACCATTTACTCAAAAGGCTGTCTTTCTTCCATTCTAGGTTTTTTAGCTCCCTTGTCAAAAATTAGCTGGCTATAAATCAGTGGGTTCATTTCTGAGTCTTCAGTCCTATTCCATTGGTCCTCAGATCTGTTCTTGTGCCAGTACCAAGCTGTTCATATTACTATGGCTTTTTAGTAGAGTTTTAAATTTGGAACTAATATTGCTCCAGTGCTGTTCTTTCTGCTAAGGATTGACAAACCTGCAGCCAGCATTATACTTACTATTGAAAAGTTAAAGCCATTTCTTATAAATTCAGGAATGAGATAAAAATGTCTGCTCTTTCTACTCCTCTTCAACTTCTCTTTCATCTCAACTCCTAAAACACAAATTTCACAATGAATTTACAAGAAAAAATACAAAAACCAAACATGGCAATGCTTAGATGCAGGACGTTTTACAAAACCCAGAATATAACTCTGCTGTCTAAGGGAGGGGCTCTCTATATTAATTAACAAACAAACCCAAAAGAGCAGCTAAGTGTACTAGACGTGAGTGTCCCTGACATCTACTCCATGGACAAGGAACATGGAAGGGGTTCCTGAACCTGCTGGAGAATGCATGGAGGAAAGTTTCGTTGTCAGCCTGAGTACAAAAGTTAGCTTCACCTGCCTGGGCCTGTCTTTCTTGTTTTCTCCTCACAGTGGAGAAGAATTGTCCCCTGCTCTATGGAGAATAAATACTGTACAAGCCGATCTGAATGTGGCTTCTGTTTGGTCTTCACTCTTTCCTAGGTGGGCAGTCACCGCCCCACGGTGCGTGTGTGCTCCCAGGGGCTGATCCTCAGAGCCCATGCCCAAGGGGCAGGTGGGTGCTACATGTGAGTCAGTGGCACTGTGTCATTCATGCAGCAGCTGCCGGGTAGCTTCTCTAGCCCAACAGCAGTTACACCCTGATATTCTCCCACAGTCCCAGGAGAGGTGCCCACAAGGGCCTGAGTTGGGAAAGCTGACACTAGGGTCCTACTTCACCAAAGGGACCAGCATGCAAGATGAAGTGGCTTACACCTAAATTACTAATTATATTATGGAGCAGTTTTAAACAAAGTGATACACATTACTGTATGATATATAATGCTATATTCTTGAGTCTGGAGTCTCCAAAATCATTGGACTTCATAATAGCAAGAATGGATTTTATTGTTTGTATTTACAATGCCACTATGGCAATCTGAAATAAAAGTACAACAAAACTCTTATCCAAAAACCACATTATTAAATCTCAGAATTAAAAAAAAAGTATGTAAGTAGTGCAAATGAAATTATACTAGAATAGTAAATTACACACAAAATATATTACATTAGTTACACTCAAAAGTAAAATAAGTAATTACAAAAAGAATTCCTACTGGATAAAAAATATTACAGTGGTTTAACAGGTTGAAGTGATATAAGTTATATATTTTGTTTTAATAAAACTTATTTATATCTCCCCGTTCTGTTTATCTCAGAGAAGGAAAATGATAGGAAGTAGAAATTATATGTGGCACCTCTTGCTTCCAGTACCATGAAGGGGACTGGCACTTCATAATGGGAGTCCTGGAGTGACTCCCACACCCAGCCCATGTAGACCTATCAGAGGTCCGTGTGGTGACACTGAAGGGGTCGAGGACAGGACATTGCTGCTGCAAAAGGGGCAGCACTTGTTGTGGTGGGCTGCAGACAACAAAGCTCCAGAGTGACCAAACCAATCTACCCAGCCTCAGGTACCAAAGCCAGGAGGGAAGGCAGGGGAGACCCCAAACCCTACCTTCAATCTGTGCAGCCTACACTGCCAAGGCCAGACCCATTGCACTGATTTGGAGCCCAACATGGGTAGGAGGTGTGCCCATTGCCTCCAAATGGAGCATCCCCAGAATGGCACCCAGAGCTGGACCCATGTCTACCAGAAGGATGACAAAGTGAAGCCAAAGGAGCTTTGGGCCCCTGGTGCTGCAGCTGGTGCATTGCAAGTCCAGGCTCCTCTGGCACTGATGGGTATATGTAGGGATGGCCCTGTACCTGAGTCCACAGAGATAAGCAAATGGAGGTCCACGGGGATGCTGAAGGGGCTCCAGGTTGCTGAGCTGCTGCAGCTGTCACAAGCCCACTTGCAGAGGGGACAGCACATGGCTCTAATCCACAGACCACCTTAAAGACTGATGAGGTGAACCAAGGCTGGGCTGCCTGGCCCCAAGGGGGTGGATTACATGCCTAGCCTTCCTTCTCCCATGGGCTGCGCTCTGTAGACACATGGTGTCCCCCCAACCCCACACCCATGGGGGCAGGCAGTGATCCTAGAACGGTGTCTCTCTGGGATTACACTTGCACCCAGGACCACTGCAAACCAGTACCAGCCGAGCTGGAGGAGGAGAGGGCAGCAGTGGACACAATTCTAGCTCCATGGATGCCAGATCCTGGGTGAAATGGAACAACTGAGACTGGGATGAGAGGTCGGTAGGGTGAGCAATGCTCATCTGGCAATGCTAGGGAGCATGCACACACATCTCCTCACTGCACATCTGCCACATGGGAGGGGGCCCCACTTCTCAATGGCTGACCTGAGGAGGCAGTCACACCCACAGGGACTACAGAAATGGTGGTTAACGTGGTGATTTGGAAAGGGCTCTAGGGCACAGCTTTGCTGCATCACTGAACAACTGGCAAAAAAAGGAAAAAATATCCATTAAAACTTTGTTTTTTTTGGTTGGCCTTGGGGCTGCACTAAAACTTTTTATCAATGATGACCTATTATACTTTAAAAACAGTTTTACTTTCCTCTTGTCCTATATTTTTGCATGGGGCCCTTTGTGTTAACCAGAAATCTCCAGGATTTCTTCATGCACAGTAATACAAATTAAAATAGCTTCTATTCTTTATTTAATTAAGGGAAGTTGCATTTAGTTCTTCCCCATGTTAGATTCATGAAAAAGAAATCCTGAAGAATATCTATAAAACACCAAACTCAGGATTTCTTCTGAACTCCTCTCTGAAGAAAGAGAATACAATGACCAAGAAATAGGTATCACCCATATTGTCACTCTGCTAGTTCTCTCTGATTAGAAAATAATCCTGCCAGGCACATGCAGATCACTTATGCAAAATGTTTTCCAAAAATTCTTGTTGTTATATTGCATTTATCTTCCTCCTCCTGTCTACCCTCTTGCGGCAATTCCCCCGGGTCCTGTTTCCTTCTTCCTTCTCTCCTCTCCTCTACATTTTCCCTGTCCCCTCCTCTTCTCTCTCCTGCTATGTACTTCCTCTGCTCTTACCCCTTCCTCCTCCTTTCCTTTCCTATTTCTCCTACACTTTCACTTTTTTCTACTTCTTCTTTATGGTCCTGTGGGTTGGACTCACGCTAAGCAGTTGCTCTGCTGCTCGCTACATTCCTCCAGTCTGGACTTCACTTCAATTACACTCTTTTTCTGATTTGTTTTTGAAAAGCAAACCCAGCAAAGACTTTTGATTCAGGATTTAATTCATTGTACATATTCTACACCACAAATATGTGCTACTTCATACAGTGAAGCTAATAGGTTTGATTATGGCTTCAGATAAACTCATCAGAAACAATGTGTTTGAAGGCAATCTAATGTGATCCTCTGTTGCTACCAAATTAATGAACTGGTTACTTTGTATCTTGCACAAGTGCTTCCATATTGCTCCCAGTTTAGTGAACTGTCACTTTGTGGTAGCACCACAGTAACACTAACGCAAGGATTGTTGGGGATCAGAAGATTAAGTCCAGACAGGAAAATCCATAAGATATGTATCTCAAATTAATTACTAAAAAGCCATAAGAAGACCTGTGGCTACGTGGTTTAGTGCCTTCCTTGCACAGAATAAGCTGATGACAGGACCCAGACCTGAGTTGAAGACCTGTGGTAGGTGCACACACACACACACACACACACACACACACACACAGAATTTCCCTGCTAGAGGAAGTAAAATATCTCTTTTCCCAATAACATGCTTGAGTTTCTAGACTATGGGTTTGGATATTTTTGAAAGTTGCATTATTAACTTACCTAATTTTAACAAATGACATCCTGTTTACTATTATTTAATCCTGGTTGGAAAATATTTTAAGACATATTTTCATGTAGAAAATTGAGTTTGTTCCCCAAAATCGTGACTGTCTTGGTTTATAAGAAAGAAAGACTTGTGCCTTTACTTCATTAGTTCATAAATTAGAAAAGTAACCCTAACTCTAGAACCAATTGCCTTTGGATTCTAAAGGCCACACAAATACATAAGTTTTTATTCATCCTATCTTTGATTCAGCTCATCTTTCTTAAAGTAATTCATAGTTTTACTCAATATCTTGCCATTTTTCTAACCCGAACCTAACTGGAACATTCAGGATAACCTCACACTAATCATACCCTAATCCTAACATTATTAGCAGTTTCCTATTTCACATACATCCAAATTCTAACTTGACTTGTTATTCAAAGATTTACTTTCAGTTTGACCCTAAATTTTCCATTTCCCTAATACTAATACTAACCCCAGCTGGAACTGAAACCTAACTTTCACCATAATGATAGTACAATTCTAATGTTTAAGAAAAAGACTCTAGTTTTTATTCATTCTAATGAATACTCCAGTTTTCCCTTTGGAAATGAGTTCCAGTTTGCCCTTATTCCCAAAAATTTCCTGATTCTACTTCTGAAGTGATCTTGTTCCCTAATATGATCCATTATATTACTTTTCCTCACATTTTCTTATCAGAAAAGACATTGTAGTTTCCATTGATTTTACCTTTTCCTGAACCACTGTTCCCTAAAACAGTTTCAGATTTACTTACCATCTTGTCCATTACTTAATGCTAATTCTCAACTTAAACTTGGCTGGAAAACTCCCATTAATCATTACAAGAATTATCACTGAGAAATAAATTTAATGATAATGCTCTAGTTACTATTCAGTGTCACATTTTTGCTTCTACTTGTTAGTGAAAACTGAATTTTCTTTTTATGGTCGGTCATCGGGTTTGTACTCTGGGCTTTGGCGCTATCCCTCAGCTCTTCAGCTCAAGGCAAGCACTCTACCCCTTGAGTCACAGCGCCACTTCCGGTTTTCTAGTGGTTTATTGAAGATAAGAATCTCATGGATTTTCCTTGCCAGGTCTGGCTTTAAACTGTGATCCTCAGATCTCACCCTCTTGAGTAGATAGTATTAAAGGCGAGAGCCACTGGTGCCTGGATTGGAAACTTAATTTTATAGTAAAAACTTTCCTATTCATAACAGTAATCATAATCAGAACAAAATACTGACCTTAATCTTAGTAAAATTATATGTCAATACTAACATTAACACAGGTAAACTAATTTTCACTCATCCTAACTTCATTCAAATAAACCTTCCAAACATAAGCTTCAATTTTTTCCCAATATCTTAGTCATTTTCTAACCCTAAACTTAATCTTTCTTAACTGGAACATTGAGAATAACCATACGACTAATTGTAAGTAGATTCTAATATTAATAGCAATACTCTAGTTCACATTCATTCTAATTCTTACCATGCTTATTCTAAAATTTACCTACAATTTGAGCATCATTTTTTTCTCCTACACTCTAACCCTAACCATGTCTAGAATCCTAATGATAACTTTGACACTAATGGTATCCCAATTCTAAAATTTATGTAAAATGCTTGCTGTGTCATCCTAGCTGAAATTCCACTTGTAATTCTTCACATAAATTGCAGGTTTTCCTAAACCCTACAGATTTTCTCACTCTTAACTCTGAATCTATCTTGTTCCATAACAGGAATCATTATACCGATTGATCTCAAATCTTGATATTATGAAATACACTGTACTTCCATTATCCCTGCTTTTCCTGAATTCCTAGAACTTAAAATAAGTTCAGATTTACTTAACATTTAAACCATTCCTAATCCTAAACCTACAGATAATTGAATCATAATGTTAATAGCAAGCCTCTATTTCACATTTATCCTAACTCTTGCTAGGCATGTAGGCCTAAATTTTATTTGCACTTTGAAACTAAAAATTTTAAAGTGTTTATTTCCTGTCAGGTGTTGTTTTACTTTATTTTTTAAAATTTTATTTTATTGTAAAGAGGCTTACTGAGGGATTACAGTTACATGTGTAAGGTAATGAGTCCATTTCTTGTTGAACATTGTTGCCTTGTTCTTTGTTGGTCTCCCACTATAACTCCTCCCTCCCCTTGGTGTAAATTTCATTTTCAATATAGTGTGCTGTGAGTATCATTGTTGCAATAGGTCATCTTGTGTTGAACCTAAATTTTCTTTTCTCTAACCCTAATTATAATTCTGTCTGTGATCCTAAACCTAACCATAATAGTAATTATATTGTATATATTATATAGTAATTCAGAAATTAACAAAATATTGAAGTTTTTATTCATCGTTAATCCACTGCACATCTTGAATTAAGTTGCAGTTCACCTTAAATCTTCCAAATTAGCTTATATGTGCATATATGAAGATGTAATTTGATGTGAAAAACAGAAGATCTTTAGAGGAAGGAATAATGAAAAGGAAATACAGGGAGTACAATCAAATGCATTAAATATATTTTGGAAAGAGCATAAAGAAACTGCCTCTTCTAACAATTAATAACCATTAACAAAATAACTAAAAATTAATAAGTAAATAACATACTGCCTTCTAGTGTTAAGAGAGCCATGATATGTCTTGTGAATAAAATAATTGTGTTAGATAAACTTTGTTCATGCATAATTTAATTTATTATTAATTATTTAATTTAATTTATTATTTAATTTAATCAATGAAAATATATCAAAAAGATTCCATGATAAAAATGTAAATCAGTTACTTAGCAATTGTTTGAGAAAAAATAGTCATGACTTTTAAGAAACTAAATGTCTCTTTCCCGACAAAGCACTGCTTTCAGTTTACAAATCTAGTTTTTCTAAGTTTAGAGATAATAATTGGCATGAAAAACAACTAACTGTACATCTTATTTCTTGAATGAGTGATGTTTTAAACATTATCTTTTATTCAAATGAATACTTAGGTCTACTTTTTCAAAATAAATGCAATTTTATCTCCTTTCAGTACAAGTACTTTCCCTGCAATTAAATGTATTAGTATATACAGGTATTTATACGCTAAATCTTCTATGTTTGTTATGTAGATCTATATATTCAGAATGATATGGTTTTTCTATTCACAAATGTCTAACATGTGGGATTTTTTGCTTCATTAATATAAATTATCTCAGGTTGTTGTGAAGGCTCCAGTAAGCAGTGTGGTCAAAAACATGTCCTGAATTCTAAATATTAAATCTAATCATTTTTAGCCTTTGATTATATCATTCATTTTCTCTTCAGAGCAATTAAACTATAATAAATACTACTTTTTAAACATTTCACTCATATTGTAAATAATATTAACATAGTTCACACAGAGACTAATTATTTCAAACTCACCATATTTAATGATCATAGTGTGAAGAATATAGAGAGTAGAAGGTCCTTATACTCAATAATATTTGTGGTTAAATTAAATCAAATCATATATCTGGATTTCTAATTTAGAGGTTAATCATATGGAAACAGGAACATACTAAGAAAAATGATTACTTTGGGGCATTTTCTTCTTAAAATTATGCAGCAAAAATATCTCTAAGAAATATATTTTTAATAAAATATTTCAGCCCTTAGTTAAAGTTCATTATGCTTTCATATAAAGTTTATCTCAAAATAGAAATTCTGCAACTAATCTAATGTATGTTTTCATGAAGAAAATGCTATGACTGGTAACCTTGTTATGTGATTTTAATTATGTTTTTGTTGTGACATGATTCCTGTTTACAGTTAATACTAACTACATACAAATCATGCACATGCACACAAACTTACATAAGATAATATTCAAACAAAATTATTTTTCTTCCTATCTCCCACAGGGAAGGATGAGGTGTTGAAGTATATTAAATGATTGCACTCTAAAAGAGATTCTTTATGAAATGGAAATTTGTAACCTGAGGATGGGATCATGAGCAATTTCTACTTGGCTGAACAGGAATTCTCATTTCTACAGCACTTTCTAACCTTTTAATCACACAGAGAAATCCACAAAATTTGAAGTTCATATGAAGGGTTTACATTCCTAAAAGATGTGCCAACCCTGCTCAAAAGTTCAGTCTCATCACTAGTTCTTTGTGTTTGCTGGCTGATCTATTTCTCTATCATATGTTTCATATTATTAAGTATATTAGTAAGTCAGCTGTGAGTACATAGCAGGAGACTCCTGAAATCACTGCTATTGCTGGGTAATATTCAGGAGAGAGGAAAAAGATTATATTACTCTGCAATTCCTCCCTTTGGCCTTCAATAAACCAATCAATTGTCAAAACAATCATGTAAGATGTTAGTTTACTTTTCTCTTTTTAAGTAGGATTAAGCAAGTGTTTTTCAAAGTAAAAAGTGATGACAGTAGTATCAGAACTTTGATATGAGCACCTTCTCCCTAACAAGTAATGCTCTATGGGCTGTAAATATGGAATTCACACTTAAATTCTCTCTCCCTAAAAGCACTCACACAGACACAGAAACAGACAGACACACAGACACAGACACAGACACAGACACAGACACACACACACACACACACACACACACACACACACACACACACACACACACACAGCTGCCACCCAGGCACATAAGAGAACAGTTCAATTCCTTGGTAATGATAATTGATTGATGTTTGCTCCATTGGTTTTTCATTTTTTCAGGACCTTGCCTGGACCTGCATCTTACTCTGAAATCAAATCCCCTGCTTTTAGTATACTGTGTTTATGTATTCATAGTATGTACCTGGCTGCTTCAGGCCAATTAATAATACCCTGAATAGAGTATCCTCAAACTTGACATTCAAGTCAAACTCCATGAATTCATACTATTATTCGGATTAGAAACTATTAGAAACTATTAGAAACTATTAGAAACTATTATTGGATCTAGAAACCAAAAAAACCCCACTTTGTTATATTAATAGGAATTGACATCATGAAATTAGAATACTATTGATCAGGAACTGAGGTAAGAGGACAGGCGTATGTTGGAAAATGTGGAATACTGGATGTGTGTTAAAGATATAAAATCATCGTCTGTTGGATCATTTTTATTGTAAACTTAGCCTATATTGAAAGCTCAATTTACATATACAGTTTTCCAGCTATTTGTTTACCCATCACTTCTGATCACAAATCCTCTTATAAATTTTTATAGTATCTTTGAATAAATCACATAGTTTGCATGTCCTTATCATCTTAAGGAAAAACAGTCTGCTTCTACATCTTTCATCTATGTGACGTATCTTTATTTTTGTTTTCTCTGTTTGCTGAATAAATGTATTCCTGGAAACAGGATATTGACAACAAATCTGGGTTTAATTTTCATTTTTTAAATTTGAAATATAATATAAACTTTGTTGTGACTACTCATTTTCTAAAACTGAGTGATATTCATGAACACTAATATTTTGGTGCCTTTAAGTAAATTCTGACTTGATGTGGTATGGTAGTTCTAGTGTCTCATTGACTTAACCATTAGATTATTAATGTATAAACAGTTCATTGCACTTTTTTAATTTTAAATATAATATAGTCCCCAAGGATTTACTTTAAAGTGATAAGGGGGGGCAGTTGTCTTCATGTTCCATAGTTTATATTTATTTCAGTAAAAGAACTAATAATACATGATGTATGCTGGAGCAATATAAAAGATGAGAACATATTTCTAAAGAGAATGGGTTTATTGATTAAAACAGAAAACTTTGAAATAGTCATGTATCTTGGTTGAAACTGCATAAATTTCATATAAATGTAGCTCCACATGAGAATCAGGGATAAATTCACATTAATATTATTGAGATTTACATCACAATATAAGCAATATAGGTATTTTAAGGAATTGGTCATTCAAAGCACTAGATACCTACTGGATGAGGAATGGAATTGAAAATAGCACAGGAAAACAATTCAACATGCAGATATTATGATTTTATAATACTAATATGAAAGAAATGGAGCTTTTGCCTTTCTGAAGAAGAAAGTTTAGCCAGTAATTTCAATGTAAGACTTTAGTTGTAATGAGTCTAAAGTCTTTTTCTCCAAGAAGATATTCAAGAGTACTATGCTCATCTTCTGAAGAGTAAGTAATTATTTTAATTAACTTTGCTTAATATTAATTTACTTGTAGCAAATAGGTTAAAATGTCTCCTCTCTTTCTTTCAATGTAATAACATACATTTCATATTATTAATGTCTCTTCATACAAGCCTGAAATCACTATTTCAAACTAACACAAACAAAAACCTCAAAAATAACCTGATAAAACCATCACAAATCCTAAATTATGTGAAAAAAATCAACAATATATAAAAAATATCTGAGGAATTGGAAAAACAATGGCAAAATAACAACATAAAATTCCCCTAGCTCTCTAATGAAACAGAGAATTAGAGTCCTAGCAGGTACTCCACTTCTAAAAAGTCACACCCAGTCAGTTATAACTATTTATAGATATACAATTCAAAAGAAGAGTTTATACTGTCTTCACAAGAACACAGAAATATATGAAAAGGTGTCCAGCCAGGCAGGTGACTGCTGTGACTGTGTTGGCTAACATATTTAAAGGCACAGCTGCAGTGTGGAAATAAAAATTCCACATGGGAAACAAAAGCAGGAACAGAAGTGTACATCGGAGACAGCCACAGCCATACTCAGAGACAATTCAAGATACCACTGGGCAGCCCAAACTGTCACTGGAACCGCTAGTATTAACATCACTACATCTCACCACAATAGATTTCTACTCCTACACTTAATGGTCTAGACAAAAACCTAATTCCACAAAAACAAATCACAACAGAAGATCCAACCAACAAATGGCAAATCAACCAAGAACATAAAGAGTCACCTATTAAGATTATATAGCCCCCAAAAGAAATCCTCCAAGTGAACAGAACAAATCAGAAAAATACAAGAAAAGTGATGTCAAGGTAGTATAATTCACACAGTAAATAACCAGGCATTAGAACAGACAATTAGGGACCTAGAAGATAGTTTTCAAAATACATTACATTTACGGCTTTAAATGTGATTAATGGAAAGATACAAAACCTCTACAAAGAAATTTATTGAACAAGATGCGAACAACCAAAGATTAGCAAAATAACTCATGGAGACTACAAACAGAAAAATAAATTCTGAAAAGGCAAGGGAGTCCAAGGAAAAAATGGATGCCTAGTTAAAAGATATGAGAGAAGACACAGCTAAATAAACAACCCTACCAACCTACCCACCCAAAGAAAATATGTAAAGAAAGTCAATACAAGACCTAAAACAAAGCTTTATAAAGAGATAGAAGCCCTAAAAAATGACCAATTATAAAACAGGGAAATCAAAAACAAAGTATAAAGTCTTCACAGCAAATAGATGACATAGAAGACAATCTCAGGGGTCAAAGACCAAGTAGGTCTAATAGGAAAGAGGAAATAATCATTTAGAACAAATCCAAGAAATAAGAAATGATCTTGCCACAACTTCACGACTCAGTTAGAAGATCAAATTTGGAGGAGATTGGTCTCAAGAAAGCAAAGAGCAGGAAACTAAATGGATGGGAAACATATTACAGAATTCTAGCAGAGAACATTCCAAACATCCAAAGAGATAGGCACAGTCAGAGAAGAGAAGCCTTAAGAACAAACACAGAATTCTAGAAGAGAACAACCCACCACCACATTATAATCCATTAGAGGATCATTAATGATCAAGGAAACGATTCTTAAAGCTGCCATAGAGAAAAGATTGATTATTTATAAAGTATATACAGTCAGAATAAACACAAATTTCTTAGTTGATATGATAAAATGAAGAGCCTGGCATGATATATAACAAACATTAAAGGCAAACAACTACCAACAGTGAATATGGTCCCAAGCCAAACTCTCCACCACATCAGCAGGGTAGAAGTTAATCAAATATATCTTACAGAGAGAAGATCAAGAAGAACATGAACTGGTTATATAAGATCAGAAGTAGGTAAACATATTAAGAGTAGATGAGGCACAGCTCCTAAGAGCTCCTAAGAGAATTTACTCAAATAGATAAAATTAGAGAAAAAATGAGACATCATAACATAAATTAGCAAAATTGTGAATGTTATAAGAGAGTACTTTGAAAACCATATACCAATCACCTGGAGAATCCTGGAGTAATTGATGCTTTCCTATACTCGAACTGAACCAAGAAGTGATACATAAGAAGTAATGAAAATGAAATGTCAATAAACAATTTCTCATAACAGAAAAATCTAGGACTCAATAGATTTACCATGAAATTAAGGCCTGCAAAGAACTTACAATACTCAGGTCTAACTCTTCAATGGAATAGAAAGGGAAATGGAATTATCAAACATAATCTATGAAGCTAGAATTAGACTCTTCCTCAAATCAGCTAGGGACTCATCAAAGAAAGAGAACTATGAACCCAGCTCTTTGATAAGCATTGATGCATAACTTCTCAATACAGTTCTCACCAACCAACTTCAACAATTAACAAAAAAAACATGCTATGATCAAACAGTATTCATCCTAGGATACAGCTGGATTCAATATACTTGTCAATAAACATAACACACACCATCAGCATAAGCAAGGACAAGAACCACATGATTGTTTATATGGATGTAGAAATAGCTTTTAACAAACTCCAATACCCCTTTATGATTGAAAGGTCTGAGAAGCTAGGAACTCATGGAACTTTCCTCAGTATAATACAGAGTATGTATACGACAAAGAGAAAATAAGCATGTACCTAACGATGGAGGCATGAAGACATTAAAATCAGGAATGAGAAAAGGATGTCCACTCTTTCTACTACTCTTCAATATAGTAGTGGACTTTCTAGCAAGGACAATAGGTAAGGGAAAAATATAAAAGGGATCCAAATATGAAAGGAGTAAAACTATTCCCTTTCACAGATGAAATGATACTTTATATAAAGGACCCTATAGCTTCCCCCCCCAAAAAAGTTAGTAAAAGTGATGCTAATCTTCAGCAATGTAGCAGGGTATAAAACCTACAAGAATCAATAGTTTTCCTGTGTTACCAACAATGGGAAGATCCAGGCTGAAACCCAAAAACAACCTCATATATATTAGCCTCAAAATCAAATCAAACCTAAGCAAAACAAAACAACAATAAAACTAGGAATTAATTAATTTAACAAAAAAGTGAAGGACCTCTATTGTGAAAACTTTAAAGGCCTAAAAGCTAAATTGAAGGAGATTCAAGGAAATGGAAAGTCTTTCCATGCTTCTGGTTGGAAGAAATAACATTGTGAAAACTGCAATACTGCCCCCAAACAATTGGCAATGCAATACCCATCAACATCCCTACAATATTCTTCAATGTAATAAAGAAAGCAATCCAAATTTATTATTGAATTACAAAATTACAGTTGAAAGGAAGACTTAGAAATGAACTCATAGGCCTATAGTCATCTTACACACACACACACACACACACACACACACACACACACACACACACACACACACACACACACACACACACACTGGAATTTTATTCACCCATCAGAAAGGATGACTGTTCACCAGTCTTAAGGAAGATCAAAGGCTTGGGAACATTATACTAAGAGAAAGGAATGCACACTCGAGCAATATAGGTTTCATATATTCATTCATTCATGGTAGCTAGAAGGTACCTACAAATCTACAAGAGAGATTCTTCCTCCAGTTTGAATTGCCATTATCAAGAAAACTGACAATAGCAAATGCTAAGGTGGATGTAGCCAAATGGGAACTCTATTACACTGTTGGTGGGAAATTAAATTTGTTCAACCATTCCGAAGTGCAGTACGGACTTTATGTGAAAGACTAAACAGATCTCCCTTATGACCCAGTAATTCCTGTCATGGACAGTAATCCAATAAATAACAAACAAGCTCACATTAAAGCTACCAGTATAACAATGTTCAGGGCCCAGGTCCCGATTTCAAGGACTGGAAAAAAAGTTACCACTGCTTGTATTTGTTTCCCCAAATATGAACCTTTTGACATAAGATACAAAATCTTTCTATTTGCAACAGCTAGAATAGGACTTACCTGCAGTGGGTAATAAAATGTCTTCTTTGTTGAATGTTAGGAAAAGCTGTAGGCAGTCCAAGAAAAGGGAAACTTTTGTTGTTGGTGGTGGTGGTCGAGGGGCTTGAAGTCTGGGCTTGGGCACTGTCCCTGAGCTCTTCAACTCAAGGTGAATGCTCTACCTTTTGAACCACATTGCCACTTCTGGTTTTCTGGTGGTTAAATGGAGATGAGTCTCAGGGACTTTCCTGCCCAAGTTGGCTTTGAACAGCAGTCCTCAGATCTTAGCTTCCTGAGTAGCTAAGATTACAGCTGTGAGCCACTGTCACCAGGCTAAAAATGGGGGATTTTTATAAAAGAAAATCCACCTCTTCACCTGTGTCTAAACCTCATATATTACTATTAAAACACTTCATCCTCAACTCATTTGATCTGACATTTGTAAATTTTCTCTTTTCCTTCATGTGGGAATACTGCAGTCAATGTCAACTCAACTGTGGGACTGGATCAATTGTACGGTAATCGCTAGCACCTAAATCAAAAACATATACATCAAAACAAATGAAACCCTCATTTCGAATAATTGTTTTCTCTTTTTATTACAAATCTGTGCTTGATTACTTCTTAATGTGATATTGGACCTCCTAACAGAGGGATGAGTTTTTCTTTCTCTTGAGCAATTGTCCTTCTTCCACTTGGGTCAAATATTTAAATTTCAAAAATTTCAATTGATAATTCATTAAGGTGACCTCTAAGAAAATGTGCATTTCTGGAATTGGTCTTCTGTGTTGTTCTCACGTGCACAGGCTTTCTATGATTTATTTGTTTTATAAGGAATTCTATTTTCCAATCTTTGTGTGACCAATTTTAGTCCCTCTGATCAGTCTTTCCTACCCTCTCTCAGGAGTCTTTTATTTCAGTCTGCCTCATAAAAAATATATTAGTTATCAGCTAAATGACTCCCAGCTTCAGTATTTTGCCTGACTTCATGTAGACTGTGATAGGAGCCTTGACTGGCCTTGCTTACCGGAGATTTTTACTTGTTTGTTTTGTTTTGTTTTTAGAGGTCTAGGATTACTAGTCAATGTATTAGCTTCTCTGGGCCACAGTGATCACCTGGACTAGAGTCAATAGGTTTTTGTCCTAATGATAAAAAAAAAACCAGCTGACTAAATTCCTGTTTTAATTATCTCAAAATGAGGCAATCTGGCATCCTTGCAAAGCCATCAATAATATTCTGCTACCACTTACAGAAATGGTCTATCAAGATGGCTTTTCAAGGTTGACTGTAAAAAATGTTTATTTCGGGGGCTGGGAAGGTGGCTCAGTGGTAAGAGCGCTTGCTTTGCATGCCTGAGGCCCTGGGTTTGATTCCCAGCACCACCTAAGAAAAAAAAGCCAGAAGTGGCACTGTGGCTGAAGTGGTAGAGCACTAGCCTTGAGCTGAAGAGCTGAGGGACAGCGCTCAGGCCCAGAGTTCAGGCCCCACGACTGGACCCCCCCCAAAAAAAGTTTATTTCTGTGTGGGAGGACCATATAAAAAAAAAATCACATCGTACATTATAAATACTTTAGAAACAACAGCAAGAAAAAAAACCACTTGTGTGCCTATCTTGGGGTTCATTAAGCTTACTATCACCTTATCTATTCACATGCATATAGCTTTTGACCTTTTCTGCTTATCCACGACATATATTAATTATTGACAATAAGGAATACCACGTGACTGATGTTTCTTTGGACTTGGATTATTTTAGTTAATATAATTTTTCCTAGTCTTTCCATTCCGTAACAAATTGGGTGATGTCATTCTTTCCGATGGATGATAGAATTCCCATACACACACACACACACACACACACACACAAACTCACAACGTTTTCTTGATCCATTCATCTACTGAGGGGCATCCTGGTGGGTTCCATATCTTAGCTATGGGAAATAATGCTGCAATAAACATAATTGTATTGGTAATTTTAATATGGTCTTGTTGTTGACTATTTAGGTGAATACCCAAAAGTGGGATTGCTTGGTCATTTGTGAGCTCTATGAGGAATCTTTTAAGGAACCTCCATACTGCATTCCAAGTGGTTGAACAAGTTTACACTCCCACCAAAAAGGAAGTAGGGTTCCCTTCTTGCCACATCCCCTCCAGCATCTGTTATTTTAAAAATGTGGAGCGCTTCACAAATTTGCGTGTCACACTTGTACAGGGACCATGCTAATCTTCTCTGTATTGTTCCAATTTTAGTGTATGTGCTGTTGAATTGAGCACAGAACATTTTTTATATATAAAGTGGAATTGATTTTCTTAAACTAGACAATTCAACAAAAAGTAAGTTCAAAAGATTTGTCGTGAAATTTTAGAACCATGTATTTCTTACATAAGCACACATTTAAGACTAAATTCAAGATATGTTAAAACAAAATAATTCCAGGTATTTGTTGTTCAACAGATGTGTAGGAGGAGAAATTCAATTATTCTATACAAGGCACCTATCATAATGAACACTGCAGCAAGTGTTAAGTTCTTTTTTAAGTCTTAATGTTTTAAATATGTTTTGGGAATTTGCTTATATGCCAAAATTAAGATTGTTTGGTAGGTCATATAACTTTTCTATAAAGTATTTAAGATTTATGGTAGCAGACATATACAACTAAGTATGTATATTTCAGAGTTTATAGAAACTTTACTAATGAGAAGTTGCAAAGTCTTTGTATGAAGAAACAGTGAAGAGTTAAGACTTTGTTAACTACATAGTTTCTGTAAAAACTTTAGGGCTTCCTTACTTTATATGTTAGCGAGGAACAAAAATGATTATATAAACCATATACAGATGATGAGATGAGACATAAATAGTAATCTTAGAGGGTAAATTTAAAGACTACTCATAGCCTATCAAACTCTTGTTGAACATCATAATCTTAGCCAGTTTGAAATGTACAGGAATATGAGAAAATAGTAAAATCTAATATGTAGTACACTTCAAATACTGGAAACAATGGTATTTGGTTTTTATTTTATTAATCATTAATATTTAATTATTGGTTTTCTTTATTTGCAGCATTGTTTTCCTTGTTGTAATATAATACAACTTTTTATAAGTCATCATTACGAGGTACTTTGAGAATGTTACTGGGATGGCCACACCATTTTTATAGGTGCATGTGAATTTACAAAGAGCAAAATTAAGAACAAAATATTGACTAAAATATTCTCAAATAGAGTTTGAATCAGGAGTGTTGATAAATGTCCACACATAAATCTTAGCCCTAGGCTGAAACAGTGGTTTTACAGAGTTGAGGCCA
This sequence comes from Dipodomys spectabilis, assembly GCF_019054845.1. Taxonomy (NCBI): domain Eukaryota; kingdom Metazoa; phylum Chordata; class Mammalia; order Rodentia; family Heteromyidae; genus Dipodomys; species Dipodomys spectabilis. The sequence goes on from NW_024870946.1 coordinate 1,881,193, forward strand.
CAAAATTGAGAGACGGTTTTGTGTTTAGTGTTTTGGTTTTGTTTCTGTTGGTTGTGGGGCTTGAACTCTGGGTCCTGTGTACTGCTCCTCAGCTCTTCATCTCAAGGCTATTGCTACCACTTGAGCCACAGGACCACTTCCATCATTTTCTGCTTATGTAGTGCTGAGGAATGTGGTGTTGATGGGTTATCATACATCAAATACCTTCAAATGTACATGTAGAGTCTAAAGATAGCAGTATGAATATTCTCATACAGCTCTTGTTTATCTGTTATGCACTTTCAGTATTATGATATTTCTCTTTCATTCTCTATTTCCTCTCTTTCTCTTTCATGCTCCATGTCTGCTACTTAGAATTTCTGCTGTGCTACTATTGTCCTTCAGGAACCACTGGGATTTTGGGAACATGATAGGGACGATCAGTTACCCTTGCATTCTTTAAGAGTTATAAGAGTGACGTGATATTATTCTTTGCCATTGTAAATGGCAAAACAACAGATCTAGGAATTCCTTTTCACTTTTAGTACTATTATAAATTTTCCTCATAGGAATCATTGGGATGGATAAAATACTTTTAACCTGCGTCCTAAAAGATCTTTTCCTTTTACAAGCAACCTTTTTCTTTTAAAATCAGTAAGTAACAAAAACAAAGCTATCGTATGGAAAGTAGGCTGAAGTTGTTCACAGGGATGAAAAACAAGGAAGTGGGGGAAGTGAGCACAGATCCTCAGAGCAGTTTATCATGTACACTTTGTGAGAATGACAATGTGCTGGGAAGTCTAGATTAAATCACTGAACACCTGATATATATAAATATATGCACATATATATTTATTTATATATGAATATATGTGTGTATATGCCCTTATATATGTACACATGTATATTGCTCTACATACAAATACACACATATGTATATATATACACATGTATACATGCACACATGGAGAAAGACGCATAGATACAGCCAACACAAGTTTCACTACTTGTTGAATATGCCCTAGACAGAATGCTTGGAACCAAATATGTTGAAGATATATTTGTCTCTAAGACTTATTTTAGCACTTCTCTTATCTCTTATAACTGGTAGGTTTTGACAGATTCGACTTGCAAATATAGTACAAGTGATAGCAAATCACCCAGAAATCTCAGTAAGTATAGGTCATATGGTGTCTCCTTGCTCCCCATAGAATGTTTGCTCTTGTAGACACTCTCAACAACCAAAAAAGCAGGAGAATACCCTGGTAAAGAATAAAGTTATACGGCATCTTTCCTTGAGCTCTTTTCCAACAGCCAGCATCAATTCCTAAGTAATGTGTGAGTCCACAGAAGACTGGAGCTCAGGTCAACATTTAACCAACCCATGTGATAAGTCTAAAGTGAGAATTGCTGTCTGAGGTCTTCCATTTCCTGGCCACGAAAATAAGAAAAAGTATTTGTAATCTATTAAAATTTGAGAATAATTTGTAACCTGTCAATAAATGTGTAGAATACAATTGAACCAACGGACAAAAGATGCATTTCATTTGTGTGCTTTTGGACTTGGTGAGTGATTTTAGGTGTGTCTACACAAGTAGAATCAACATAAATCAAGCCAGCATTTCTTCATTTAAGATACAAGGAAAAAGTACAGGTTGACCCATTGTAGCAATGAGATGTACAAGACACTCTATCTGGGGGTACTAAGACCACATGATGGGTTTTTCTACATCCCCCATTCTTCCACCAACCTTACTCCCCTCTCCTCTTCACTCTTCTAAGGGTTAAAATATTTAATTCATATACTAATCCACCTCATCCCCAAAATTGATTTAAAGGTTTTCTGCTCTTGTTATCAATGTTGGTTTAAGGGTTGAAATTCTGTTTGTCAAAATTTGCCTTGCATTTTGTTTGGTATTGCCTACTATTCTGACATTGACCACGTGGTTTTATCATATTGGGAAAAATATCACTTTGTCACTGGAATTCCAAAAAAATATACTGCCGATTTTCATTTTTTAAAAACCCAAGTGCATCTTAGAACTTTAGTTTAAATGTGTGTGTGTGAAAACATGTTCAACATAATCTCATTATAAAAACTGTGTAACAAGTTGTCTTCTTCTATGTCTTGATAGTGATATTTCCTATCAAATGTGCTGTTTGTTAAAAGAAAACCTTTTTTTCAAGGATAGTAGTAAAAGGAATGAGACCCAGCTCAGCGCCTAGCCAGCTGTGATGAAAAACAAACCAGTAAGGAGGTAAGAATTGTCTTAAAATGTTTGTTGCACATATCTGTTTCTGTCCCCAGAAAGTTCGAGTATAAGAGATGGTATGAGTATGCCTTAAAAGACAGCTTGTGAGTAAAGTTGGTAAGTAATTTTTGGCTGTTATTTAACATTAAAAGTAGCATGTCATTCTCTATGTCCACCTAAAGTCGTTTCTTTAACGTCTGTGTATAATTTTGTAAGTAACTAACCAGGAGTTTTGACAATTCATCCGAGGGAGGCAATCTTGCCCAGATCCTGCCTGGACCATCCTACCTCCACCATGGTACACTGGACTCCTGCCTGACTCCATCACACACAGCTGATTCTTGGTAAAAGACTGATTTAGATTTACAAACACTAAGACTCTTGTGGACACTCTCTTTAAACCTTACTCATCCTGATATGAAAAAGCCAGCTATGTTGTTATACTATTGAAACATGTATAGTCCAGGAGAGCCTCTCATACAATTTAGTTATCAGGTTTTCCAGGCATACAAGGTATGCTCAAACTCTCATCCCATCTATTGAATTTTGTCATTGCAGAGTTCTGGCAAGTATTTGTTGATTAATTCTTGGTAGGGTGCACATAAACTCTACTTGTTCTCACTGATCTCCTTGTTGCATTAATTGGAAATGATAAAGGGTTTTTGTGGCAAAGATTGCAGTTCAAAGCCAGCCCAGGCAGACAAATCCTTGAGACTCTATCACCCAACTAACCATCAAAGAGCCAGGGTGGAAGCTGGCTCAAAAATTAACCAGCCAAATGCTAAATGTGGCCCTGTGACTGAAAGTGGTAGAATGCTAGCCTCGAGCAGAATTGCTCAGGGAAAATGCTCAGGCCTTGAGTTCAAAGCCCATATCCCAGCCACAAGCACCTAGATCCAAGGACAAGGTGGAAAAGAATAAGAGGAAAAGATGTTACATCAGCCACTTTGTGACTGCCCTTTCAAAATTAACCAGATCCAGGAGGCCAATAGAAACAAGTTCAGAAGCTTGTCCATCTAATTTCCATATCTGTCTAACTTCTAAATGCACAGGAATTTACATTCTTGCCTTTGTTACCTGCTATTTATAGGAAATGATCAAGGTCTCTCACCAGGCCCTTAACTACTCCAATCCAGCCCTAGTTTCTGACTGATTATAGGCTCATGATCCAAATGGAACTTTTCTGGATTATTCCCTGGTTGTGTTTTCTGATGTCACTCTTATCAACTAGTCCTGCCACCTTGTCAGCCTTTTGCCTGATCTCAGCATTTTCAAGTTTCTGTCTAACAGGATAACAGCTCTCACTCAAACCTGGGACCAAGTCAAGGACATCCTATTACTGCAGGCACCCAGAGGCTTTGCTTACACTCTTCTGGACCGAGCACAGACCTGGACCTGAAGACGCCAGCCCCAGTGACTCCTGGACACACTGATGACAGCTGGAAGTAACCAGAAAAGACCATGATGCCCCTCCACCTTTTATACTCCAGGGTTCAAAATGATGGAATCTGCTTTGTTCTCATACCTGCATGATTCTCCTCTCTCAGCCCAATTCTTTTTATGTATCCAAAGACCCTATATGAAGAACTTGCTTCTCCCCACTTGGCCCTATCATTCCATGTATCTAAAGATGGAATATGAAGGATTGACCCCAACCCTGCTGTCCCAGGCTCATACACAATACAGGCAAATGTGTGAACTCCTTTTAAGTGCAGGCAGGGCAATCTATATAATCCCAGTTGTAAACATCCCATTGTGGGCCCAACTGAAAGGTCCCCGCTTTCCTTGACCTAAGGGCTTTTCATTAACCTCTACCTCCTTGCTCAGTCCTCCTATAAAAACTCAGATCCTGTTTCAGCTCCCTCACACAACCTCCAAACCTGCTTTTCGACAATAAACAGTCCTCGCCTATTGATGATGTAGTCCGTCCTATTCCTTTTCCATTCTCCTAAATTTTCCTAACAAGGACAGGCTGTATTCTATGACCCAGAAGAGAGAAAATTACTAAGCATTCATTTACAGCCTTCTGAATATTTCTGATTCTGCACACATCAATTATCTATCCATACCTATGTCTGAGTGAGATGATTTTAAAAGAATTTAATTCCCGTGCATTACATTAAGATATTTAGAAACAACCGAGAAACCTAAAGGTCTATACGAATTTTTGGTGAGACTGAAGGGATAGTGGAATTTGGTTCTCTATAATTTGGGCAATTTGCAAAAAGAATTGGCAAATTACAATTTCCATTTACAGCAAACTTGACACATTAATTTTTTGTGTATTGAAAGGAGCACAAGCCTCAACAATATGTCAATGCTATCCTCTTATTTATCTCTAAAGGTTTATGCTCTGGTCATTTAGTATTAAAACTTCAAAAAAATTTAATCTTTAGCAAGTCATGCAAAGGAGTTTCACTTCATTTTGTCAGTGTTGAATAATGTGCATGTGCATTTCAATGTACAATACATCTGGATCATTGTCAATCATTCCACTTTTCTAATTTTTATACATTTTATAGTAAAAATCGTGTACAGAGGGGTTACAGTTACATGAGTAATGTCTTCTGCATCATATTCACACATTTTAAGTGAATATCGAGGGTAATTTACCTAGTATTGGAAGTTTAGGAGCGGTCTTCATTTTCTGATGATAGTAGCAGGAGTCAGTTTAATTATGCAGATTCCACTATGGAGTGAGAACTTTAGTCTTCTAACTTTTCGATAAATTCAGAGTTACTTTTTATTAATAATTACAAACGTTTTATTTCAGTATTTGAAACGCTGCCCCAATTATTTTAAAACTTTCACATTAAGCTAGACTGACCTTTTTCTCCCATTTACCCCACTAGCTCAGGTTAAGTCTCCTTTGGCTTTATTGTTTGAGAGGCCAAGGGAAGAGGGTAAACAGAAAGATGATTATTACTCAGAAATCTCCTTCCTCTTGTTTTTGCTATTCTTGTTGAGAGGAATACTAGATCAGGGAACAATAGTGATGCTTGACTTCACCATACAAGGGAGCATTCCTGGCATGTCAATTATTGTTTCTCAGATTCACTTAAACTGATTACTCTTTCCTTCTCTGTAACAGTAACCTAACTGTTGCACCCTTGGTGCAGAAGGAAGCACACTAACAGGTTTTTAGCTGTAAATTGGTATTTTATATCTCAACTTACTACCACCAAAAATATAAAGCTTTGGCTATATAAATGCAAAGGCACTGATTGTACAATAATACCTTATAAACAATTCAGCTCACCCCTCCTCTCCTATCCTCCCTTCTCCTGTCCTCATTTACTCTCTCTTCCCTTCTTCATTTCTTTTGTCTTTGCCCTCCGTATTCATCTCTAACTTCTCACTTTCTATCTTCCAGTAGCAAGTGATTTGGTTTATCAGACAACATATAAATCATTGAACAAATATTTTTTTCTCCTTTTTCTGATTATTTATTTTTAAAAGAAGTGAGTTTTAGTAGAGCACCAGTGGCTTCCACCTAGCTACTAGGTAGGTTCAAATTTGACAATTGCAATTCCAAGCTATTCCAAATGAATAAACCTAAAAGATTCCTTTCTTCACTTGTAGTAAAAGGAAGAAGTGAAGGTGTGACTCAGGTGGTATCATCCAAACATTGAGAATTAATGCCCAGATAGAGCTCAAGGCCAGTAGTTCAAAACCCAGTACCAACATAATGTTAAAAAATGTGTCCTTCTATTTTGAATGGGGATATTTCTCCAAAAAGTCATACCCAGGACAATTTTCAAGGTCAAAGACTTTTTAAAGGCTCTTTCAGATCTTAACCTGATTTCTCTGCTTGATTTACTTTATAGGAAATAGGAACCATTTGTTAGGAAATGGAAAGACTTGGTAAATATTATATTAAGTGAAGTAAGCCAGGCCCAAAGAAATATAGGTCCTATAGTTTCCCTTATTTGCAATATCTAGTATATGTATGAGTCATTCGGAAAAGGTCAGATAATGTGATGTTAGGAAAATGAACCCTAAGATATGTATTCAAATGTTTTTTTTCTTTCATGCAATTGTTTCTAACGCATTTATAAGATTATCTCTTTGTTGCTTTGTATGTCCCTCCCCCACAATACAACCCCTGCTTTCACTATATTTGATGTCAGTATAACTTGTAGAGAAGATGGGGAAAAACAAGTCGTTTAAGGATACAGGTGGACTTGTTGCAACAATGAGAAGTACAATTTGTCATGTCGAAAACGAGCTTTACAATGTTGGTGCGGGGGGGGGGGGGTGGAGAGGTGGAGGCGGGGAGGATTGGGTGTGGGAGAGGCTGGGAACGGATGTGAAGGGTAAACAAAGGAGAGGCTGCAATGCTTGATAAGAAATGTATGCATTATCCTGCCCATGTAATTGTAACCCCTCTGTAGAGTGTGTTCACAAAAAAAATAAAATAAAATAATAAAAAAAGAAAGATTAAAAAAAAAAGATTTTGGATTAGAAACATCTACTTATTTGGTATGAAACCTACCAAAATGTGATCTTGAAATCACACTCCACAAACTGGACATATACATCAATTTAGCAACTTATAGGTCTCAAACTTTTATTTGAATTCTGTATCTCATATGCATTCAGCTTCCCTAAAAACATGCATGCATATTCATGTTCACATACATCCCCATACTCACATGACATACTAAATGTAACACTGTAATAAAAAATAATTACTGAAAAAGAACACCTTCACAAATGTAATTAAATATCATATTTTAAATATAATGCATTATTGAAATACTGATGAAAATGAAGCTGGGAGGATGTTTCAAATAGAGTGCCAACCTGAAGATCATGTATCTCAATCCAAACATAATTATTTCTATCCTTCCTTCTCCCATTAAAAAATGAACATATAATTCACCTACATGTTCCTTAATCATTGATTGAATAAAGAAATTGTAATATATATATGCATATATACACAATGATATATTATTTAGCCACTCATTGTAATGAAATACCTTCATCTTCAGGAAAATAGATAGAAATGGAAACCTTCATATTAAAGCAATAAGCCGTATTGTGTAAACAAATACTAGATTTCTCACATGTAGACTCTAGATCCAGAAAATAAAATGAATGACCCACGTATAAAAGATGGAACTGATTGAGTTTGGAAAAAAGTGAATGAGGAGATGAAGAGAAGTAGTGTGGAATAAATATGTTCAAATACTTCCTAAGTTAGTATGATCACATAATAAAATTTCAGTATAAAAATAGGATAATGAATTAATAAAAGAAATAAAATTTAATAAGCAAAATTATGTGGACATATGTGTATAACACAATAAAATTACTTTGTGAAATTATTATTTGTTAATAAAAAGAAAAATTCATTCCAGTTGTTATAGATTCATATGTTAATTTCCTTTTTTGTCAGTTATTTCCCTGACAAACTAAAAGGAGAAATAGGCTTTGCTCATTTTGAAAGACAATCTTGTCCAATTAGCATTAAAATATTCTAGTTAATTACTGTCAATGTGAAATTGTTCAATCAAATTAAGTATTATATTAGAATATTTCTAATGCATTCTTCAAAATATTCTCTATAGGTATACACTTTTTGCTATTTATTGAATATGATTTTTTTACTTAATTGCAATATATCGTTTTATGAATGCAGTTTGGTTTATGCAACTAGGATATATTATACCTGACCAGAAAATTAATTATTCAAACAGTTTTTTTTTCATCAAAAATGCTTATTGTGAAATAAAGGGCTAAATCCAAATTACGTATATTTGAAGACAGTACTTGGTTAGTCCTCACATTCCCCATTCCCTTCTTGAGAATAATACACATTGTAAGGAAATGCTTAGAATGTTTTGGAGAAATAGCTTGGCTTTAAAGCAGTGAGTTACTCTATGCTGCATTTTGTTTACTTTATATCCAGAATAGCTAAATTCTTACCTTATCATTTTCCTTAGGCTTTATACTCAGGTTTAATCTCTGATGGGAGACAGATAAATATATAAACATTTTTTAACAGTGGTTAAATTTAGGTACAACTATACTCATGCAGATAGGCCTCATCAGTCATGAGACCATGATATCAAAATGTTAACCTATACTTACTAGTGTCATGTTATGTGATTTTGCGTATTATAAACAGTGGTTATTAGCATTTGTTTTGTAAAAAACATCATTTCATGGGTTAGGAACTGAAGTGAAACATTATACTCAACAAAATTTAAAGAGGCATCCAAAATTAATTGCCAAGATATACATCATGTAACACAATGTTTTGAAAATGCAAGCTAAAGGAAATAATTTATGAAAAAATCAACAATTAAAATAAATACAGAATCAGTATGACTTATTTTTCTTTTACCCCAGTTGTAATACATCTTGCATGATGACTTTTCTGATTTTATGCTTAGTTAGGTCTTGAATTTAGTTGGAGAAGCTATGTTCTTTCATGTATTCATTTGTCAGATCAAAGATGAAATGAATTCCATGCCAGAATCAAATTGCATTATAATGCTATAGTTGTATACTTTGCCAAAGTTTCAAATCAGCTCGAGTAGCTTGGGTCATTTTTGCCTCTAACTAAATAGGTATGCAATTTTGTCAGTACTAGAAACATTTTGACCACCAATTATTAAAATAGTATTTTCCAGAAACTACTATTCTCTTTTCATGAGATTTTTAATTTCATTTATGTAATGTGCTGATGTTTTCCTTTAGATAACCCACATTCAGTAATCTACAAACAGTGTAATTTGGATCAGTTTAAAATTATGTACACTCAAGCACACTGCTCAAATTCTATTACTTGTATATTTTGTTCTTGTTAAATCAGTGGTATTTACTTCTCAATATTGATACTATTGGACTTATTCATTGCATTTCTGGATTTTTTTAGTATGTCATGATTTTTGTGATTTAATACTATAGCATTTTTCCTTTTAAATATGTGCAGATCTTTCTTAATATATAGTTACATTTGTTTTAAACAATTTGATCCAAAAGATCTGCTATATTAGGTTCATACAGATGAATTTAATTTGCACAACCTTATTTCTGAATGACAGCTATAATTATAGCTCTACTCAAATTAACATGTATTTGAGGTTTTGTACTTAAAAAAACTGGGCCCAACATGTTTTTGTTCCTGGAGGAGATCCATTTCTTTGTTGTTTTTCCAGCTGTGGTGACTTTAACATGTGTGTACATTTTATTTCAAGAGTTTTGTGTATATATTTTGTTTCATATAACAGGAAGTACAAAAATAATCCGTGACTTAGAACTTTCCCAAATAGAATTCTAAGAGAGACACTGGCAAGTGGGAGCGGGCAGGACTTAGTGAAGGGGATAGCAAAATAACAGAGACATGGATTGATGTGAGTTGAATTCTGCTTCCTTTTCCTCACTATTTCCAAAGGTATTACTTCAAAGTCTTTAGTAAAAGGAAAATAATTTTGTCTGTAGGAACTCAGAATTTTTGTTTTAATTAGGACACTCTACACATTGATATTTTATTTTAACTCTAAAATCTTTTTTTCCCTTATTGTAAAACCACAAATGTGAATTTATAATGAAAAAATAACACCTAGTAATTTATATGAAATGGTGCAAATTATTTTCACTTTACACTATATGCAATATAGAATGTAATAATAATAGTGTGTAAGATAGTATGTAATTGACTGTGCAAAGTCAATAATAATGAATTTTTGTGAGATACAGAGTAATAGTAAAAATTATACTTGAATTGTTTGAAAAATCCCAGTTACATCTAAAAATAACACATAGTTTTATAAACTAATGCTGAAAAAATAAAATTGTTTATTGGAAAAACCAGAAGTATCAAAGCTTGCTTTTTTTTTTTTGTGAGTACATTTCTGTTTTTTATTATGAAAATACTGTACAGAGGGGTTACAATTGCATGGGCAAGATAATGAGTACATTTCTTATCAAGCATTGTAGCCTCCTCCTTTGTTTCCCCTTCCCATCCCTTCCCATCCTAACCCCGCCCCCCCACCCAATCCGCCCCACTACCCCGCCTCCTCGTGCACCAAAGTTGTAAAGTTCATTCTTCAACCTAACGACTTGTACACCTCATTGTTGCAATGGGTCCACCTGTATCTCTATTTAAACGGTTTGTTTTTCCCCTTCCCCTCCACAAATTATACCGACATCAAATACAGTGAAAGCAGGGGTTATACTGTGGGGGAGGGAACATATAAAGCAACAAGGGAATAATCTTATAAATGTGTTAGAAAAAATCACATGAAAGAAAAAAAACATTTGAATACAAATCTTAGGATTCATTTCCCTAACATCACCTTTTCTGACATTTACTGCGTGACTCAGACATATACTAGATATTGCAAATAAGGGAAACCATGGGACCTATGTTTCTTTGGGCCTGGCTTACTTCACTTAATAGAATTTTTTCCAAGTCTTTCCATTTCCTTACAAATGGGGCAATGCCATTCTTTCTGATGGAGGCATAGAATTCCATTGTGTATATATACCACATTTTCTTGATCCATTCATCTACTGAGGGGCATCTGAGTTGGTTCTTAGTTATAGAAAATAGTGCTGCAATAAACAGTCATGCTGGTAGCTTTAGTGTGGTCTTTTTTTTGTAAACATTTGGGTAAATGTCCAAAAGTGGGATTGCTGGGTCATAGAGGAGCTCTATGTGGAGAAGTATCCAAGCTTGCTTTTTAAAAATTGACTTGGATCTGGGCTTTGTTGGCTCATTCCTGTAATCCTCGCTATTCTGGAGTCTGAGATCTGAGGATAGTTGTTCAAAGCCAGCCTGGGCAGAAAAGTCTGTGAGAATCTTATCTCCAACAAACCTCCTAAAACCAGAAACTGCACTGTGGCTCACGTGGCACAGTGGCAGCTGTGAGCTGAAGAGGTGAGGCAGAGTGCCTAGGCCCAGAGTTCAAGGCCCACAACCAACAAAAAATTGACATAGAGTTTTACTTTATTAATTCATGGTTTTTTATGAGTGGATGTTCAGTGAAAATATCATTGGTTTTTATATTTTGTGTTGACATAAAATGAACCTAGTATTGTCTTAAATTAATCAAAAAAACTCTGATTCTATAACCGCATAAATTTTGTGGGTAATGGTTAAGACCAAGTTGCCTTTTTGACAAAAATATATTTATATCACCCCCCCAAAAAAAGAGCAACAAAAGAAAATATATGCCAGAAACTTACTCTGTAAATCTTGATGGACTAATACTCTGTCATTTTGTTTTAACTTATAATATAAAATTAAAGTAATACTGGATAATATGAACCCATTTAAATTTCCTCATCCTTGTCATTTAAGATACTTTAAAAAGAAATTCAACAGGTGACAGTGTTTTTCATTACTTTTCCAAAGAAATGATCATTTCATCATTATAGTGTACAGCACAATATACCCAGAAAGCATTTGTTAAGGAAAAAATTCCCATTCTTTGGTTTGCTTCAATAAGTTTGCCTTCAGAAAAGTTTTATGAAATAGCATGCTTTCATTCATAGTGCTTTCCAAAATATATCTCACAAATGCCAACAATGCAGCACAACCTGAAACATCTGTGGATTTTTCCACTTAGGGTACATAGTAATCACTTTTCATACTCCTTAGAACTAGCTGTTCACAGGCATTAATTGCTCTGTTACTTCCATGCTTTACAACAACAGCATTTGACAATGGCATACATATTAATTTGTTTACCACATCTGGTTTGTTTTCAGCAAGGACTGTCTTCATGGAAGATGGTAATAGATAAGTTTTGCAAATATGTAGTTTAATATGGCTCTAAGTTGTAGATATAGAACATACATTTAAGTGACTAAATATTTAAATTAAATCCAATAAAGTATATTCCTTCAATTTTCTGGATAAAGTGTTCAACAATCTAGGTATTTTTAAAAGAAATATTGTATGATGTTTCCTTGGTGACAATGTAATTGGAAGACTTAAAATTTTCCTATACCATAGACATCTTAAACGAGGTGGATGTACTTGGGTTGGCATGCAAAACTTTTGGGATAGCATTAATGTTTGAATCTTGGTTAGGATTTGATTGGGAATTGTGGCAGACTTTCATGGTATGGGAAGAAAAACGAAAGGTCATACTAATACTTTTATTCGAACACAAAAATACACACATACAAACACACAGATATACACATATGTAGTATAAAGACCCAGTCAGTTTGCAAAAAATATTTTAATAGGAATTCCATAAAATATTTAGTCTGCTGGGCACTGATTAGAATTTATAGAAATATCCAGTTGCTTCCACCCCTGGACAAGTCATTATCATTGGTGAAGATGTTGCCATTTGAATTTAGAATGCCCCAGAAAGACCTATGTGTTAAAGACTTTCTATTTCCTACCAGACTGTGTAGAATACCTGAGTAGTTCTTATGGAGATTAAGTTCTTCCGCGTGAAACCTATGAGACCATAGATACTCATATACATTCTTCTTTTATCTTTTAATCATTCTACGTCAAAAACTTTTCTCTGACATCCTCCCCACCTTGACATTGTCTTGTCATAGGCCACCAAAGCAATAAAACCAACTGAACATACACTGAAACCTTCAAACTTGTTAATCTGAGTAAGCCTTTCTGTTTAGTAAATGGACAGTATCACTTACTATGGTAGGTTATAAAGCTAACACAGAAATCTAGTCTTCCTAACAATGTAGAGTATATAAAATTGTGCTTCATTCTAAAATATCTAACTCCATTTTTTAATTTATGTTTTAGTTTATGTTGATCCTAGGGCTTAAACTCATGGCCTGGGTTGTGTTCTAGGCCAGTGCTTGACATACAATCTAAACTGGAACTCCATTTGCCCTGATGGTTAATTGGAGATAAGAATCTAATGAACTTTCCAACTCAAGCTGGCTTTGAACTGGGATCTGAAGATCTCAGCCATTTAACTAGCTAAGATTACATCCTTGAACCACCAGTGCCTAGCCAGGTTGCATATTTTGTGTAATTCCAACTTTCAAGATTGTGTAGATGCCCCTACTATAATATATATATATATATATATATATATATATATATATATATATATATATATATATATATATATATATATATATGTAAACTTAACCCTGTTTTCACTGTATTTGATGTTGATATAATTTGTGGAGGGGAAGGGAAAAACCAAATTGTTTAAAAAGTGATACATGTGAACTCATTGCAACAATGAGATGTACAAGATGTTATGTAGGAAAATGAAACTTACAACTTTGGCTCTGAGTGGCAGGGAGGTCCCAGAGGGGGAGATGGGAGGGATGGTAAGGGGAAACAAAGGAAGAGGTAACAATGTTTCATAAGAAATGTACTCATTAACATGCCAATGCAATTGTAACCATTCTGTATGGTATTTTCACACACAGACACACACACACACACACACACACACAACTTAAAACATACTAAGAATATTTTAAAGTATATAATGAGAGAAGAATTTTCATCCTTTACAAAATCTATGCAAAATCACTGCTATTCTATTGATATTTTACTGTAATTTTCCTGCAACCAGTTTGATATAGTTTAATACTTGTCATGCAAAGTTTCTCTATATTCTACTGGAGATTTAATTTTTCATGTATGTATGTATATATATGTATATGTATGTGTATCTATCTATCTATATTCCAATGTGGATCATCAGACTTGAAACTTTGCTTTGTTTTGCTGTTCAGTAGTTAACCTCGTCGGCTGATTCTGTGACAATATCTGTGCACATTCTTATCATTCCTTTATTTACCACACCATCAGCCTTCTAAAATCAGCTTCATTTCCTGAAGAAGATTACCAATCAGTCAAACCAATATACACCAAGAGGGTTTTAATAAAACAAGCTTTAAGGAAGGAAGATAACATAAAGTGACAACTACAGAATTTCTACAGAGACTTGACATCTTTCACATTTCTGCCTTCCTCCTCATACTTAAACATTGACTAATACTATAAACATACTGCATTTATACCTTAAGGAACAGAGTTTTCTTTCCAACCTGAGGTCTTGTTTTCCATGATTTTTGACATAAACTTTTGGGAGATTTTTTTATTGTGATGGGATTCCATCCAAAACAAAACCGTGTATATCAAGAAATCAATATTTTCAACTCAGTGTACTAAACAAAAGAGGGAGAAAATTAACGTTAGCTATATATGTTAAGCAGAAATATAAGCAATATCGAGATATTTTGAAATTGTACACTTTTACCAGATAAAGTGGCTCAACCCTGTAATGTTATATACTTGGGTATCAAAAATTAGAGAATTCCAGTTCCAGGCAAGCCCAGACACAAAAAGTAGTTTCAGATACTCTAACCATTTGCTGGGTGCAATGTTTTATGCTTGTGTTAGGAGGACCGCAGTCCAAGAAGGCCCAGGCATAATGATACTACCTCAAAATAAGCAATCCAATTATAATCTGCAGATATGGTAGTAGTAGAGATGCTGTTTCACAAGTATAGGCTTTTGGGTTCAATCCTCCAGTACCTCTAGGAATTTAAGTATGTGCCAGGATAAGAATTTGGCATGTCTAAGGTCAAGACTTCAAACTCGTTTTACAAGCTCTATTAAAACCTTTACCTCTTTTGAGTTCCAAGTATATTTTAGATATGAGACCCTTGTCCGTTGTATGGCTAGTAAAGATCTTCTCCCAGTCCGTGGGCTTTCTATTGATCTTGCTAGCTATGTCATTTGCCCTGCAGAAGCTCTGCAACCTTATACAATCCCATTTGTCCAACCTTTCTTTGATTTGTTGTGTTTCCGGGTCTCTATTCAGAAAATTTCGGCCTGAGCCAAGGAGACCCAGGGTTTCTCCTATTCCATCCTGTAATGTTTTAAGAGTGTCTGCTTTGAGTTCAAGGTCTTTGATCCATTTGGAGTTGATTCTGGTGCAGGGTGATATATAAGGATCTAGCTTTAGTTTTCTACATGTAGTTAACCAGTTTTGCCAGCACCATTTACTGAAGAGGCTGTCTGTCTTCCATTGTATTGTTTTAGCTCCCTTATCGAAGATTCAAATCCTCAAAGAAACAACTGCCCAATAAATAAGTGGGCGAAAGACTTAAAGAGAAGCTTCTCTGAAGAAGAAAGAAGGATGGCCAATAGACACATGAAGAAATGTTCAACATCCCTAGCCATAAAAGAAATGCAAATCAAAACAACATTGAGATATCACCTCACTCCAGTTAGAACAGCAAAAATCAAGAACTCTAACAACAACAGATGCTGGAGGGGATGTGGACAGAAAGGAACCTTACTTCATTGTTGGTGGGAATGTAAACTTGTTCAACCACTTTGGAAAGCAGTATGGAGGTTCCTCAAAAGACTACACATAAAGCTCCCCAATGACCCAGCAATCCCACTTTTGGGCATTTACCCAAATGATCACAAACAAGGCCACACTAAAGCTACCAGCACAACTATGTTTATTGCAGCATTATTTACCATAGCTAAGATATGGAACCAACCCAGATGCCCCTCAGTAAATGAATGGATCAAGAAGATGTGGTATATATACACAATGGAATTCTATGCCTCCATCAGAAAGAATGACATTTCCCCATTTGTTAGGAAATGGAAAGGCTTGGAAAAAATTATATTAAGTCAAGTAAGCCAGGCCCAAAGAAACATAGGTCCCATGGTTTCCCTTATTTGCAATATCTAGTATAGGTATGAGTCAAGCGGAAAAAGTCAGAGAATGTGATGTTAGGAAAACGAACTCTCAAATATGTATTTTAATGTTTTTGTTTCTTTCATGCATGTGTTTCTAACGCATTTATAGGATTATTTCTTTGTTGCTTTGTATGTCCCTCCCCCACAGTGTAACCCCCACTTTCACTGTATTTGATGTCAGTATAACATGTGGAGGAGACGGGGACAAACAAGTCGTTTAAGGATTCAGGTGGACCTGTTGCAACAATGAGAATTACAAAATGTCATGTCAAAACCAGCTTTACAATGTCGGTGGGGGGGGACCGGGGGGGGGGGGAAGGATTGGGTGGGGGGGAGGGGGGAGGCTGGGAAGGGAGGTGAAGGGTAAACAAAGGAGGAGGCTGCAATGCTTGGTAAGAAATGTATGCATTATCCTGCCCATGTAATTGTAACCCCTCTGTACAGTATGTTCTCAAATAAAATAAAATTAAATTAAAAAAAAAACCTTTACCTCTTTTGCTATTTTTTAAAGTATAACCATAATTCCATGCCCCAAACAAATAATTTTCTATTAGAGATTTTCTTCTACCCATTAAGTAATATGCTGTGTGTTGGATAGTGTCTCACTGAAATCATACTAAAGATAAAAAACTCATTGTCTTAGAAATTGACTGCATATGAAAACAGAATCTCAAAAGTAGCATTTAAGTTGATGTCTCCTCCAAGAGATGCAGAAGGCCTTGAATATGCCAAGGAAAGAGGACTCAGAAGAAGCCAACTCTGATCTTGGAGTTCTAGTTCCACCAACTCAGAGGCAATGTATTTACAATATTAATGCTACCCAATCTGTGGTCGTATGTTATTACAATTACTAGTAAACATGTGGAATCTATAAGACATGAAAAGTCATTGATTCTTAGGATCTATGACTCATCTCTATAATCCTAGTTATTAAGAAGGATGAGATTTGTGGGATAATGTTTTTCCACCTGGTAGGAAAGTTCATGAGGTTCTATCTCCAATTAACTACAAAAATTTCTGGGCTGGAGGCATGGTTCAAATGGTAGACTGATTATCGTTAGCAAACAAACTGAGATCATGAGGTATGTTTAAGCCCCAAACTGGGAGAAAGAAAAAGTCCTTAGAATAGTATGAGAAGAAGCATTATAAATAGGAAAGCAGAAACAAAAGAAATAAAGTTATTGATATAGACAAAGCTTCCCAATGTGAGATATGGCACAAACTGTAATATTTAGGTTTTTCCTTCCTATACAGTAGAAATAATTGGTATTTTTACTTGACGAAACTAAAATGTAAAACTATGCAATAGTCACATTACTTTTGTGTTTCCATAATTTAACTTGTTTTCCTACAAATTTCTATAATAGTGTTGCTTTGGAAAATCAATAAATGTTGACTTTACATATAGGATACATACCCTTGCAAGTGTTGTCTAAAATTGATGTACACTGAAATGATTGCCAATGATATCTTTCTCAAGATTCCAAATGGTTATACTTTCATCTGACCTTCCACAAAACTCATAAGCCAAGCATAACTTTTTAGCTTGTTCATGCAATCATAGGAACATAAACATATGTTTCAAAATGTTAATTACCTTTATCTGCTGTCAATAATGTAGTATAACTAATAGAATTAAGTATATACCATGAGGGAAATAAGATATTTCCTTCTAAATACAGACTGGCAGGCACACACAAACATAATTACCACTCTGACTCAGGTTAGGTTCCTGACATTGGGTATCAGACAATGATCTAATAATCAAACTTTCCTGCCCAGTCAAAAAATACATTCATAATTCCACACATACAAAACACCAGATCATTCAAAATAATGGGACTATTTAACAGAACCAACCAGCTATTGAGCCATCTATTCCTTGATTTCATTCAATCATTATGATGAAATTTTCATATAATAATTAAAAATCTTCTTGAGTCTCTGTGATTAGCAGACAAAAATGCTATCATATAATAGAAAATGTAGATAAAATTACTTGTCCCTTGGTAATCTTTAATATATCTTATCAAAGACTTCTGCTTCCTTCTTAAAGAATCTCTTTCTGGCATTTTGCTCTAATTTCTAATATTAAATTACAAAGAACATGCCATATTTCTTAGTTCATTTTTCCTAAACTATGGAGTTGAATCTGATTTGTTTGCTGATTCTAAATCAAATTTTCTCAACAACTTGAATTATTGTTTATGTTACTCCTAAGCCATTTGAAATATTAAATAGAACTGGAAATTCCCCTTGGCAATGATTTGTGAATGGCATTAATGATTGTGGAGGGATGAGGGACTTGAATTATCTAGAGTGCCTTAAAAATGGCACTGTTATTCAAAGGGCTGATCTTTTAGTCAGCTCTTAAAGTGTGGTCTTCTTTTTTCATCTAAGAAAATAAGAGTATGCTTTTCATCACATTCTTGCCTGCAAAGCAGTAGAATTATTTCCTTTTTACAGTTGATGTCCAGTTGCGACTATAGTGAAACCTATGAACAACTGCACAGTTCTGTTAGCTGCTCTAGATTTTGAAATTTCCTTCCAGTAGCCCTAGTGAATTGAGTCCAGATTCATGGGATAGTCACATAATCCACAATTGCAAAGCACCACAATATACAAAGACCACGTGCAAAATGAGGTTCAACGTTTTTCTTTGTTGTTTGATTTTTTTCTTATTGGTTGGTTGCCTTTGAAGGAGCTAGGGGCTGTTTATTTCACATTATTGTTGATGTGACTTAAATTTACCAGATTTTTCAAGTAAAATAAAAAATATGAAAGAGAAATATTTAGTCACAAAATACAGCTAAACATTTGCATGGTTTTTTTTATTCTAGTCCAGTTCTCAGTTATATTCAAATTATGTTGTGATGAGCCAAGCATATGTGTAAATTGACACGTATCAAGCACACAGAACTCTGCAATCTTTGGGCTTTGATTTCTATATCAATTTCACCTAAAAAAGAAAATTATCACTTGCTTCATGTCTTAAGTAATCTACTCAAAACAAGTTTTATTAATTTTATCAATAGATCTTATCATCTACGGAATTGATGCATTGCATAAGTTTTTTATTCCTTATTTCCACTACATTAATATTATATATATTTTACTTTTTTTACACATGAAATAATGATATTCTTTAGGATAACACATGCCTGTTTTTCAATTTGGTTTCCAAAATGGAACTATGACACATTCTGTAAATTAAACTTTAAGTCTGAGCCTTCAAATTTCACTAGGACTTGAATTGTGTTACTTACAACTTTCATATTAAAATAAAAAGCATTATTAAATAGGAAGCAAAATTATGTTATCACACCTTAATTCCTGTATTGGCTTTATGATAAACACAATTATATTTATATAACAAGATTTACATAACCAAACAAGCCATGAGATATAGAAACAGAAAACTGCTTTTTTGTTTTGTGTTTGTTGTTGTTTATAGTTTGTGCTGATTCAGTCTTCATTACCTTATGCCTGGTAAATTCATTGTTGTCTTCAAGAAGGTGAGGGGTGGGCACAGAGTTTTAGGGAAAGAATAAAAAATTGCAGCCGTGGATTTCATTGAACACTCATGAAAGTGAACTATTTAACACATGGGTGGAAACAGGAGGGTGGGACTGGGAACAAGTGAGGGAACTGAAGACATTTTACAAAGGAAATGTACTCATTACCTGACTCATGTAATTGTAATCCATCTATAAATCAACTTAATAAGAACAAGCTTTGTATGTCCCTCCCCCACAGTATAACCCCCGCTTTCACTATATTTGATGCCAGTATAACTTGTGGAGGAGATGGGGAAAAACAAGTTGTTTAAGGATTCAGGTGGACCTGTTGCAACAATGAGAAGTACAAATTGTCATGTCAAAAACGAGCTTTACAATGTCGGTGAGGGGGGGAGAGGGGAAAGGATTGGGTGGGGGGAAGGGGGAAGGCTGGGAAGGGAGGTGAAGGGTAAACAAAGGAGGAAGCTGCAATGCTTGGTAAGAAATGTATGCATTATCCTGCCCATGTAATTGTAACCCCTCTGTACAGTATGTTCACAAATAAAAGAAAAGAAAAGAAAAAAAAGGGAAACAAAATGTTTTTTCTTAGAATCATAGAAGTTGGTTGAGTCTCTGAAAACAGC
This sequence comes from Dipodomys spectabilis, assembly GCF_019054845.1. NCBI lineage: Eukaryota > Metazoa > Chordata > Mammalia > Rodentia > Heteromyidae > Dipodomys > Dipodomys spectabilis. The sequence goes on from NW_024870946.1 coordinate 1,901,264, forward strand.
TACGTTGACATTCATTGGGCATATTTGTGAGCTACTAGTAGATAAAGTCAATTATGATTATCTGTATGGGCTTTTCAGACTCTGATTCATTTATTTCTTTTATCTAATTTGTATTATTTCTGTCTACCAGTTTTTCGTTTGGCTTGTTCCTGTTTTTCAAGGTCGTAGTGATGCATCATTAGTGCTGATTCCAGATTGTTCTAATTTGTTGTTGTACATATTCAAAGATATAAATTTTCCTCTGAGTATTGCCTGTGCTGTTGTGTCCCAGATGTGGTAGTATTTTGTGTGTTCACTTCCACTGAATTTCATATATGTTGGAAATTCCCTCCATATCTCTTCAGTGACTCACTGATTATTTAGCAATGTGTTATTCAGTCTGTGAGTTTCAGAATTTCCTGTGTGTGATGCCTTTTGATGCTGAGATCTAATTTGGTCCCATCGTAGTCTCACAGGATACAGGAATAATTTCATTTTTATTTTTGAATTTTGACAGATTTTCCTTGTGATCTAAGATGTCATCTACTTTGGAGAACATTCCATGGGCTGCTGAAAGGAATATATATTGTGACATTGTCTGGTGAAATATTCTGTAGATACCTGTTAGGCATAGATTGTCAATGCATTTATTTAGCTTTGAAGTTTTATTGCTACATTTTTACCTGGATGTCCTGTCCAGAGGTACGAATGATATGTCAAAGTATCCAACAATGTATTTGTATGTATGCCTATTTTTAGGGTAAGTAATATTTGTCTGATGAATTTGGGAGCTCTAGGATTCAGGGCATTGATATTTAGAATTGTTATATCCCTCTGATGGAGCGATTTCTTTATCAATATTTAATGTCCTTCTTTGTCTCTTTTTACTGTCACACCACTTTTACTTTAAAGCCTATTTTATCTAATATTATTTTAGCTACTCTGGCCTGATTATGAGGTCCATTTTTCTTTTATAAAGATGATGTACAGAAGGGTTACAATTACATAAGTCAGATAATGAGCACAATTCTTTTTGAACAGTGCCACCTGTTCCCTCATGTTCTCCCAGTTTTTCCCTTTAACCTTTCTCTCCCATAAGTTGTATAGTTCATTTACAATGTAGTATCTATTGAGTAGCAGTGCTGCATTTGTTAACCCTTTGTCCCAACATTTCTGTGTTCCCCTTTGCCTTTTCCACACTTACACATAAGACCAAACGTGCATAAATTAATAAAAAAACAGCATCAGAACACAGAAGGAAAAAGCAAAATAAAAAAAAAACTCTCATTATCATTTCTTGGAGATCATTTTATATTAAAATATTCATATAGCCATTGACCCTTTGTGATCCTCTCCAAAGGGCCTCCTCCTTTGATCTCACTGTATAAATGTTTAAAATCCCATATAATTTATCATGTCAAAGTGTAATGTTTTCTCTTTTACCATCCAAGTGTGTTTACTTGTAGAATTAGAGATACATTCTAATACAACAAATTAGGGAAATCAGGCAACTTATATTTCTTTGAGTTTGTCTTTCTACACTTAATATAAGTTGGTTCCAAGCCTTTCCATTTCCTTATGAGTGGTCTAATATCATTCTTTCTGGATCAATGGAATTGCATCATACTGAAGAGTTTCTTCATAGCAAAGGAAAAAGTTAGCAGGATATATAGAAGCAGAACAGAATGGAATAAGATTTTTCTACCTAAGGATCAGACAAGGGTTTTCATAACTAATCCATATTTAGAGATCAAAAAGTTAAATCCAACAAAATAAACCCTCAAATAAACAAGAACCCAATTAATATATGGGATAAAGACTTAACCTCTTAGAAGAAGAAGTAAGAATGAGAAATAGACAAAACTCTCTCCATTAAAGAAATGCAAATCCAAACAACAGTAAGATTCATCTCACTCCTGTTGCAATATCATGAAAAAACAATCAATCACAGATACTGATAGGGATGTAACTCAAAGGAAACTGTATTACACTGTTGGTGGGAATGTAATCTTGTTCAACCACTCTGGAAAACATCATGGAAATTGCTCACAGAACTGAATGGTGAACTACCTATGATCCAGCAATTCCACTTATGAGCATTTATCCAATTGAGCAAAAACAAGACACACTGAAGCTACTAGCCCAATCATGTTCAAGATTGTATTGTTTTCTGTAACCAACATACAGAATCAGCCCTGATGCCTCTCATTGTAAAAAGAGATCAAGAATTTTATATGTATATACAACTTATATATATATATATATATGTATATATATATATATATAAAATTTTATTGATCCCAATTTACAAGTATATATGTATGTATATATGTATATACATATATATGTATGCATATATGTATGTATGTATGTATACATACACTGAGCCACCTTCCCAGCCCAATTTTTTGTCTTATGGGGGTCCACTTTCTGGTTTATTAAAATCTATTTTCTGGACCTTCACATAGCAGAGTAATTATATTCGGCTTCTTTTATTAGGATCATTATTGCTGGGTCATCCTTGAAAGGTTCATTCTAAGTCACCCAAGCAGGGGACTAGAATTGCAACACATGTATCTGGAAAAAGTTACATCGTCCAATACACTTTGCAACTTTTTCTTTAACTCAGTGTGGTGTATCATTTGGATATTATTTCATAGAAGATAATTACTTAAGGAAAATCTTATATCATGTGAATTATGTGAATGATTCTTCTTACAATGGGAATAATTTTAGTGATGGCAAAGTGAAGTATGATGGTTTAGTGGCTCTTGAATCACATGATAGGTAATCATGTAAATGTAGTACAGCCTTACTAGGGCCCTTCTGATATATTTGAACAATCTCTGATGAGTTAATTGCTTTCAGAATTATTCGTTTGAGCCAAGAAATGCAGATCTCCCTTGATTTTAATTACAGTCCACTATTAGGACTCCCACAGACACCAAAATCAGAGGGTGCTAGTTTCTCTGATGAAATACATAATAATACAATTAATATATATGATAACAGGGATATTAATAGCACTATAATTACTAGTATTCACATTATATAATATATTGACATCCTTTAGTTACCTCAATTTTTAGAATATTTATAACTAAATGTAAATTGTTTGCATATAATTATTTGATGATGTATAGAAAATGAGTAAAAGATTTGCATACATATTTACTGCATTTGCAAACAGATTCATCTGGTTTTACCTGATTCTTCATTTGTTGTTTTCATTCATGCATGGCGAACTTGCAGAGTAATGAAAATTTCAAATTTGCAGTTACTAAAAGGATAATTATATGAAGTTTATGTTGGGCTAAATAGCAGATTTTATAAATTAAATTGCTTTTGTCCCTCCCTTCCTCCCTCCCTTCCTTCATTCCTTGGTTCCTTCATTCCTTCTTTTTTTTCCTTCCTTCCTTCTTTTCTTCTTTCCTTACTTCCACCTTCCCTCCATCCCTAACTCTCTCTCTCTCCTTTCTTTCTTCCTTCCTTCCTTTCTTCCTTCCTTCCTTTCTTTCTTTCTTCCTTCCTACTTTCCTTCCTTTATTTCTTTCTTTCTCTTTCTTTCCTTTCTTTCATTCTTTTTCTTCTACCATTCTTCCTTTCTTTCTTTTACTCACAATGTTTCTTACCGCTATAGAAAAAATACCAACTGTTGTACTCCAAGGTGTTATGAATAACTATAAATACACTAGATTCATATTAATTTTAATAACTTATGTTATATCTTAGGACAAATTGTACTAAAAACAACATCACAGAAATTGTGAGAAATGTAACAAATATTACTTTTGATATTATTTCTTCAAACTAAAATAAAAATTTAGACATAATATTGTTTGTATGTGTTGTTCTTGTGATTTGAACTCAAGACCTATCCTTTAGTGAGTTTTTCCCCTCAAGGATATTGCCACATTTGAGCCACAACTCCACTTCTGGCTTTGTGTGCGTTTGCGTGTGTGTTGTGATGTGTGTGTGATTAATTGAGATGCGACTCACAAACTTTCTTGACAAGGCTGGCTTTTTTATTTTTTAATTTTTTTATTGTGAAAATACTGTACAGAAAGGTTACAATTACATGGGCAAGGTAATGAGTACATTTATTATCAAGCATTGTTGACTTCTCCTTTGTTTCTGCTTCCCAACTCTGCCCATCTCTCCCCCCACCCTCTCTGCCCCAACTCCCCAGCGAAACTTGTAAAGTTCGTTTTTCTACATAACAACTTTTACATCTCACTGTTGCAATGGGTCGACCTGAATCCTTATTTAAACCATATTTTTTTTCTATTTTTCTCCACAAATTATACCAATATCAAACACAATGAAAGCAGGGGTTAAACCATGGGGGAGGGACATTTCTGAGACAAGCAGAAAAGGTCAGATAAGTAGATGTTAGGTGAAATGAACCCCAAGGTAAGTATTCAATTTTTTTTTCTTTTTTGCAATTGTTTCTAACATATTTATAAGATGATTTCTTTGTTGCCAAGGCAGGCTTTGAACCCCAGCTTCCTGAGTAGTGAGGATTACAAGATTGAGATACCATATTCAGCACAGATATATCTACGAATAAAACAAATTTCTTATTATTTGAATTCTAGAGGCTCAATTTAACAAATTAACATTTACATATTTATTTAGCAATTAAACCTGAAATTGCTCTGTGAAAAATAGTTTTAATTTTTATGAAAAAATATACACTCAAAGGTTTAAATGACAGAATCTTTGCACAAATTGAAATATCCTATTATTCAAAAGCGACAAAGGAATCATTAATCAAATTTCTCATGTAAGCTAAAAGCAATATGCTCTTTCAGGGTGAATGAAGCAATTTTTCATTAAATCATTATCTACTGCGGTCACATGATTTTCTCATCTTTTAAACCTAAACTTTTTGACATAAAGTATAGATTCATACATTTTTTCAATATATAAAAATCTTAGATACTGGTCATGTATTTCTGAGGTTTTATTACCAAGACATTTCACAGAAACACTGAATTTTATGTATTTTATGTCAACAGTGATTTTTAGAAATTGAATCAATCTCCATAAGAGATAAAGCAAGATATTTCATGACTTATGCCATTATTCCTATAGACTTGAATATAATTTATTTTTGAATGGTAGGAAATTCATATTATACCTACTCTATAGAATAATTAAGAAATAAGTGATTGTGATAGTATTTATTTTTCCTTCGACTAGAAAGAAAGAACCTCACTTTAGATGACAAAAACTTGAATGGAAATATCATAAAATTATGAATAATTCAAGTCATTATGAGGTAGATGAAATAGTCAATTTTGAAAATCACAAAATGAAATCTCTTGAAGCTTCCTTATCTGTTAAATAAAATGAATTTGCACTCAAAATAGCTCTCCAGCAATAGTATAACCACCTCCATGTCAAATAGCTTCTCTGATTAATTCAAGTATATATCTAGGAACAGAAGTTATCGCAATGTATAGAAATATTTACCCACCACTTTAGAAATTAAATCCTAAATCATAAAGGATAGAGATTAATAATTATCTTTCATTATGTTGCCATAAAAAGGTGAACCCTTTCATGTGGGCATGGTTGTAGAGATTTGGTTACTGAGAACTTGTGATCAAAGAGGATGTTAAGATCAAAGTCCTTTCTTCCTCTTCCTTCTTTTTCTTCACGTTTCCGTCTCCTTGTCCTTTTCCTTCTCCTTCTCCGTTTTCCCCTCCTCCTCTTTCTCCCTCTCCCAACCCTATTCCTCCTCTTCTTTAATTCCTGGCTTCCATGAATACATATACTCCATCACATGTTCCTGACATGGGGTAAATTATCACCACCAACCCGAAGCAATGACGATAAGAAACATAAACTGAGGAGTTCCGGGAAGATGGCAGAGGAGAAGCTGGAGGCAAACCAAGCTCTCGCATAAAAGCAGTTTTAGTGTTCCAATGAACAGTCCTAAGCCAGAGAATCATACCAAGTGTGTCATCACAGGACAGAGAGTTAGGCCAGAGAGGGAAAACCCAGGTAAGGAGACAGATCTGAGCACTTGCTAGCAGCCACGGCTACAGTGGCAGTGGCGCCATACCTTCTTTGTATTGACTTCAGGAGTCACACCTTGCCCATAAAAACAAACACATTTTCAATGTGAAAGGCTGGAACAAAATCTACCAAGCAAACAGTCCTCATAAACACGCAAGAGTTGAAATCCTAATATCAGATAAAATAGACTTCAAATTAAAATTAATAAGAAGAGATAGAGAAGGTCGCGACAAACTAATTAAGGGATCTCTCCTTCAGGAGGATATTACAATTCTAAATATCTATTCGCCAAACAATTGAGCACCCAAATTTATCCAAGAAACACTACTTTCCCTCAAATCCCAGATAAATCCAAAGACATTAGTTGTTGGGTACTTTAACACAACACTTTCCACACTAGATAGATCAACTTGGCAAAAACTCAACAGAGAAAGAGCAGATCTAAACAACTGCATAGATCAACTAGATTAAACAGATATCTACCGAATATTTCACCCAACAGAATCAGAATACACATTTTTCTGAGCAGCACATGGAACATTTTTCAAAATAGACCATATTTTAGGCCACAAACTTGTGCAAATTCAAAAACATTAGACTTATAACTTGCATTCTCTCTGACCACAAGGGAGTAAAATTAGAAAGCCCCCAAAGAAAGTCCTGTAACACATGGAGGATGAACAACACACTGCTGAATCATGAGTAGGTCAGGGAAGAGATTAGAAAAGAAATTCAAATCTTCATGATATTCAACAAAAATGAACATACAACTCCCAGCTACTCTGGGACACAGCCAAGGCAGTACTAAGGGGCAAGTTTATAGCTCTGAATTCCTAAATCAATAAATTGGATTGATCTGAAACCAAAAATTTGAGGCATATGAGTCTCCTTGCAAAAGAACAGCAAGACAAACCCCAATCCAGTAGATGGAAAGAAATAATTATATTTAAATCAGAATTAAATTAATTACAATGCAAAAAAACATAGAAAGAATCAATAAAACAAACAATTGGCTTTGCGAAAAAATTAACAATATTGACAGACACTTAGCAAATCTTATCAGAAAAAGAAGAGAACACACCCAAATAAATTCAGAGATGAGAATGGAAACAGAATACTTCTTAAAACTTTATGCTACTAAGTTTGAGAACTTGGCAGAAATGGCCCTTTTCTTAGCAAATATTGACACACCAAAACTAAACCAAGAAGAGTTAAATCATCTTAACAGGTCCATATCAAGCATTGAAATAGAAATAGAAATAAGAGACCTCTCATCTAAGAAAAGCCCAGGACCAGATGATTTTACAGCGGAATTTTACAAGGCATTCAAAGCAGAGCTCACACCAATACTCCTCCAACTCTTCAATGAAATTGAAAGAGAAAGTTCACTACTGAACCCATTCTATGAAGCCATCATAACACATATCCCATAACCAGGTAGAGACTCAAAGTAAGAGAACTATAGACCAAATTCTTTGATGAACATTGATGCAAAATTTCTCAACAAAATTTTGGCCAATCGACATCCACAATTCATCCAAAAAATCATACACCACGATCAAACAGTATTCATTTCAGGGATGCAAACCTGGTCCAATATACGCAAATCAATTAATAGAATTCATCACATCAACAGGATCAAGGATAAGAATCACATGGTTATCTCAATAGATGCAGAAAAAGCATTTGACAAGATCCAACATCCCTTTATGATGAAGGTACTGGAAAAATTAGGAATCCATGGAACATTCCTCAATATAATAAAGGTTGTATATGAAAAACCCACAGCCAGCATTATACTTAATGGTGAAAAACTAAAGGCATTTCCTCTTAACTCAGGAACGAGACAAGGTTGCCCACTGTCCCACTGCTCTTCAATCTCTTATTAGAATGTCTAGCTATAGCAATAAGACAAAATGCAAACATAAAGGGGATCCAAAGAGGGAAAGAAGAAATAAAAGTCTCCCTCTTTGCAGATGACATGATCATGTATTTAAAGAATCCCACAGACACCACTCCAAAATTACTCAAGCTGATTCAAAACTTTGGCAAAGTAGCAGGGTATAAAATTAGCCCTCAAAAATCAATGACTTTCAAGCAGAAAAGGTCAGATAAGGTGATATTAGGGAAATGAACCCTAAGACATGTATTCAAATGTATTTTTCTTTCATGCGATTGTTTCTAATGCATTTATAAGATTATTTCTTTGTTGCTTTGTAAGTCCCTCCCCCACAGTATAAACCCTGTTTTCACTGTATTTGATGTTGGTAAAATTTGTGGAGGGGAAGGGGAAAAACAAGACGTTTAAATAAGGATACAGTTGGACCCGTTGCAACAGTGAGAAGTTCAAGTTGTTATGTCGAAGACGAATTTTACAACTTTGGTTGGGGTGTGGGGAGGATTAGCTGGAGGGGCGGGAGGTGGATGGGAAGGGGAAACAAAGGAGGAGGCAACAATGCTTGATAAGAAATGTACTCATTATCTGGCCCATGTAATTGTTACCCCTCTGAACAGTATTTTCACAATAAAAATAAATAAAAATTTAAAAAAGCAATGACTTTTCTGTATGCCAACAATGAGAAAAATGTCGTTGAAATTAGGAAAGCAACTCCATTCGTAATAACCCCACAAATGATAAAATACCTAGGAATTAACTTAACCAAAGAAGTGAAGGACCTCTATGATGAAAACTTTAAAAACCTTAAAAAGGAAATCAAAGGGAACTTAGAAAGTGGCAAAAACTCTCATGCTCCTGGATTGGAAAGATCAAAATCGTGAAAACGGCAATACTTCCCAAGGCTATCTACAAGTGCAATTTGATACCAAGCAATATTCCATCCTCATTCTTCAAGGAAATAGAAGTGGCAATCCAAAAACCCATATAGAAAAATAAAAGACCGCCAATAGCTAAAACAATCCTCAACAGTAAGAACAGTACTGGAGGAATATCAATACCAAATTTCAAACTCTACTACAAAGCCATAGTAAGCAAAATAGCTTGATACTGGCACAAGAACAGACCTCAGGACTAATGGAATAGAATAGAAGACGCAGAAATGAACCTACAGACCTATAGACATCTAATGGAGCTAAAAAAAAATAGAATGGAACAAAGACAGCCTCTTCTGTATATGGTTCTGGCAAAATTGTATAACTATTTGCAGAAAATTAAAGCTAGACCTTTATATATCACCCTACACCAGAATTAACTCCAAATGGATCAAAGACCTCGGAGTGAAAGCAGACACCCTGAAAACATTAAAAGATGGAACAGGAGAAACCGTAGTTCTCCTTGGCATAGGCAGAAATTTTCTTAATAGAGACCCAGAAACACAACAAATCAAAGAAAGGTTGGACAAATGTCATTGCATGAAATTGCAGAGCTTCTTTATGGCAAAGAACATAGCTAGCAAGATTAATAGAAAGCCTAAGATTGGTAGAAGGTCTTCACTAGCCTCACAACAGACAAGAGTCTCATATCTAAAATATACATGGAACTCAAAAAATTAAATCCCTCAACAACAAATCTTCAAAGAAACAACAGCCCAATAAATGAGTAAAGACTTAAAGAGAAACTTCTCTGAAGAGGAAATAACAATGGTCAGTAGACACGTGAAGAAATGCTCAACTTCTCTAGCCATAAAAGAAATTTAAAACAAAACAACGTTGAGATACCATCTCACCTCAGTTAGAATGGCTATAATCAAGAACGCTAATAACAACAGACGCTGGAGGGGATGTGTTCAGAAGGGAACATTATTGCATTGTTGGTTGGGGTGTAAACTTGTTCAACCACTTTGGAAAGCAGTACTTAGAGCTCTCCTACGAACCAGAAATCCCACTTTTGGGCATTTACCCAAATGATAACAAACAAGGCCACACTAAAGCTATCAGCATGACTATGTTTATTGCAACCTTATTTACCATAGATAAGATATGGAACTAACCCTGATGCCCCTCAGTAGATGATTGGATCAAGAAAATGTGGTATATATACACAATGGAATTCTATGCCTCCATCAGAAAGAATGGCATTGCCCATTTGTTAGGACATGGAAAGACTTGGAAAAATTATATTGTGAATTTATCCAGGCCCAAAGAAACATAGGTCCCATGGTTTCCCTTATTTGAAATAACTACTATATGTCTGAGTCAAGCAGAAAATGTCAGATGACTTGATGTTAGGGAAATGAATCCTAAGCTATGTATTCAGATTTTTTTTTTCTTTCAGGTGATTGTTTCTAACACATTTATCAGATTATTTCTTTGTTGATTTGTATGTCCTTCCCCCACGGTATAAGCCCTGCTTTCACTGTATTTGAGGTTGGTATAATTTGTGGAGGGAAAGGGAAAAAACAAATAGTTTAATTAGGGATACACGTGGATCCATTGCAACAATGAGATGTACAACTTTGGTGGGGGTGCAACTTTACAACTTTGGTCGGGGTGAGGAATATTGGGTGGGGGGAGGATGGGAAGGGATTAGAAGAGGAAACAAAGGAGGAAGCTACAATGCTTGATAAGAAATGTACTCATTATCTTGCCCATGTAATTGTAACCTCTCTGTACAGTATTTTCACAATAAAAAGAAAAAAAGAAACAAACTGAAATGCATAAAATCAGAAGCCAAGATTAGTCTTTCCCCCTTTTAAATTAATTTTATAAAGTATTTTGTCATATTATTAGGAGACTGTCACAGTATGCTCTCATTTATTATAAATGATAAGGTTTACTCTAAAAAAACTGACACACATCGCCGTAATGAAATGATTGATTAAATTAATATTATCTTAGGACAAATCTACTTTAAAATACCAGATATATTTCAATAAGAGGCAAAAAATCACCTGTATGGTTTCCTATGAAAAAAACTGCAAAATACAATCTGTTCCTCAAGGAAATTAACCTATAATTGGCAGTATTGTCAGTTTCATAATTGATGTAAGAAGACTATAGTACGAATTTCAACTCAAACTAAATGATATAAAATTTACTTTGTCCCGTGTATACTATCTATATCTGGTTCCCAAAATAACTTGTATTTTATCATATTTTAATTGATTTTAAGTAGTTGTATGGGAGTTTCTGTTTGACAAAGCAGTTTATGAATAGTTCTTAGTGAGCTTTTTTTTCTTTTTTCTCTCCTGAGGTTTGAACTCTGGGTCTGGGCACTGTCTCTGAGTGCCTTTGGATGAATGCTAGAGCCCTATCACTTGAGGCATAATAGCACTTTCAGATTTTTCTGACATTTAATTGGAGATAAGAATTTCACAGACTTTCTTGCCTGGGTTAGCTTCAATCCTCAATCCTCAGCCTCCTGGTTATCCAGGATTACAGGCGTGAGCCGCCAGTGCCTGGCTTAATTCAATGCATTTTTTTGGCTAGTCCTGGGGTTGAACTCAGGGCCTTGGCAATATCCTTGAGCTTCTTTTTCCTCACGCTAGCACTCTACGACTTTTGTCATAGTGTCAATTCTAGCTTTTTCTGTTTATGTAGTACTGAGGAATTAAACCCACACATGCAAGGCAAGCAGTCTACCACTAAACCACATTCCATGGCTAATACAATGCATCTTGATGATCTTTATCCCTCATCTTCTCAATCTTATTTCATCCCTCAATTTGCATAATTTTGTAGAATATTCACTGACTCACAATGTCATGTATAGTCACTCAGAGGATATATCACAGATCATATTTTATTAATAGTCTTATTCATCAACATACTAAAGTTATACATTATAGAATTCTGTGATTTTAAATTCTAAATTATCACTCAGATTCACCCACTACTATACTAAAATTTTTCCTAAGTTTAATGCAAAAGCACTCTGCAATTCTTTGATAAAGTACAATGATTCTTAGAATGATAAAGAGTTGGAGTAAGAACATCATCTTCAGTTCTATAACATTTTATCACTACTACCCTCTCAAAATACTGCAGTATTTATTAGTAGTCACTTCCTGTCATCATTTCAACCTACCCTCCCCTTGAGCAGCTATTATTTCATATTCTATCTCTACAGATGGGCCAATATAATTAGAAAATGAAGTCTATATTATCCATTTCTCCCATGTAATATTACTATTTGCAAAGTAAGTCCATGTAAATTTTTCTCATGGATAGAGTATATTGTTTTGTAAGCATATGAATAATTTTATAACATCCTCAATGGGCATTTCAATATTTTATTGTATGTTATTGTAAAAGGTTTTGCTATGTATATTCTTGTATATGTGTCTCATTGAACATATGTTGAAATCTATTTTTATATAAAATTATGATTCAAAATGCTGGATCATAGAGGCAACACTATGTGTAATATTTTAAAGATTGCCAGTACGTTTAACTGACTATATCATTTTAAGTGCCAAGACCATTGTATAAGGATTCCAATTTCTAAATAATGGTTGTGCAGGGCTATCTTATTTTTTCTATTATCACTAATTTCTATATGTATGCAATGTCTAGCTATGTTATGATCTTTCCATATGTTCCTTTGTTGTTTTTACATTACTATAGAGATATGTATTTGGATTTTTTGATAACTTATTCAGGATGGTGATAGTATTTCCTTGACATTAATATGCTCTTAATATATTTCTGATTCAAGTCTATTTAAATAAATGCATATGTATGCACACTATGTGTACATATGTATAGATTCATACTTATATTTGTATAAATATAAATAACTATATATACATATATACGTATATACAGATGTGTTCATATATGTATATAGGCATATACGTATATTATTATTTTCATTTGTCTGTAAGTTATCATTTTAAATTATTTTCCAAACATGTCCTTTTTTGATTTTATTTTATTTTATGGTTAAGATGTTGTACACAGGAGCAGAGCGCCAGTGGCTCATACCTCTAATCCTTCTCTGGAGGCTGGGATCTGATGACCGAGTTTCAAAGGCAGCCTGTGCAGGAAAAGTCAATGAGACTCTTATCTCCAATAAATCACCAGAAACCCGGAAGTGGCTCTATGGCTCAAGTGGTAGAGCTCTAGCCTTGAGCTGGAGAGCTGAGGGAGAGCACCCAGGCCCAGAGTTCAAGGCCCAAGACCACCACCAACAACAACAACAATAAAAAGGAATACTGACTAAAAAAGCAACAGTATTAAGCAGTCGTAAAGATAGACTCAAGTCTAACATTTTAGTATTATCTTACATACCAGCAGCCTTCTAGTCCAATGAGCCATGAGCCCTCAGAATGTTGACCAAATTTCGTAGTTTATTTACACAATCAATATAAGTATGTATTTTCTCATCTATCTTTCTTTCATTTCACCACAGAATGTATATTTATCCTTTATATCATACTTGAATACCAAAGCCTTTGGAAGATATTCATTAATTGGTGTATATTAATTGTACGAAGAAATCTTATTGAAATATTTTACACTCACACATATTGATGAAGGGCCTGATTAACCCGTTTCTCTTTCTCCATTCCCATTGCATTTTATGTTTCAACTGTTTCCTGTGAATTTCTTTGTGCTACCTTCACACATCGTCAAAATGTGTTAAAGTGTGTTCATCCACTGTCATTGAAAATTATGCTATACTGAATATAAAAGCAAAAATCTAAATAAATGGAGACATACAACTTTTGTGGATTGGAGGATACATATAAATTGTCTCCTCCCATTTTTTATCATCATTCATGGGGCTTGAAATCTGGCCCTGGGCGCTGTCCCTCTGCTATTCATTTCAAAGTGAAATTGCTCATTGAGCAATTGTGCCACTTCTAGTTTTCTGATGGTTAATTGGATATAAGAGTCTTACAGACAATCATGTTCCAGCTGGCTTTGAATGGCAATGCTCAGATCTCAGCCTCCTATGGAGCTAGAATTAAAAGCAAGAGCCAAGAGTGGCCAGCTTCACAGTTTTATTTCTGTTTATGACAATTTCTAAAAACACCTAACTAGCAATCTTTGACTCACTGACAAAGAAAGATAAACTGTAATATATGTCTCTGTCAAATTTTAAAGGTGTAAGTTTAAAATTGTTATATTTGTAGAGGAAAGATTATACAGCTCAATGGGTCTGTAGGGCACCAGATTAGATCCACATAAATATTATCAAGGAATATTTAATAAGGGTTAAACCAAATATTTGTGGAATGACATTCTCTTTAATAAGTGGTGACAGGTTAGACAGAATTTGGGTAAATTAAAAAGTGAACATTGACTTACACATAACCATTTATTCAAATATTAACTTCTAGCAGGATTAAAACGTATATAAAACAAAAAGAATGATGAAAATGAAAAGCAAAGGAAGATGTCTTGATAATTTTGGAGATGAAGCATTCTTAAATTTGGCATTAAAATTATACAAAATGAAAACGATATAGTTGAACTCAATAAAAGTATAGAACGATTTAGTCTGTGAAAGCTCATATACATGTACTGAATAGAAGTTGTTAGCAGATGGCTCATGTATCTCATCTAGCTACTTGGGAGGATGTGATTTTAGTATTGCTGTTTGAAGGCAGCCCACAAAATAAAGCCCCTGAGAATCTTATTTTTTTAATCAGCAAAAAGCCAGAAGTGAGGCACGACTCAAATGGTAAATTGTTAACAAATTGCAACAAATCTCAGGGACCCTGAGTTCAAGCCCCAGAAACATATGTACATGTACAAAAGTAATAATAGTAATACTAATATGACGATGATGATGATGATGATGATAATATGATGAAGGGTACCCATAGTCAAGGATAAAATATTTGCAAATCCTATACCTGAAGAATGCCTTAAATCTAGATTCTACATAGAACTCTCAAAACCTAATGGTTAAAAGAACATCAATTAGAAACCAGCAAAATAGATCTTGTGAAAAATAAGCACAAGAAAAGCATCATCAGTCATCAAATAAATGCACATTAAAACTAAAATGACATCATAAAACATGTATGAGAATTACTTCATGTAATACAATAATGACCATACTAAATGCTGTCAAGAAACAGAGAAACTGGATTCTGAGTGCAGTAGCGCATAGTCACAGGCACTATGACTACTCTTTCACATGTTACCCAAGAGTCAGGATTCAACACAAATGACTACAATGAGATTGTACAAAAGAGATTGCGACTTTCCCCTCTAATAAATCAAAATTCTGTCAAATGATTTCTGTCTTCTAGATATTTACACATTTCTCATGATCTTTTCTAATATTTTGTCTTCATTACTGATGTTCATAGTACATTTTTGCTGTTGTCTTATGTGTATATCTCATTTTTAGGGCTTGAACTCTGTGTTTAATGGTCTCCTTTGTATTTTTTGCTCATGCCTGATGACACTCTATCCTTGTGCCACATTCTCACCTGCTGCTTCTTGCTGCATAATTGGAGATAAGTTTTCACATTTTTGTCTGTTTGGACTGACGTTCAACTAAAATATTCAGGTCTCAGCCTCCTGAGTTCTAGGATTGTACACGTGAATGGCTAACACCAATCTTTGCTTTACTGTTATTTTAATTATGTGGTAGAGGAAAGTGGAAATATATTTGTGTTAAGTGTGCAATTTTCAAATACAAGTTTGAATCAACTTGATATAATGTAACTGTTATCAATTTTAACAGTTAAATCAATGAATATTACACATTCCCATAGAAATACAATTGAAAACAAAAGGCATAATTATTTTCTTAAAACAAGTAATGGAACCATGAATTTCTTTCACTTTACAATTCATGTTTTATATAACTTTAACTAGCAGACTTCTATGAGTAAAAGTAAATATATTAATTGTAAACCACAAGAAGCAAAGTGATTACATTATGGATAGACATTTTCTCAAAGCCAGAAGATATGTTTTCGAGCATTCTCACGAAAAGGAAATGTTACATGCAGAAATTAATGGATATGATGTAGCTTGATCATTACACAACATATAAATGAATGGGATTAGCACTCAATACTTCATAAATATGTAAAAATAATTATGTAGCTTAGTGCCAGTGGCTCATACTTGTAACCTTAGCTACTAAGGAGGCTGAGAGCTGAGAATCATGGTTCAAAGCCAGCCTAGGCAGGAGAGTCTGTGAGACTCTTATCTACAATGAGCCACCAGAAAACTGGCAGTGGCTCAAGTGGTAGAGCTCTAGTCTTGAGATGAAGAGCTGAGGGACAGTGTCCAGGCCCAGATTTCAAGCCCCATGACTGACAAAAATTATAAATAAACAGTTACAAATAAACACATATTTTGCCATAAATGTTAAAATATATATTCTAAAAAATTTTAAATCCTCAATAGATATACTAGTTTATATAAATGTAGAGAAATGTGTTCTGGATTTAGTTGTCATTGAATCAATTTTGTAACTCACACATTTCTCACTCAATTCATATTTGTATGTTTATATAATTATATGCTTAAGTATAATTAACTGATATGTGATAGGCAATTCTGTTTTAGGAATCTACCTTGGCTTTCTAACATTAACCCTTCCACCCTAAAATCGATATGCCTTCCAACCTTGTCAGAGGTTTCATCTCATTGGAGCAGAAAAGTATAAGCCAAAACCATTGTTTGGAACAACTGTAGCATTTTACATGTATTTCACTTAGTTTAAAAACCAAAACAATCAATTCATCTTAACCATGCCAGTAACAGCAAAATGTCTTCTGAGCTTTTCAGTCTCTTAAGAGATGAAAATCTTTAATTATACATCTATTTTTTCTGTCAAACATCTTATATCTTAGGAAGATTTTTGGGTAATCCTGAGTTCTTGATTAGAAGACAGGAACAAAGTTAATAATGAATATAGCCAAAAAAAATACTTGAAAACAATTAAAAAAGCAATCACACTCCTATTTTTACCGATTTCAATGAGAATATATGTTAAAGTATCACGTTTTTGTTGCATTTAAAGAGCAATAATTAAACTTTTATTATCAGTGAAAAAGGGAACAGAAAACTTTGTTTGAAGACAGCTTGACTTTGAACAATCCAACATAAGCATAATGGATTTAACTTGTTTTTCTATGTATTTGCCAAAATAATTGAAAGCAACAACCAAAGGCAGGAAAACATCTAAGCCAAAGCAGGAAAGTTTTATCTATAAAATAATTTTGAGGGTCTGATTCTTTCAAAGTCAGGCTTGCAAAGAGGAAAGTATATTTGCTTTGGTGGGAACAAGAAAAAATATAAAAATCCTTTATTAATGTTTATCATATTTTGACGAGGGCTTCTCATTTTGGAGAAGAGGAAAGGTATGAAAAAGTTCAAGACTGTTTAACTATTCCGCAAGATCATTCTTATTTATCTGCTATAGCGATAGAAGCAGGCTTGGTTACTATTAGTATCATGCTTGTTTACATTTAGAAGCATTGTTTGTTTCTGGTTTATAAGCTACAAATCTTGAGTATTAATAAAGGGTCATTTCCTAAGAGAAGAAAATTTTTGTAATCAAACCTAAAATATTAAAGACAGCATAGTAGATACTATTTTCTAGCTATTTCACAATCTGTACGTATGTCAGCCTTACTGGACTTAGTATTCTTTTCCAGTTTCTTTTATACCACCTGTCCTAAATTATAATACATATTAACAGAATGAAAAAGTAATGCCATCTTAAGAAAATCCCATTGCAACAAGACATTATGTCGAAAAACGAACTTTACAAATTTGGCGGGGGTGGGGGGCCGGGGAGCGATAGGTGGGCAGGGATGGTAAGGAGAAACAAAGGGGGAGGCAACAATGCTTGATAAGAAATGTATTCATTACCTTACTCATGTAATTGTAACCCCTCTGTAATGTATTTTCACAAAAAACTTATTAATATTAAAAAAGAATGTCATTTAGGACTCTGGGAATGTGGCTTCATGGAACAGTTATTGTTTAGCATGCATGAACCTGGGTTCAATTCCTCAGTACCACATAACCAGAAAAAGAAACACTGGAAGGGGTGCTTTGTCTCAAGTGGTAAAGTGCTAGCTTGGATCAAATAAAAGAAAGAGCTCAGGAACAATTCCCTAGCCCTGATTTCAAGCCCCAGGTCTGGCAAAAGAGTCATTTAGCTAGTAAATGCAAAACAAAAAACCATAATTGGTATATATATAATTGCTTCTTCCAACTGATAACTAATAATAACTGATAACTAACAATAGTCCTTAAATCATGCATGGACTTTACCTATATTAGAATACTGTGTTGAACAAAAAAAACGTTTTTTTAATAGGTCATGGCGATTAATACCAGGAATGAGCTTAGATATCGAGTGAAGATTAATCCAGGAAATTCAAAGATGCCAGCTTTTGAGTGGTCACTGCTAATCACAATGAGAAGTGTAGTATAAGTGAGAGTTGGAAATCTTTTTGGTAAGTCATGATACCAAAAAGGCAGAGGTTCATTAATTGTTTTGACAGAAGAGAAGTAATAACTCCAGATGGAAGGAATAAATGATAATAATAACTAAGTTATACCACAAACTGTTCTAGAGAACCATTTTTGATTATTGAACAACTAGTTATTAACTAGGCTTATTCCTCATTGCCGTTGCAATCTAATCACTTATGCCAGTTCTTAATCTCTGTGTGGTAAATTGTATATCCTTCTATGCTGCTCTTTCACACCTAATCTCCTTTGCTTTCTAAAAATCTCAGTCTTTCTCTATTTCTCAACGGACAATTTCTGATACTAACTCCACAAACGGAGACAGCAGAGGATGCTAATGTAGGAGTTCCATAGCTCATGAGTCATAATGTAACAACATAGAAAAAGAGGACATATATATTGCTACCTCAAATTTTCTGAAAAGCTGCAATGTCATCATTTGATTCAAATTTCCATTATTTGTGTACAATGTCATTAAGTGCACATAAATGCAAATATGAGCCGGGTGATGGTGGTAACCAGTGACGCTAAGAGGCCCCAAGCTCAAAATTAACACAGCTTTTATAGTATCAAACAAATAAGCGTAGGGGGTTTCCACACAGGCAAGTTCACAAGTTAGGGGTTTAAGTCATCCCTGGTCACACTTCCCTTTTTCTGCTGGAAGACCTGGGCATCTGTTCTGTTCCTGAAGGGTAGGCAGGGTTTGGTGGCAACCTGCGGTTTTTCTGAGAACTATTTTTCTCTTTGGCAGCACAGCTCACTTTGGGGGTTACTCTGAGGGCAGCACAGCTCAAGGGGCTTCATATTAAAATGGAGTTACTTTAGCTCTTCCTAGCTACTCAGAGCACTGAGATCTGAGGATCCCTGTTGAAAGCCAGGCTGGGCAGGAAAGACCGTGACAATCCTATTTCCAATAAACCACCAGAAAACCGAAAAAGGCCCTGTATTGCAAGTGGTAGAGCCCTCTCTTTAAGCTGAAAAGCTAAGAGACAGCGCGTAGGCCCAGAGTTCAAGCCCCACGACCCACCAAAAAAAAACAGAAAAAAAATACTACCAAGAAAAGTGAGTATAGAGGAGTATGCAGGAATAACATTAGGAATTCTACTGTCTCTACCTGTTTATGTGATTGCATTTCTTGATATTGAATCTCTCCTCTTGTTACTCTTATTTTTTTTAATTTTTATTTTTATTGTGAAAATACTGTACAGAGGGGTTAAAATTACATAGGCAAGATAATGAGTACATTTCTTATAAAGCATTGTAGCCTCTTCCTTTGTTTACCCTTCCAATCTCTCCCCATCCTCCCTCTCCCTCCAAGTTGTAAAGTTCGTTTTCGACATGACAACTTGTGCTTCTCATTGTTGCAACAGGTCCACCTGTCTCCTTATTTAAATGACTTGTTTTTCCCCTTCCCCTCCACAAATTATACCGACATCAAATAGACTAAAAGCAGGGGTTATACTGTGGGGGAAGGACATACAAAGCAAAAAAGAAATAATCATAATTGCATTAGAAACAAATGCATGAAAGAAAAAAAACATTTAAAATACATATCTTAGGGTTCATTTTCCTAATATCACCTTATCTGACCTTTTCTGCTTGACTCATACTAGATATTGCAAATAAGGGAAATCATGGGACCTATGTTTCTTTGGGCTTGTCTTACTTAATATATTTTTTTCCGAGTCTTTCCATTTCCTAACAAATGGGGCAATGTCATTCTTTCTGATGGAGGCCTAGAATTCCATTGTGTATATATACCACATTTTCTTGATCCATTCATCTACTGAGGGGCATCTGGGTTTGTTCCAGATCTTAGTTTTGGTAAATAATACTGCAATAAACACAAGTTGTGCTGGTAGCTTTAGTGTGGTCTTGTTGGTAAGCATTTGGGTAAATGCCCCAATATGGGACTGCTGGGTCATAGGAGAGCACTAGGTGGAGTCTTTTGAGGAACCTCCATACTACTTTCCAAAGTGGTTGAACAAGTTTACATTCCCACCAACAATGCAGTAAGGTTCCCTTCTGTCCACATCCCCTCCATCATTTGTTATTATAGTTCTTAATTTTTGCCATTCTAACTGGGGTGAGGTGGTATCATAATGTTTTGATTTACATTTCTTTTATGGCTAGGGAGGTTGAGCATTTCTTCACGTGTCTATTGGCCATCCTTCTTTCTTCTTCAGAGAAGTTTCTCTTTAAGTCATTAACCCACTTATTTATTGGGCAGTTGTTTCTTTGAGGATTTGTTTTTGGGAGAAGTAATTTTTTGAGTTCCAAGTATATTTTAGATATGAGACCCTTGTCCGTTGTATGGCAAGTGAAGATCTTCTCCCAATCCGTGGCCTTTCTATTGACCTTGCTAGCTATGTCTTTTGCCATGCAGAAGCTCTGCAGCTTCATGCAATCCCATTTGTCCAAACTTTCTTTGATTTTGTGTGTTTCCGGGTCTCTATCGAGAAAATTTCGGCCTGAACCAAGGAGACTTAGGGTTTCTCCTATTCCGTCCTGTAATGTTTTCAGAGTGTCTGCTTTGACTCCAAAGTCTTTGATCCATTTGGAGTTGATTCTTGTGCAGGGTGATATATAAGGATCTAGCATTAGTTTTCTAAAAGTAGTTGACCAATTTTGCCAGAACCATTTACTGAAGAAGCTGTCTTTCTTCCATTCTATTTTTTTAACTCCCTTATCAAATATAAGATGGCTATATTTCTGTAGGTCCATTTCTGGGTTTTCAATTCTATTCCATTGGTCCTGAGGTCTGTTCTTGTGCCAGTACCAAAGTGTATTGGTTACTATGGCTTTATAGTAGAGTTTGAAATTTGGTATTGATATTCCTCAAGCAGTGTTCTTTCCGTTGAGGAGCGTTTTTGCTATTCGGGGTCTTTTATTGTTCCATATGAATTTTTGGATTGCCTCTTCTTTTTCCTTGAAGAATGGGTTTGCAATAATGATAGGTGTCACCTTGAATTTGTAGATAGCTTGGGAAGTAGTGACATTTTCCCAATGTCGATCTGTCCAATCCAGGACCATGGAAGTTTTTCCCATTTTCTAAGTTCTGTTTTGATTTCCTTTTTCAAGTTTTTAAAGTTTTCATCATAGAGGTCTTTCACTTCTTTGGTTAAGTTAATTCCTAGGTATTTTATTTTTTGTGGGGCTATTACAAATGGAGTTGCTTTCCTAATATCAGCCCCACTTTTCTCATTGTTGGCATACAGAAAAGCCATTGATCTTTGAGGGTTAATTTTATTCCCTGCTAATTTGCCAAACTTTTGAATCAGCTTGAGTAATTTTGGAGTGGAGTCTATGGGATGCTTTAAATACAAGACCATTTCATCTGCAAAGAGGGAGAGTTTTATTTCTTCTTTACCTATTTGAATCCCTTTATGTTTGCATTTTGTCTTATTTCTGTAGGTAGGCATTCTAATACTAGGTTGAATAGAAGTGGAGAGAGTGGACATCCTTGTCTTGTTCCTGAGTTAAGAGGAAATGGCTTCAGTTTTTAAACCTTAAGTATAATGCTGGCTGTAGGTTTGTCATATACACCCTTTATTAAATTGAGGAATGTTCCAAGGATTCCTAATTTTTCCAAAACTTTCACCATAAAATGGTATTGGATCTTGTCAAATGCTTTTTCTGCATCTATTGAGATAACCATGTGGTTCTTATCCTTGCTCCTGTTGATGTGATGAACAATATTGATTGATTTGTGTATATTGAACCAGCTTTGCATCCCTGAAATGAATCCTGTTTGATCGTGGTGTATGATTTTTTGGATGAATTGTTGAAGTCGATTTGCCAAAATTTTGTTGAGAAGTTTTGCATCAATGTTCATCAAAGAAATGAGACTATAGTTCTCTTTCTTTGATGAGTCCCTGCCTGGTTTTTGGATAAGGATTATGATGGCTTCATAGAATGTGTTCGGTAGTCAACGTTCTCTTTCAATTTCATTGAAGAGTTGGAGGAGTATTGGTGTGAGCTCTGCTTTGAAGGCATTGTCGAATTCCGCTGTAAAACCATCTGGTCCTGGACTTTTCTTAGATGGGAGACCTCTTATGTCTGTTTCTATTTCAATGCTTGATATGGGCCTGTTAAGATAGTTTAACTCTTCTTGGTTTAATTTTCGCATGTCAATATTTGCTAGGATAAGGTCCATTTCTGCCAAGATCTCAAACTTATTAGCATAAAGTTTTGAGAAGTATTCCCTTAAAATGTTCTGAATCTTGGTTGTTTCCGTGGTGATGTTTCCATTCTCATCTCTGAGTTTATTTATTTGGGTGTGTTCTCTTCTTTTTCTGATAAGATTTGCTAAGGGTCTGTCAATTTTGTTAATTTTTTCGAAGAACCAACTCTTTGTTGATTCTTTCTATAGTTTTTTTGGATTCTAATTCATTTAATTCTGATTTAATTTTAATTATTTCTTCCCATCTACTGGATCGGGGTTTATCTTGCTGCTCTTTTTCAAGAATGTTCAGATGTGTCATTAAATTGTTGGTTTCAGATCTCTCCAATTTGTTGATATAGGAACTCAGAGCTATAAACTTGCCTCTGAGTACTGCCTTTGTTGTGACCCAGAGGAACTGGTAATATGTGTGCTCATTTTGGTTGAATAGCATGAACATTTGAATTTCCTTTCTAATCTCTTCCTTGACCCACTCATGATTCAGCAGTGTGTTGTTCAGCCTCCATGTGTTACCAGACTTTCTTTGGTGGCTTTTGGTGTTGAGTTCTGTGAGAATGCAAGTTATAACTTCAATGTATCTGAATATGGACAAGTTTGCTTTGTGGCCTAAAATGTGGTCTATTTTAGAAAATGTTCCACGTGCTGCTGAGAAAAACGTGTATGCTGATGCTGTTGTGTGAAATATTCGGTAGATGTCTGTTAAAACTAGTAGATCTATACAGTTGTTTAGATTTTCAGTTCTCTATTAAGTTTTGGCTGTGTTGATCTATCTAGTGGGGAGAGTGGTGTGTTAAAATCCCCAACAATTAATGTCTTTCGATCTATGTGGGATTTGAGGGAAAGTAGTGTTTCTTGGATAAATTTGGGTGCGCCATTGTTTGGCGAATAGATATTTAGAATTGTAATATCCTCCTGAAGGAGAGATCCCTTAATTAGTATGTAGTGATATTCTTTATCTCTTCTCACAAATTTTAATATGAAGTCTATTTTATCTGATATTAGGATTGCAACTCCCACATGTTTATTGGGGCTTTTTGCTTGGTAGATTTTGTTCTAGCGTTTACCCTTGAAAATGTGTTTGTTTTTACGGGCAAGATGTGACTCCTGAAGGCAGCAGATAGAAGGATCTTGTTTTTTAATCCAACTAGACAGTCTATGTCGCTTAATTGGAGAGTTAAGGCCGTTAATGTTGAGAGAGAGGACTGAGAGGTTTTTGGGAGTTCCTGCCCTGTTATCTACCTTCTTGGGGGCTGTGAAAACTGTGTTCTTCCTATGGTTCTTGGATTCTCTGTTTGGGTGCTGTTTCTTGGCCTTTATTGTGATCTTGTTGGTTTTCTATGTGTAGGACATCTTTAAGAATCTTTTGTAGGGCTGGTTTGGTGGAGATGTATTGTTTCAATTTTTCTTTGCTATGGAATGTTTTTATTTGGCCTTCAGTTATGAAGGAGAGTTTAGCTGGGTACAGTATTCTTGGTTAATAGTTTGTTCTTAGGACATGGCATACATCATTCCAGGCTCTTCTTGCTTTGATTGTCTCTGCTGAGAAATCTGAGTTGATTCTAATTGGTTTCCCTTTATAGGTGATTAATCTTTTCTCCTTCACAGCTTCTTTTCCTTGGTCTGAATTGATCCTGTGTGTATTATAATGTGACAGTGGGATGTCCTATTCTGGTCTGGTCTATTTGGAGTTCTAAAAGCTTCTTGTATCTGAATAGGCCTATCTTTTTGTATGTTTGGGAAGTTTTCTGCTAGGATCCTGTTACACAAATTTCCTAGACCATTAACTTCTGTTTCTAGGTGCTCCTCTACACCCATTATCCTTAGAGTAGGCCTTCTGATGGTGTCTTCCACGTGTTGGATAGATCTCTCATATTTCTTGGATTTGTCTTGGGTGGTTGTTTATTCTTTCTCTATAATGTCTAGGCTGTCTTCAATCCCCGAGATTCGATCTTCTGCATGGTCTAACTTGCTGTCGAGAATTTCAACTTTTTTTTAATTTCTTTTTCTTCTAGTTGGTCAGGTTTTATGGCTTGAAATTCTTTGTTGAAGCTTTGTTTTACATCTTGTATGAACTTCTTTACTTCCTTAATTTGATGGTCAATGTTTATTCTCAAATCACTTAGTTGATTGGTTATGGTTTCCTTGGACTCCCATTCTTTTTGTTGGTTTCCATTCAGCATTCCCTTTGTGGTCTCCCTGACTACATTCAGCTCTTTGTTAATGGATTCCATGAATTCCTTTAGTGATCTTTGTGTATTCTCATCCTGTTCTCACAATTCCTGTATTACTCTTTGCTTAGCTTCCTCCCGTTCATGCGATTCCTGTAGTTCTCTTTGAGTGTTCTCAGCCTCTTCAGGCCATTACTGCATTTCTCTTTGAGTATTCTCAGGGTGCTCATGCAAATCCTGTATCAGTATTTGAGTAGCTTCCTCACGCTTATGATATTTCTGTATAAATTTTTTGATTGCCTCCTCTCTCTCCCTATCACGCTCATACAGAGTCCTTTGTATGTTTTCAATTTTTTCATTTATCATGTTTGCCAGCAGTGTTTGTATAGCTATTTGGGGACTCTTCTCTGGATTATTTATTATCTATTCTGTCCGCTGATTATCATGACTGGGAGTTGAGATACCCCGACTTGCCATTTTTCTTATGATTTTCTGTCTTACTCTGCCCATTTGGGATGAAATTAACACCAGTTTTGTGCTAGAACACTATCTTAAGGCAAGCATCAACCAAATTCTGTATTTGCACAGTCAATAGTCTGCAGATACAATCTAGTTCAACAGATACATCTATTCAACATCAAACAACTATATATTAATGGGCGCAAAGAAAAATTTGGTAAACCAGAAATTATTAGGTTTAAGACTAGATGTGGGTAAAAAATAGGAATAGAGTGATGTGGGAAGGCACAGGGAGTGTTAACTAAGTCCTAATCTCAAAGCAGGAAATAGGTTGGATAGGATGAAAGTAGAGAGAGAGAAAAAAAGAAGAAAGAGAAAGAGAACAAAAAGAGACCAGAAAAATTAGAAAGGTAAAAATTAAAAATATTATACAGAGCAGAAAACAAACTATTCAGAGAAGAACATGAATATAATGAGAGAAGGGGAGGGATATAAAGGAGATGTGAAAAACTTAAAAATAAAAATACTTAAAATATTATATAGGTATAAAGAGGTAGTACTGCTATTAAGGAATTTGAGTCTAAGAGGTTTTGAATTGAATAACAAATTAGTGGATTTAGTGTGTACACAATGGGGGATAAGGTCTAATAATCGACTCCGGGTTTATCTGAGGATGTGCAGAACAGCAATTAAGTCACATAAAGAAGAACAAAAGAGAAGAAAATGTGAAAAGGATAAGAAAGAAAGAAAAAAGATCAGAAGTTCAGTAGAGCTAACCAAAAACAAAACAAAACAAAAACACAAAATCAAGAAAAAGAAGGAAAGATAGAAAAACGTACACACATTTATAACCCTAAAATAAAATTCTAAGAGGAAAATAAATTACTAGAAAATATTTTTTTTCAAAAAAGGTAAAAATTAAAGATTAAAAAAAGTTTTCTTGTAAAAATATTTTTCTTATAAAAGGTACAACAAAAAATAGTTCTTTGATTTTTTGGGGGGAAGGGTGGGAAAAATCCTATGTCTCCCTTGTGTCAGTAACCAGCCTCTTGTTGGAGTCTCTGGTCTGCTTGTGTTCTTGTGACTTGGTTAGTTACTTAAGTCAGTTTCTTTGAACAGGCAGAAAAATGCTCTGCGATCCTCCTCCCAGATTAGTTCAATGGGAGGGAGATCTGCTTTGAGTATCTAAAAAGAAGGAGATGGCTTTTTACTCGAGTTTGGAGATGCTGTGATGAGGCTAGGTTCTGGGTAGAGTTGAGGCCTTTCAGCAAACAGTAGCGTTTCCCGGTGGCTGGTTTGTGAGAAACTCACAGATCCCAGCCTGGAGCCACTCTCAGGGTTTCTGTTTACTGAATTTCAATTGATTGTCAAGGCTGCTAAAGGAAGGGGCAGCCTCTTGCTCTGATTACCTGGTGAAGAAAGCCACTCCTGGGGCTGAAGCCTGAGCTGGGTGACTTTTCCCTGGCTTGAGCTGAGTCTGGCAGCTCAGGTTAGGCACTTGTGACCTGCTTGATGACTCTAGATTTATTCCAAGGCCTGAGTTGGAGCTAGCAGCTCTGCCAAGCTTTGTCGGTATCCAAGATGGAGATCTCCGGTATTGGGGGGGGTGGGGATGGCCTTCCCTCCTCTGCTCCCTGAGAAGGAGTGAGGACGTCAGGCTTCTACTCATGCCGAGTCTTGGTTCCTGGGTTGTCTCTGGTCTGCGAAATGCAGGATGAAGATGTCTGCTCCTTGTCGGTTCTTACTGGTGTTGAGTAGAATCCACTCGCCCACCACGTCTGGCTCCTTCATCCCGGACTCTGTGATTCAGGTATGGTGGCTGCAGTTGCTGCCTCCACCGCGGCAGCTACCACAGCGGCTGCTGGCAAGTGCTCAGGGCTGTCTACTTGCCTGTATTTTCTCTCTCTGGCCTAACTCTCTGTCCTGTGAAGGCACACTTGGTCTGATTTTCTGCCTTATGACTGTTCACTGGAACTCTAAAACTGCTTTCCATGCAAGAGCTTGTTTAGCCTCCAGCTTCTCCTCCGCCATCTTCCCGGAACTCTCTTGTTATTCTTATTTTATATAATCCAACATCTTTTATTACTATGAATTTAATGTGGGAATCTAGCTTTAAAGATGTCTAAAGTTTCTTCCTTTTCAATCAGAATATTTTCATTATCATGATATGCTGTGGTCATCATCATCATCTTCATCAAAATTATTATTAGCATCAGAAGTGCTAATTATTGAAAGTCTGTTTTGTGTCTATGATTTTGTTATTATTTGTCTTTTTATTAATAAGTTTAATGTCACCACGGTGAATGCATCCATATTAAAATTTTGAACAAATAAAGAAACACAACCTAAACCATATCAGATAGCTTGACTCTATGCTTATAACAAATTATAGAATAGATTTTTGAAGCATTGCAAATTCTTAACCAGTATGAATTAACTTCCTCTCTCCCCAGCACTACACACAAATATTTAAGAGTTTCAACAGAAATTTTTCAAGTGATATACTGTAAGTATTACTACAATATCAAATGCATATCTAAAATTTCCTTGAAAGTTATAAACTCTACTTTCTATTGAAATATTAGTGATTTTATTCTAGGAAATTTTTAGAAAAATAGACTATATATCTTTGGAATGAAAAAGGTCAAAATAGTAGCATAAAAGTTTTAGAGTGAGTCTGTCGTCTCTGTCTCTCTCTGTCTCTCTCTGTCTCTCTGTGTATATATATATATATATATATATATATGTTATGTGTAGAAAGATGTAGAAAGATACATTTTTAGAGATTATTTGTCAGAAATATATACATATATCTAAATTTATGTGTAGAATGATATACATTACAGTGAAAAAATATTAAACCAATCAAATTTTTTTAATTCATCAAACCAAGTGCTGGTAACTCAAGCTTATAATTCAAGCTATTCTTGTGCAGAGATCTTATAATTATATTTGAAACTAGTCTAGACAGAAAATTATTTGTTAGATTCTTATCTTCAATTAACCACTAAAAACAGAAATGAGCTCTGTGTCTCAAGTTGTAGAGTGCTTTCCTTGAGCATAAAAAGGCTTAGGGACAATGCCCAGGCCTTGCAAACAACCACAACAAGCAAATGTATCACATTAATTTCCCAAAAGCATCTTTTAACTGCTGTGAACATTTCTTAGAAACATGAATACATGCCCTTGAAAATGTTAAGTTAAAATGTATACAATATTTATGTCTATGTTAAAGACATGACTATTTAGATTAAGATATTTAGGTAATGATTAAGAATTAAGAATAATGATGGGCCGGGCTCTGGTGGCTGACGCCTATAATCCTAGCTACTCAGGAGGCTGAGATCTGAGGATCGCGGTTCAAAGCCAGCCCTGGCAAGAGAGACCGTGAGACTCCTATATCCAATAAACCACCAGAAAACCGGAAGTGGTGCTGTAGCTCAAGTGGTAGAGCGCTCACCTTGAGCTGAAGAGCTGAGGGACAGAGCCCAAGCCCAGAGTTCAAGCCCCATGAAAAATAAAAAAAAAGGATAATGATGGGTAGGTAAAATATTGGGACTGGTCTTTTATTCTATTTTACGATATTAATAAAATGATATTTTAATTATTATATAATATTACTCTTGCTTATTACTTGAATTATAATAAGTGATAAATGTTTTTAAAAGATTTCCAATGCAAAGGAGTATCAATTTTTTATAATTTCAAAACAATTAAGAAAATGATTGCAAGGCTGGCTCACTCTAAGACTATATTTGTTCTCTTATTCTAGTTTTTATATGTTCGCAGAAATTCCAAAAATTCAATAGATGTTGGCATGCAGGAATCGCTTCACTGATACTAATATTGGAGCCCCTTAAGTGGAATTGTTTTATTTCATTTGTTATTTTCACAAATAAATCAAGATGATCGTGTATTTTGTTTCTTTTCACTGCTTTTGGCTTTTGTCTTGAGAATAATTTGGTTTCCTAGCAAAGTAGAGAATAGCAATTGGATTGAGCAAGTAATGTATGGCTTTCATAAAATGCAGATGCATAGATTTGTGTCTTCTGTCATTTGCTAAACGTTTCTTCCAGAAAAGGTTATCGATTACTTATAAGTTATGCATAATTCCTAGGTATTCCAGTTATCACATAGACTTTTTGATTGAGTTATCGCTGTATAAACTCAAAATAACAGACAAAAAAAACTTCATAATAAACAGAAATCACATCTTTGTTTTAAACGCTGTAGTTTACAGAGTTTTTAGCCAACACCAAAAATATCTTAAATATTGTGCATTTTGTGTGAAGAATTTTTAACAATAGTTTTTTTGCTGACATGTAATTAATTTACAATATATTATCTCCTTTTATTGTATACATTTTAGTGCTTTGGAAGTGAATTCTACCTTCATAGGTTTTCAAAGCCTAGTTTTCACAAACTTGCATTTCTTCAAATAGAAATGCTATGAATTTTAAAACAGACATTAACATAGATATAAAATTCTGTTACAGGAATTTGTCCAGCATACATCCTCTACAGTGTGTCTTTTCAAAATTTGTTTTTGGGGATTATTTCCAGGGTTTCACACATACTATTCAAGTGCACTGTCAATGAACTACAATTCTCTGTCCAAACACATTTCTTACTTCTCTTTAATATATTCATAGAAGTGTAATGAATGGATCCTATACAATTCTCTTTGACCTTTTGAAGACTTGAAAACTTGCTTGCTAAAATGATTGCAGTATTATACAAATAAAATCACTATGAGGAGTATATCAATTTCTCCACAAATGCATTGCTATATTTTGTGTCATCTTTTTATATTAGGGTCATGCTAGTGAGTTTTCTTTTTCTTTTTTCTTAGATACTAAAGAGGAGCTTATTTCATATGCTCCTCCTCTTGAATATTAATTTACATATGTTCTTTAAAGAAATATCATATTCAGGCAAAACTTTATATAGAATTGGAAGATATAAAAATGCTTAAGGTTCCGAATCATTGTAGCATTAATATTATAGCATTAACAAATATGTTCCCTCCATCTGTTGGATGTTTTATCTTTGGTTATAGTGTCCTTTGAATTATGAAACGTTATCACTTGATATAATCCAGTTCATTCTTGCTTTTCTTTAGCCAGTAATGCTTTGCACTTCAAATTTTTAGAAACCTTTACTGATCCAATGTCATGAATTTTTACATTTAAGTTTTATAGGTTTTTGCACCTCACATTTAGTTTGATAATCATTTTTTATTTTAAATTTTTGTATAAGGATTGAGGTAGGCTCGGTGCCTGTGGCTTACGCCTGTAATCCTAGCTACTCATGAGTCAGAGATCTGAGTGCTGTGGTTCAAAGCAAGCCCGGGCAGGAAAGTCCATGAGACTCTTATCTCCAGTAAACCCCTAGAAAACCAGTAGTGGTACGGTGACTCAAGCGGTAGGGATCTGGCGTTGAGCTGATGAGCACACGGACAACACCTAAGGCCAGAGTTCAAGTCCCATGAGTGACAAAAAACAAAACAAAACAAAAAAAAGATTGAGGCAGTAGTCTAAGATCATTCTTTAAATCTCGAGAGAAAATAGTGCCAATACACCCATTTAAGATTCTATTTTTGTTTCATAAAGTCATGGGATTCTTTTCAAAATCTATTCACCATAAAACTAAGAATTTATTTTTGACAAATCTGTTACATTCTTCTATGTGTCTGCTTTTAATTTAGAACTATGTTTCCTTAACTACTAAACATGGTAATAAGATTCAAATCTAGTATGGAGGCTCAAGCTACACCATTTTACAAGGTTGTTCTGACTGACGTGTATTCCTTGAATTTACATACGATTATATTGAGCAGGTGAACCAATATTCTGCAGAGATATCTAGATATTTGATAGTCACTCATATTTTGTACCTTGTGAAAACACATGACCTCAGATATTATATATAGAGTATATATAGAGATATGTCTTTAGAGAATATTTGAAACAACTAAAATTAATTGAGGAATGAGTTAAGATTTAGATAATGCTGTAGCATAATAAAGCTGAATGATAACAACTTGAGCTGTAAACAGAGGAGAATGAGAGTGGAAAGAATGATGGACCACATAGAAGCTATATGTCATTGCTCTTATGTTTCAAAAAACAGAAAAACTTCAGAGAAGAGAAGGAGAAAAATAAAGTGTCCTGAGTCAAGTTTCTTTTTAGCCCATCTAATAGTTTGGAATAAAAGTCAGTGAAAATGGGAAAAAATAAAATAGAAAATAAAGCATTGTATATACCTGTTACAATGTAAAGAAATTGTAATAAGAATATGATAATTAATTTCCAAAGACATAAGAGAAAGAACAGG
This sequence comes from Dipodomys spectabilis, assembly GCF_019054845.1. Lineage (NCBI taxonomy): Eukaryota > Metazoa > Chordata > Mammalia > Rodentia > Heteromyidae > Dipodomys > Dipodomys spectabilis. Next base: position 1,932,776 of record NW_024870946.1, read on the forward strand.
TAATCTCCAAAGGGCAAAAGAAATAAGAGAGAAAAGAAGCAAAGTAAAACCTTTATCAATAACAAACACAAGACTTTGGAAGTGGAAAGTCAGTGGAAATATTCAAAATAGCAATAAAATTTGCTAGCGTGGATAGACTATGGATCACATTTTATCATATATAATTTTGAAAAAGCATACTAGGAATGAAAGTTTAAAAGTCATGATTTAAAACATTATTTGGATTATAACTAGACAGTATAGCTCAGTGGTCAAACATTGACCTAGCATATGTGAGGCAATGGTGTGATCTTGCAAGCATTACAAAGTACACACAAAGCACACACACACAGAAACCACATAAACATGCACATCCACACACCACATACACACATTTTGAATGTTTATATTATCATATTTAACGGAGGAAATTATCACAAATAGTAAAGGTATGTTAATATATGAAATCATTATATTGCTCATACTATTTAAAAGTTTAGTAGAAATAAAATAGTCACAATATACTTGGATTTTAATAGATTAAGTAAATTGAAATTAATAGAAGACATGAGAATCTTTGCAAATAAGTTTTAAATAATAAATATTTTGAAACATGTGTCATTTTACTTTGACAAAAGATTGATGTTACTGGTGTTTTAACTCAAGATTTAGAATATGATAGTGAGGTGCTCTATATAACGCTATGGATGGCTTATCTATAATCATTTCACTCTGAATAGTTTTATAATAAGGTCTTGTAGTTTCTGTCACTCTTGAATTACAAACCCTATTTACACTTCCCACAATAGCTAGAAAATGGATGCCACAAATCACCATGCTCAGCTCAAATTTTTTTTTAATTCAAGTACAAATATTTCCAAAAAGTGACCAGGTAATGAAGCCTTTCTTAATAAAGTATGTGCTTCTTGAAAATACAGTAAGTATTTGCTACCTGGACAAATATGTTCATAACTATAAGAAAATAAATTTATTTAAAACCACTTACCATATAAAAATTAAGAAAATAATTTTTAAATAGTCACATGTTAAATATTTTAAGAGCAAAATATATGTATCTGAATAATTCTCATGTGTAAAAATCATGCAAAATTAAATTAACTAATCCTACAACTCTGCAAAAAGAATTACCCTAAAGAAACAAAACATTTAAGTTCAAATTTGAAATTTAGAAAATAAAATGAAGTGTAATCTTTAGTTGACTTAATTAATGTAAACCCACTGTATATCAATTTTATAATAAAAAAATCCATGAACAAGGAAAGCACAAGTACCCATTGATCAATAACAACAGCAAAAACATCAGTAGTTCTTGTTTTGTGTGTACAAAAAAATCGATGGAAGAGATAACAATTTTCCTTCCTTAAGAATTGGACTCATTATCGTATTTATGTAACTGTAACCCCTTTGTATATTTTTAGCTTTGGTTTTGTTTTTGTTTTTTGGGTCTGGTCGTGGGGCCTGAACTCTGGGCCTGGGCACTGTCCCTCAGCTCTTCAGCTCAAGGCTAGCACTCTACTATTTGAGCCACAGCACCACTTCCGGCTTTTTTCTTTTTGCTTATGTGGTGCTGAGGAATCGAACCCAGGGCTTGATGCATGCAAGGCAAGCGCTCTACCACTGAGCCACCTTCCCAGCCCTGTACATTTTTATTACAATAAAATTAAATTTAAATTAAAAATAAACCAAATAATATACCAATTAAGAATTCTTAGAAGCCATTGGTTGAAAACTTTGTAAAAAAAACTGCCCTAAGTACTCAAGGAATACACTTTGATGATAGTATTTAAATATTTCAACTTCAGCAGAGAAGCAAAAAGTTTAAAAACTGTTACAAAGTAAAGCAATAAATCAGAATATGTTACTATTAATAATAATCATAAGATGAATTTATAGTGGTAGTCCAATATGTAAGAAATGAGACAATTTGCCATTCGTTTGCACTTAATAAATGAGAAAGAATTTTCTAGGTCTTTTTAAATTATCTTAAGTTTAATGAAGAAACTATTCTGTCACATCGTATGATAATCAGATAAAGCTGATATTAGAGAAAAGAAGAGATTTTACTAAGTTTTTGGGGGTTATTGTATATTCTTATTTTGGTTGTGGGAAATTGTGGGGATTTCAACTTGGGGTATATTGTTCTTGCTAGGCTGGCGTCTTATCAGTGGTTAATTTTAGGAGAGGGGTTCCCTTTACAAAAGAACATGCACCTGATCTGTCCTTTTAACCTTCCCTTCATCAATGGCATCAGAGTTGCACACCAACTTGTCTAGCTTGCTACCTTGACTGGTCTGGATCCGCAATCTTTCCAAACTTAGTCTCTAGATTGTGCAGGATGGTGGAAATGATCCTATGCACCCAGCTACAGACTGAGAAGGAACTTCACTAAATTTTTGGCTTGGATTCTGTTCCAAAGCCTCCTAAGTAGTTAAGAGTACACATGGGAGCCCCTGATGCCAAGCAGTAAGAGTATTTTTTTAAAGCAACTAGACATATGTATGACTTAGGCTTGTGAATACCTCAAGAAAAGAGTAAAAGAGCAGTGAAGCATAGAGGACAGGCAGAATTTTAATTAGCTACTCAGAGGCTGAATAATTTTAGCTAGCTACTCGGGAGTCTGAGATTTGAAGACCACTGTTCAAAGCCAGTTCAATCATGAAAATACAAGCAATTATCTAAAAAAAAACACATCAGTGTAGCAGTGGCTGAAGTCGTAGACCACTATCCTTGAGCACAGAAGTTTAGGAATAGTTCTCAGACACTATCAAGCCTCAAGAATGATGAATGCATGCATGAGCACATTCACATGTGCGTGTGCGCGTTCACTCGTGCATGCACACAGACACAAATGAATATTTCCATGTGACATTTTTTTAAATTTTTATTTATTTATTTATTTTATTTCATTTGTGAACATACAGTACAGAGGGGTTACAATTACATGGGCAGTATAATGCGTACATTTCTTACCAAGCATTGCAGCCTCCTCCTTTGTTTACCCTTCACATCCCAGCCTCCCCCCTCCCTCCCCAGTCCCAATCCTTCCCTTCCCCCCCCGCACCGATGTTGTAAAGCTCGTTTTGGACATGACAATTTGTACTTCTCATTGTTGCAACAAGTCCACCTGTATCCTTAAACGACTTGTTTTTCCCCATCTCCTCCACAAGTTATACTGACATCAAATATAGTGAAAGCAGGGGTTATACTGTGAGGGAGGGACATACAAAGCAACAAAGAAATAATCTTATAAATGCGTTAGAAGCACCATGTGACATTCTTTAAGTTTTTTCCTTGCTGTAATTTATTCCCCTGTATTACTTCGCAAATTAACAAAACCAGCTAAGGACCTATTTACATAAAATTCATCATGTTTCTCTAAAATCTACTCTCTTTTTGGAAGCCTGCTTTTATTTGACCCAAAAGTAAATTATTCAGGAAGTCAATTCATCACACTTAAGTCTGTATTATTAGATGATTGTTTAGGTTATTCCTAGCAATATGATTTTGTGAAATCCTGCATCAAGCAATATATTTCTTTCACTAGAAGGGAAGCCTCTGTCAAACAATTAATTACAGGTTTTTCTCCTCCAGGTATGCATCTGTAGTTTTATTATCTTCATATATTTCATAATCTGTCAGTGTATGCCAAAGGCTGCTGTGAAAATAAAAACACCCTTCTCAGCAATTAGCATTTGTATACCATTCATAGATATGAAGGTGTTTAAATGCTACTGAAATTGCTCTGAAATAAACAACGTTCACCCTGACTATCTTGAGCAAGAAGAATTGGTGTCCCAGCACTTTAGATAAGAACTTGAGGGAAAGAAACAAAAGGAAAATTGAGGAACTCAACACATAGATTCAAATGAAACGAAACAACACAAGAAAACACAAATTAATTCAGTACTCAAGAACTTGCAGGAAATGCAAAGAGTTAAAAATAATCAGCTATGACAAGCTTCTGAAAATCCTGACTACATGGGAATTCACTGTTGTGAGGATAGTGGCTAAAGCCCAGACTGGACAGAAAGATCTGTACACAATGCCATGCACCTGTTTTTCTGAATTCCAGGATGAATAACATGAAGTGGACTGAGGCCAAGGTCATACACAAGTAGGAAGCCAGTTTCTATCTCAAAAATAATCAGGTTAATTTAGGGCTGGGCACATGACAAAGTGGTAAGAAAACGCATTTAGGGAGCACAAGACACTGAATTCAAACTCTAATATTAGGGGTCTTAAGGATAAAAAGCTATGATTTTAAATACTTGGAATAATTGTAACACATGAGTATTTGAGTGGAGAAAAATCCATGAGAGAGATAGAATGAACCCACGTTCCAATGCTTTCTACTTAAGTTATAATATTTATTGGTACTTCAGACAAAGCAGAGTTACCTTACAAATTAGCATGAATGTGCATTTGGGTGATGAAAATACTCTACTTACACAGGTGTAAATTAAATAGATTTTCTTTGGTAGATTGTGGTTCTTAAACTAAGAGCCTGGGTGATGTCCTGAGCTTTTTCTCTCAAGGCTACCACTCTACTACTTTGAGCCACAGTTCCAATTCTGATTTTCTGTTGGTTGTTTGGAGATAAGAGGCTCATGGACTTTCCTGCCCAGAATGGCTTCAAAATATGATCTTCAGATCTCAGCCTCCCGAGTAACCAGGATTCCAGGCATGAGCCATCGATGTTTTTAATAATTTAGTAAATTGTACAGTTACAGAAGTTATAAATTATCATTGTAACCTGTGTAATATATATGTGTATGTATGTATCAATGCGTTCGGATAGAAATATCTTAACATATTTTTGTATCTACAGTAGATTTAAGAAATCATCCTTCATTATAAAATAAAATGGAAACAAAAGTTAATAAAGTGCAAAACAAAGGGAATCGTTACACGTTTCTTTTTGTTGAATGGAATATGAATTGTGAGAATCAGTTTGGAAAAATCATCTCTACTTTACCAAATGGATAATGGTTATTAATTCCAATCCATCTATTTGCCCATATTGTGCATCCTCACACATGAATGTCAAAATCCAACCACACTTTTTGCCTTTGTATTTAACTCACCTGTTATAATTTAGGAGATAATCAAATAAAGATTAAAATAATAGTAAGTGAGGCTATTAGTTAGAGCTTAACAAGATTTTAAATATGATATTAGCTAACTAATTGCATATTTCTTACTTTTACTCTGTTGTTATGTCCCTCATTCCCACATTAGGAAAGTACATAGAAGGTTCTCACTAAATTATATGTACAATTATTAAAAATGTATTGAAAGAATATGGGCACAGTGTGGTTTTAGCTTATTGAGACCTGTATGGGGTAGTGTGTTTTTGAGGACTTGCAATACGTTGTGATGGAGATGAAGGGAAGGATGTGCTTATTCTGGAAAACAGGTTAGAGGATTGCTCCCAGAAAGATAGTGATGAATTCTTCCAAATGGTTACAGTAAAAACACTTTCACAACCATATTCACTACTTCACTATTCACCATAGCCAAGTTATGGGAACAGCCCAGATGCCCTTTGGCAGAAGGATGATTGGAGAAAGTGTGTCATATATACACAATTGGATTGCACCTATCAATTATGAAGATTGTTACATTATTTGCAAAGTAATAGATAGATCTATAAATATGTTAAGTAAACTAGGTCAGAACCAGACACACAAAGGACCCATGTTCTGTCTCATATTTGGAAGCTAGAGCTTTATACAAGTTGACACAACAATATTAACCAAAGCATGCTATTTGCAGAGGAGTATTTAAAAGGTGTAATTTTTTTATAAAATTGAACTTTTAATCCAACAAAATGAATTCCAGGAAATTATCACTTGGAAGAGAGGGGGAATCAAAGGGAAGGAATAAAGAGAGTTATGGAGGAAGAGAGTGAAGACAGTATATTCAATGCAGATAGTATGAAACTAATAAAAATGAAGGTGGGGTGAGGTTTGGAAGGGTAGGGAAAAGTTACATAAATATCCATTATACTTAAAAAATGATTTATTGAATGGAAATTCCTTGTGCAACTAGTTAAGATAATAAAAATATATTTAAAAACAATGGAGACATCTTAAACTGCGTTCTCTTAAACCATAAGTCAATATAATAGTTTCCTCCTCAGAAATTTTCTTTGCAGAGCTGGGAAGGTGGCTCAGTGGTGGAGCGCTTGCCTTGCATGTATGAGGCTCTGGGCTCGATTCCTCAGCCCCACATAAGCAGAAAAAAAAGCCAGAAGTGCCGCTGTGGCTCAAGTGGTAGAGCGCTAGCTTTGAGCTGAAGAGCTGAGAGACAGCGCCCAGGCCTAGAGTTCAGGCCCACGACCAGACACAAAAAAAAGAAATTTTCTTCGCAGGTATTTTCCTCATAGTGACAGAAAAGTGATCAATGCAATGAATATCAATACATCACATTGCACATCATAAAGAGACACAATATAGAATCACGGTAAAAATGTTAGAATTCATCAAATGTTAAAATAACAGGTAGAATGTGCCAAGTGCTATTTGATTGTTTTTCTGCATACTTTAACTATGGTATCTAATTTAATCCTCACAATAATTCCATAAAGTGGAACTATGTACATTATTAATTCTCAGATGATGATACTGAAGTCTTCAGAGTTGTAATTCCTAGTACAACATTGCACACATGGTAAGTGTTATCCTGAGATCCATCTCCCACTGTATCAATTAACCTCATTCTATTTTATGACTAAAATACCAGCACTTAGTCTACAAATTCTAGGAGAAATTCTCAGAATTATTGTGTACACTCATAATATTTCACTTTATCTTTGTTAGAAAATAGGTAACAGTATTATGAAAACTCAAAATTCATAAGCAATGCATACCTCTCTGGTTAAAGGAACTGATAAAGTATAACATTCTTGATTTCTAGCTCAAAATAGTAGAAATCATATTGTATCCCTTCACCCAACACTGCACTGCCTGAGGACCCTATCACTGTTTAACACAGTCTTACTGAAAGAATGACCTCCCCAATTCCTTATGGAAACAGACTGCAGATCTTATGGACCAATCATTTCCACATTGTAGCTCACCTAATTTGTTTACCATTAGAAGTATTTTGATTTCTTTTTATACCCAATATTTTGAGAGAAAGGTATTACTTTAGAATGCCATTAAAGCAAGACATATAAAAATCACCCTTGACCTCAGAAAAATATATTACCTTTCATATACCCAAAAATGCCATCTGACCAATCATTAACGTTAGGAACGAGAGGTTAAAAATTATAGACACCAAGACCTAAGCATGAATTAAAGATTCTCCAACTTGTGAATACAATTTGTTTAAAAAGACATAAAGGGCTGGGAAGTGGCTCAGTGGTAGAGCGCTTGCCTTGCATGCATGAGGCCCTGGGTTCGAAGCTGCAAATGGTGCTGTGGCTTAAGTTGTAGAGCTCTACCCTTGAGCTGAAGAGCTGAGGGACAGCACCTTGGCCCAGAGTTCAGGCCCCACTACCGGACTCACCACCCCAAAAAAGACATCAATACTACTACATCTTTTCAAAATTTCTTATGATACTGAAGATTCAGTCATAAACTATTAACACTTGAAAATAACTCATCTTCTTGGGAGTAGGACACAAAACACAAGATTAATCCAAATCATTTTCAAAGACCTTTATTTATACTACAAATTCACTCTTATAACTACAAAGATTCTAAAAATAACTGACTTTCTATCAACAAATATTTCCATAACTCCTGGACAAGTCCATATGTTTCTCTTCAATATAAGGCCTTAAATTGGTAATGTTTTAATCACAGTGTTTCCTCTTGCCTCTAGGCTGTAAATCTTGAAATGGTGAAGCTTTAGATCTAACTGTACCAAAAACTGAAGTAGAGATAATGGAACAATACTTTAAAACGGAGTTGCCTTTGATACCCTAACCACAACAGAACAATGGAAAACAATTTCTTATATTATGTATATTTATATTTTTTATTTACATGTGCTGATCTTAAATTTCACACAGTGAAACTTACTAGAATTAGATGATAATTTGACAACTAAATTGATATTTATTCCCATAAATAGTTTGGAATATAAATAATTAGGATTAGAATATTAGAATATAAAAAGTATCAATGCAATATCTTCTGTATAAACTTGTAATATCTTCTAAGTGTTCTTGGTCTTCTGAATTCACATGGTAAAAAAACAGTATTGTTTTCCTCTAATCTATAAAGGATTTTACTATGCTGCTCTGTTTATTGTTTTAAGTCGCTGGTCCCAAACTGTTTTTCTCCATATTTCTGAAGCATTCTTACTGATTATACCAAAATTTTGCTGATATGATGTCTAAAAGCTATTATTCTTCTGCAGGATCCACGGGTCCTAGGATACCAGGTCCCAATTATCTGCATCATCAGATAACAAGAGCAAGACTTCTCACCTAGGCCCATGCAACATGCCAACAGAAAGTAATTGAAGACTCGTCTCAATTTCTCATTTCCTATAATATTTCAGGTCCTTAATTCCTTGTAGGATTTAGCAGTAAGCTATTGTGAAATGCAAGTCAACTTAAAATGAAAGATGAGATCATTAAATATGAGAGAAAGTACTGTAATTCAAAGTTTCAAATTACAGATGACAAGCCCATTTGAGTGAACAAAATCACAAATGTCACAAGATTATTTTTAATACCCCTCTCCTAATGATTAATGAAAGATTTCAGCCCAGCATATGTAGGTCAAAAAATACTTCCTGGAATGGTAGATCCATAATTGGTCTACCTAGGCTAGGAAATCTTGACTTAGAGGTCAAATATAATTTAGAAAAACTTTAATTGAGAAGATCCTCAGTGCTTCAAAAAACTGTTACTTCAGTAAAACTTGGTTCTGTAGTATAAAAACGTTGTCATTCTCAAACCAATGATAACCTACATTTAATATTCTGAAAGTATATTCCTTTTCAAATAAACTTTTTAAAATCACATTCGCCAGAATAATACTTGACAAGTAGATGATAGTGACATTACAAGTTTTTCAATGTAGGGGGCAAGTTACAATAGAATTGATTTATTTAGCCAGCATTAATTCCAAACAAGTTCAACCATTCATTAAAGTGTAGAAATATTACCCCCCACACCATTGGCGTTGTTCAGTAGCTGCCTTCCTGAAATGTGTTAAACAGAACAGCATCCCATATTTCAAACCCAAATATTAACTAATAAAGTAAATTTCATCACATAAGAAGGTACATTATAAAAAGTCACTAATAGTTGTCTTATCATTTGTTGCTTTATGTTTTCCCTGTCTAACATAGTTAGAAGACTTTAAGTCTTGAATATGGGTACTCATCAGAGATGTGACAAACATAAAATCTGTCTTCTATTTCTATATTCCTCTATAGTAGTAAATCTTAGTTTTCTTCTTTTTCCAAAACTTATAGGTAGTAGAAAATATTATCTCATGTAAAATAAAATAATCACACCATTTTACAAAGCCATTTATAAAAACTAGTAGGAATAAATTCTAAGCCATTTTTAAACTTTCTTGTTGACTAAAGATTAATCTTCCAAATGGATGAGAATAAAATCATGTCTAGGTGCTTCACATCTCCAGTCTTGCAAATGAATTATGTAAATATAAGCTGACATCAGTTCATGTATATGCGGGATTGAAACTGCATGGAATGTATATAAACCTTTCAAAATATAACAGACAGTTTAACAGAATGACTATCAGGAAATTGAAACCTGAGAGGAATAATAGTAAAGACATAGAATGAATGAAAAATGGAACAAAGGGTAAATATATCTAGAATACTCAATATACACATGTAATAAATGAAGTGGTAAATCTGAAATAAATCTTGGAGAAGGGGTTGGTTGAGAATGATTGAAGGAGTGACTCTGATCCTGGAGCATTTGACAATTAGATGGACATATTTAATTGTAACATACTTGCACAACCTTTTGAAATACAGTTAAAAAACAAAACAAACAAAAAACACAAAAATCACAACCAAACAGCAATCTCTAGAGAGTATGAATATGACCTATCAAAATTTTAAGAAGTTATTGAAGGGCAGTCTTGGGAAAAGCAAACAAAGCTGTTCAAAGAGGGCAGTTTGGGGTAGGGGAGAATTTAGAACAGATTAAGTACATTGTCAAAGGTTATAAATCACCTACATCTACTGCAAATATTTTCATCTGCGAGTGCTCTTTGTCTGAACTGGACACTCCAGTAATGAGACACACTTGATAGCTTGTGAAGATAGAATGGAAGAAACAAGATCAAGAACGCATTACTCCACTGGAGAGAAAACATTTCTGTGTGTTTTCTCTCATCTGTCTTCATTACTCTTTTTTCATACTTTTAATAAACTCAAGTGATTTTGAATTATATCTTTCCTTCTTTGTTCTGGCAAAGTAATTGTTCAAAATATTTCACTAAATTTTATTTCTCATTATTTTCTATTATACTGTTTACTTGTCCAAGTGAGTCTATTAAACTTCCCCTTTCCATTTGGTTGCCACGAAAACTCAACATCTATGTTAATGAGGATAAACTGTAATGCAAAACTTTGTCTCCAAAAAACCAGTCCAAGAACCTTTAATCACAAATATTTAGCTATAATTTTTTTTCTTTTTTCTTTTTCCTTGAAAATCTTCTCTTGTCTAAAGTGCCCTCAAAAATAAATACTCTACCTTGAGAGCATTGGCACCCACCCCTGGGTATCGAGACAGGGAACAGACCTAAGAAAGGAGACCTCCAGTTTCAAAGGTGAATCATTTGGGGTTGAGGAACACCAGAGAACTCTTCATTTGTTTGTTTAGCTTTACTTGATAATGTAACCCAGTTCTTGAACGGTAGTAGATTAGAATAAATTCATGGCATTAAATATTAGAAATAAAACAAAAATAAATACTCCACCACTTTTTGCTTCAATCACTTCTAACCTCAAAGATATATTTTGCTAACAAGATGCTTAGAAGAAACCGAAGAATACTCTACTTTTATCTTCTCTCTTAAGTCGCTCTTTAGATACCATATCGAGAACAGTGAAGTTATTCTTTGCAGAATTATTTCAATAGATTATTTTTCTCATGGTCTTGCATTTGCTCAACAAGATGTATGGAGAAGAATAGAGTTAAATCACCCATTCCTTGGATTACAGTGTCTGTTACAAAGGCAATACTTCTATGTCCTACTTCAATGTTCTCCTCTTAGCTCTTGACTGATTTCCAATTAATCACAGCTTCTTGGCTTCAGGTCTAGTAAAGCTGAAGGGCAATAAGGCCTCCAGCACTGCTATATCTTCATGGTTTCTCTTTCAAAACTCTTTTATTTGGATTTGGAATTTACTTTCATGCCTTCAATTTGTTCTGCAATACACGGAGCCCAATAGACTCTGTAAAATCACTTTAGGTAGCAAAAACATTAAGACAATCTATATCAAAAAGTTTTGGCCTCCTTCCACTGCAGAAGCCAATACGCTTAGCTAGGGCTTCAAAGAATGCGTTTTTTATACCTTTTCAATTTTCTTAAATCTTTTCTGATCCCAAAAGTTTTTGGCTTATGTAATAGGAGAAGTCTTCACTATCTCATGTTAATAAGGATATTATATTTTTGAGCTACTTAGAAATGTGAAATCGTTGGTTTGAAGTATCCAATCAGATTTTTTCTGTGTTTCACTGCTTCACATGGAAAGATATTGTGGAAAGTATTAAAAACAGAAAAGTGTAAACCCAATGTCTTCTTTCATTGTGGAGGACACTCTCTCCCTAATAATTTGAACCAAATTATATTTTACAGAAAATTACTGTTTGGTAATTTAAGAAATTCAAAAATTTTCATTTCTTATTTTTTAAAAAAACTTTGAGTTTAAATTCCACTAAAACCTTGTTTTCACACAGTAAGAGTATTTTTCCTGGTTAAGGACAATTCTCAAGGGAACCTACATGATTTACAGCAAGGTTTGTGAGGTTTGTTGGTTTGGTGTGAAAAAGAGCCATCTTCACCCACATAGCTCCCTCTCAGCTAAGTCTCTATGGATTTCTTTACATGAAAGCCTATTTTCCCAGGTAATTTAAAATTTTCTTAATAGGCTAAGTTGTGAAAAAGTTTGAACAATTAAAATTTACCTGTCATAAATTTTTAAATTTTTTTGAAATTCCTTTATCAGAATCGCGAATTCACCAATCCTAATTCCACCTTTACTATAAAAACAGGTAATATGTGTTTTCCTGATATACTGTCCATGAAACTATTATTTTCCAGTGGCTTTGTTATGCATGTATATGATCATATGAGCGGATACTGAGCAAAATGAACTCCAAGGTATGGAAACAGAGATGCTTATTTGCAGTTGTTGTTTCTAATGTACAATGTGATTTCTATACTTTTTGGGATTTTCCTCTATGGTTTATCTCCTGCTGTATTTGATTTTGGTACTCTGTGTATTGTGCATACATTTACCTTAATTAGGGAAGGGAACAGGAACAACAAAATGGCAAGACAGAGGACAAAGGGCAAACCAATGCAATTGCAATATTCACAAGACACTAAGTTGGAAATGTACATTACAACTTGTGAGGCATATTGGGGTGAAGTAAAACTGTGAGAAAAATGAGAGAGGGGGTAACAAGTTTGAAAAGTTGTGTAGTCACTAGCTTACAATTGCTGTAAACCCACTACACATCACTTTGACATTAAAATTAAATTTACAAAATAAGCTGCATGAAATAAAATTTCACTGTATTGGTATAGTAAATATTATTCTTTATGTAGTAACTTTTTAAAAATCAGTACTATTTGGCATCTAATTTGAATTAATTACCCATTTTTAATCAAAGGGCCATCAACTTGAATGTTATACAACTAGACAATATTTTCACAATATACTTGCCAATATTTTGAAAAAAGAAAAATTTAGTACTTTCTCATACTAAGACAGAAAACACTTTAATTCTTCGGAAACCCAGAACGTTTAAAAGTAAATAAGTTGTTAAGAGGACAGGATATATGTGTTCTTCAAAATTCCTATGACTAATAACTACTCATTTTGAAATGATAAACATTCCATACCTGAGAGATTCAAAATATTACTTGTTTGCATGTTATGAAATTGTGCAATAGAGGCATTTTCCAATGGGGTGTTACAGATAGAGAAGTGAACAGAAAAATAGGCACATTCTGGTATAGTATAAACCTATGAAACATCAGTTATAATTAATTCTTCAAGAGTAAACAATTGTTTATCAGATTAAGCTATTATTTCTATGACCATCAATCCCAAGGTTTATGCAATAAAGTCATCCTAGACCAACAGTTTCCAACTTGTAGGGTGCAACCCAATATTCCCTTAATTCACATCACGAATAGCTTATCTCCATTGTGATAAAATACTACACCTCTGCTAATGTGTTCTGGAAAAAGCTCCCCAATAAACTGGGTTGCATCATTTTTCCTCCACTGGTATTCTTGTAAATATTATTTATATTGATAGTTTTTTAACTATCATAGATAAACAGAATGCTAATATCAGAAGATTACGTTTCAAAGCCCACCCAGGCAGGAAGGTTCCCTAGATTCTTATCTCCAATAAACTTCTCAGCAAAAGCCAGACACAGTGGTACTGAGGTTTAAGTGGTAGGGCACGAGCCTTGAGCATAAACAGCCTCAGAGACAGTATCCAGGCCCAGAGTTGAACCCCTAGGACAAACTAATAAAACAAAAACAAAAACAAACCCCAAACCTAGCATTTTTCTCATTGTATACAGAGACACGTAATTAAGGAAATTGCTTCCTGTGTTACATACAGGTAGAAGAAAGAAGAAGTCACACAATTATTCTCTTCATACAATGTTATACCAAAGCCTCAAAAAATTGCTCTTTTTCTAAATTTATAAATTAATATCATCCATTGTTGGCAACTCTGTCTACATTATTCACATTATCATTTTATACATAAACTGTTTGAAATATCTATTAACAGAGTTCTAATTATAACTCTCTTGAAAGTAAGTATATTCTAGGCAAATAGAATACAAGAAACATGTGTAAATTTGTCAATTAAACCCTCTACTAAAAAATAATTTTGTAGTATCCTATAGAATATGAAATTACAAACAAAACCAAAATATATATTTTAAATCTAAGCTCTAATTTAGCAAGATCTATAAAGTCCTACATTTGACGAACTTTGCTATATCTCCAGGCTTAAGCTTTTGTAATCCTTGATCCTTTCCTTGGAATCTAACATCATGAAGATTACTTACTTTTTCCAATTTTGGATGGGAATCATGAGCCATTTTGCATCTAGGAATGTTCTTTAATGAAGAGAGCATTTAAAAGGACAACTGAGGATTATATATGAGTTGCATTTCAATAGGAAACGACTTCTCAAAACATAATGACAAAATTAGCCCAAACTTACAACTGCATATTCCTTTCTTGTTTGGTTTCTTTTATTAAGACAAAATTATACTACCTGGTCCAGGGAAGGTATCACTATGTAATTCCAGTTGCTAATCTCCTGTCAGTCTGAGTGCTAGAATTCTAGGCTTGTATCACATTGACCCGCCATAGTTTCTTGGTTTATTTAATCTAGATACAGACTAGCAATTCTGAACTTCTCCAGTGATATCATCCACTAGACTGCTCAGACTGTTCATGTACTATTTTAAAAGATGTTCTGACATTTCACAGAGGATATGATCATTTTCAGATACACCTGTGGGGTCTCTAATTCATCCTCCATGGATCCGATCCCTTTCATAATGATTACTTGACTCTCTTACTATCTCTGGTCCATATCTATGTAATATTCTTAAACTTTTTTGACGAAACTTCACTTGAGGACTTTCTAAAAATAAAATTATCACTTGATTCTAGTCTTACTGAGGACATATTATCTATTCTTTCCTAACTTTTCTACATATTCTGAGAATTGTTTCATTTGTGTATTTTGTGTGCACATATAAGTGCCTCTGTGTTTATGTGTATGTTTGTATGTATGTATGCAAAAGCCTCAAGCTCTTATTCAGCAATCTTGCTCATGACTGGTATTCCATCACTTGAGCCATTCTTCTAATACAGCTTTTGTCTGGTTAATTATATATAGTGTCTCAAAGACTGTTCTGCCCAGGCTGGATGCTAACCTGAGCTGAATAGCAGAGGGACAGCACCCAGGACCAGAGTTCAAGTTCCAAGACCACCGCCAACAAAAAATATATAAGTAAAGAAAGAAAAAGTGTGATCTTATCCACCAGTTCATAGCTAGTATAATCCCTGCTCTCTCAAGATGGACTCTTTTTTCCAGTTAAGTCCATGCTCTTATATCTGACTTGCATTGTAAACAGAATTATTCTTCCATTCTACTTTCTACAAATTTGCATGATTAACAAGCGTGATTTAGAAAGAGAGTGGCCTCATACTTCATGTTCCATGTAGGAGTAATGCTTTCCCTATATCACTCTCATAAATCTACATAGTGGACTTCGCTTTATTGTTTCAATGTTGTCTTATTTGTAGAGTCTTGTATAGTGTAATGAACCCTTATACTTAAACACAGAACTTCTCTTTCTCCTATTATTGCTATTGTTCCCTTACTGTTAACTCATCTACACTTGGGAAATAATGTGCAGCACATACACTCATAAAAAAATGATCTGAGAACCTTCTTCCCATTTAAAATTCGCCTTAATTTACAGAGCACTTACAAAGTTTGAACTCAATATACTCATGGATAATGTATTTATAAGCAATATAAATGGTATTTTTCCTTTACTAAGATGTCTCTGAAACACGTGTTACCTCATATCCAAAGGCGTCCTTGTGTTATTTCGGTGAAACCAGAAAACATTCATTATACCTCAAGCAGCACCATCGATTGTTCCTAGAAGTAACTGTTACTGGATGTGGAAACTGATCCTAGGAGAGGATTGGAACACAGAGGATTGACAAAGTTCAAGTTAACTTGTGTTTTCCTGTATAAGAAAAGGACGAAGATGGCGACAAGGCAGTAGGGAAACACCAAAGCTCTTCCCAACCAAAAAGAGAGTTTGAGTTCCAACGCTTAATCTCCCCAAGAGACTGACAACAACAAAAAGACGGACACTCAGAGAAAAACAGGAGGTGGAAAACAACAAAAAAGAAAAAGAGGAAAAGAAGAATTTCAGAACAGAGAAGAGCGAAGACCCCTCCCCCAACATTCACTGGTCACATGGCAGCATGCCAAGCTGTGGCCAGCCAGCCTGGCGGGGGCTGCCAGAGACCCAGAGACACTGGGGGCTGCCTGCAGAACACCCGGGCAGAAGCCACCTGAGGTACCAGTTTACAGACCCACTGATCACCACAAATAGAGAAATCTACCAACAGGGAGTCTACACAAAGATCCTACCCCCACCCCTCACTCTCCATCCAAGCAGAGAAGTTCCATCCCGCCAAAGCCGACCAGCACTGGCAGCGCAACAAAGGGAGCTTCTACAGATAGCACAGAAGCCACCTGAGGTACTGGTGTCAGACCCGCCAATTGCAACGACCCGGTGTGGGCCGCTAGGGTCGCAAAGACACAGAGGGCAGCCTGCAGATCACTCATGCAGAAGCTGCCTGAGGTACTGGTGTCAGACCCGCTGACTGGGACAACCTGGCGGGGCCTGCCAAGGTCGCAGAGACACAGGAAGCAGCATGCACATAACTCGCGCAGAAGCTGCCTGAGCGTGGACACTGTGGACCCGACAGCTTCAACAGAGGCAGAGACAGAAGAGAATCACAGAGAGCCACCACCGCCCAGCCCAGCTCGCAACCACCCCAACTGAACTCGGATTGCAACAGCAATTGCAACAGCAAAAACGCTCCTCAACGGAAAGAACGCTGCTGGAGGAATATCAATACCAAATTTCAAACTCTACTATAAAGCAATAGTAATCAAAACAGCTTGGTACTGGCACAAGAACAGACCTCAGGACCAATGGAATAGAATTGAAAACCCAGAAATGAACCTACAAACCTATAGCCATCTAATCTTCGATAAGGGAGCTAAAAAATATAGAATGGAAGAAAGACAACCTCTTCAGTAAATGGTGCTGGCGAAATTGGTTAACTACTTGTACAAAACTAAAGCTAGATCCTTATCTATCACCCTGGACCAGAATCAACTCCAAATGGATCAAAGACCTCGGAATCAAAGCAGACACTCTGAAACATTACAGGATAGAATATGAGAAACCCTAAGTCTCCTTGGCGTAGGCCTAACTATTCTTAATAGAGACCCGGAAGCACAACAAATCAAAGAAAGGTTGGACAAATGGGATTGCAAGAAGTTGCAGAGCTTCTGCATGGCAAAGGACATAGCTAGCAAGAACAATAGAAAGGCCACGGATTGGGAGAAGATCTTCATTAGCCATACAATGGACAAGGGTCTCATATATAAAATATACTTGGAACTCAAAAAATTAAATCTCTAACAAATCCTCAAAGAAACAACTGCCCTATAAATAAGTGGGCCAAAGATATAAAGAGAAACTTCTCTGAAGAAGAAAGAAGGGTGGCCATTAGACACATGAAGAAATGCTCAACCTCCCTAGCCATAAAAGAAATGCAAATCAAAACAACATTGAGATACCACCTCACCCCAGTTAGAATGGCAAAAATCAAGAACTCTAATAACAACAGATGCTAGAGGGGATGTGGACAGATGGGAGTGTAAACTTGTTCAACCACTTTGGAAAGCAGTATGGAGGTTCCTCAAAAGACTCCACATAGAGCTCCCCTTTGACCCATCAATCCCACTTTTGAGCATTTACCCAAATATTTACAAACAAGACCACGCTAAATCTACCAGCACAACTATGTTTATTGCAGCATTATTTACCACAGCCAAGATATGGAACCCACCCAGATGCCCCTCAGTAGATGAATGGATCAAGAAAATGTGGTATATATACACAATGGAATTCTATGCCTCCGTCAGAAAGAATGACATTGCCCTATTTGTTAGGAAATGGAAAGACTTGGAAAAATTTATATTTAGTGAAGTAAGCCAAGCCCAAAGAAACATAGGTCCCATGGTTTCCCTTATTTGCAATATCTAGTATATGTATGAGTCAAACATAAAAGGTCAGATAATGTGTTGTTAGGAAAATGAACCCTAAGATATGTATTTAAATGTTGTTTTTTCTTTCATGCATTTGTTTCTACCGCATTTATAAGATTATTCCTTTGTTGCTTTGTAAGTCCCTCCCCCACAGTATAAATCCTGCTTTCACTGTAATTGATGTCGGTATAATTTATGGAGGGGAAAGGGGAAAAAAAAGTCGTTTAAATAAGGATACAGGTGGACCCATTGCAACAATGAGAAGTACAAGTTGTCATGTCGAAAAGGGGGAGGATTAGGTGGGGGGTGGGGGGAGGCTGGGAAGGGATGGGAAGGGGAAACAAAGGAGGAGGCTACAAAGCTTGATAGGAAATGTACTCATTATCTTGCCCATGTAATTTTTACCCCTCTGTACAGTATTTTCACAATAAAGAATAAACTTAAAAAAAAAAGAAAGAATGTGCCATTTGAAGGCCAGCATAGAAAAAAAGGAAATAACGTTGTTTCAAACATGTTCTACTCCAGGGACTGGGAAGGTGGCTCAGTGTTAGAGTGCTTGCCTTGCATGCATGTGGCCCGGGTTCAATTTCTCAGCACCACATAAGCAAAAATAAGCCAGAAGTGGAGCTGTGGCTCAATTGTTAGAGGACTAGCCTTGAGTTGAAGAGCTGAGGGACAGTGCCCAGGCCCAGAATTCAGGCCCATGACTGAACCCACTCCCCCCCCAAAAAAAGTTCTACTGCAAAGAAATAAAGACATGGAGGTTTTAAAGTGTCTTATCGATGTATATTTAACCCATGAGATGATTCTCTTGTTGCAGGAGTCAGTTATCAATTCCTTTCAATTATTCCTGAGTTCTCCAGAGCAAGAAGGATTCCAAAGAAGCATCCAGTGAGTATGGTCAGGAAAAGGAGCCTCTTCTCAGATCAGTCCTCCTTTAAGGAGGGTCCCAATGAAATATCTGGGGGTTTTTTTATTTGCTTTTTTGTTAAGTTTTTGTTGGTTCTCGGGCTTGAACCCTGAGGCTGTCCCTGAACAGTTTTCTTTCCTGCCTCCAGCCCCCAAATCTAGTATTCTACTGCTTGAACCAAAACTCCACTTCTGTCTTTTTTGCTGTGTAATTACAGATAAGAATTTGACACACTCTCCTGCCTGGGTTGGCTTTGAAGTAAGATAATAAGAAAGCCAAGTGACATCAGCTGTATAGACTTCTCTTTTCAAACATGAAATATTAGATGAAGTTTATTTTAAAGCTAAAATTTGACAATTTTTTTCTTTTATTTTTGTGAGAATACCATACAGAGGAGTTACAATTACATTGGCAAGATAAGTACATTTCTAATCAAGCATTGTTTCCTCCTCTTTGGTTCCCCATCCCATCCCTTCCCGTACTACCCCCCTCCCCCCTCCCAGTCCTCCCCCCCCACCAAAGTTGTAAAGTTCTTTTTTCGACTTTACGACTTGTATATCTCATTGTTGCAATGGGGCCACCTGTATCCCTAGTTAAATGATTTGTTTTTAGAGAATATGTCCAGCAAATTATCCATAACATTACTCAGCAAAATTAGGTGCACTGAATCATTTTGGAATTATTTGTATTGCTTGGGAAGATTATTGATCTTTTTGTTCCTTTTGGGGAAACTTAAAGTCATATTTCACTTTTTTGTTGGTTGTAGGGCTTGAACTCTGATCCTGGGCGCTGTCCCTCAGCTCTTAAGTTCAACTTGAGTGCACTACCACTTTAGTTACAGCACCACTCTGGGTTTCTGGTGGTAAACTGAAGATTAGTGTCTCATGGACTTTCCTGAGCAGGCTGACTTTGAACCACAATCCTCTGGTCTCAACCTCCTGAGAGGCTAGGATTACAGGTGTAAACAACCAGCACCTGGCTCATATTTGCATTTATGTGCACTGAATGACACTGTGTTGACAAAGAATGGAAATTTTAACCAAATGATGACATTGCAGCTTTTCAGAAAAATTGAGATAGCAATAAATATGTCCTCCATTTCCATTTTGTTACATTATTGACTCATGAGCTATGGGACCATTACATTAGCATCCTCTGACATCTGTATAGGTGAATTTAGTATCAGAAATGTTCATAGAGAAATATAGAAAGACTCTGATTTTTAGAAAGCAAAGGAGATCACCTATGAAAGAACAGCATAGAAGGAGATACATTTATCCCACAGAGATTAAGAACTAGCCTAAGAAATTTAGAATGCTAAAGACAATGAGGAAAAGCCTAGTTGACAAGTTCTTCAATAACCAAAAATTGTTCTTAGAACAGTTTCTGGTATACCTTAGTTACTATCATTTATTCCTTACATCTGCAGTTATTCTTTATCTTCTGTCACAACACTAAATTAGCCTCTTCCTTTTTGGTGCCATAACTGACCAAAAGGTTCAAAATCGCACTTTGACTACCCTTCTCTTTGTGATTAGCAGTGACAATCCAAAATCCTGGAATCGTTGAATTTCCAGAATTAATCTTCACCTGGCATCTAAGCACATTCCTGGCATTAATAGCTGTGACTTAATGAACAAAACTTTTTTCAACACAGTATCCTAATATAAGTACATGAATTAAGGACTATTGTCAAGTGTCAGTATGGAAGGAGCAATTATATATTACAAGTATGGGTTCTTTATTTTGCAATTACTAACTAAATGTTTTTGTTTTGTTTTGTTTTGTTTTGCCAGTCCAGGGGCTTAAACTCAGGGGTATGGAATTATTCCTGAGTTTTTTTTCTTTTTTTTTTTTTTTTGCTCAAAGCTAGCACTCTACCACTTGAGGCACAGCACCACTTCCAGAATTTTTCTTTTTATGTGTTACTGAGGAATTGAACCCAGGGTTTCATGCATGATAGGCAATCACGGTACCATGAACCCACATTCCCAGAGCCCTAAATGACTTTCTTAAGATGGCATTACATTTTTATTTAGTAACTATGTATCATAATTTTCCCCAGGTGCTAGAAATGACGTCGAAAGCAATACAATACAATAAGTCCAGTAAGGCTGGATGGACAATGAAGAACTCTCATGGTCTAGCCGGGGCACAGAAGGGCTTATCTCATGGAGCTGTTTCAACAGGCTGAGCAAGACAGCACCTGACCCACAGCCACATGTGGGAACCACATGTGGGAGCCGAACCCCCTCCTCCAGTACCCATTCAACCAGTTCTTGTGAAAGAGGGAGAGAAAAAAGTCACAATTACAATTAAGAAGGTTGCTGGTGGCTTAGAACTCTAATCCTAACTACACAGGAGGCTGAGATACGAGGATCATGGTTCATAACCAGCCCCGGCAGGAACATCTGTGAAACTCTTATATCCAAAGAACCACCAGAAAACCGGAAATGGTGCTGTGGGATCAAGTGGTAGAGGGCTAGCCTTTTGCTGAGGAGCTCGGGAACAGTGCCCAGACCCAGAGTTCAAGTCCCACGACTGACAAGAAGTGGACTTCCTACCACCAGAAGTCTACTGAATAACAATCATTGTCTTAGGGAGCATGGTAGCGAAGTCAGGCTGAGCTTCCTGTGAAGTTGAAGTCATAAGTAGGTCACTTGGTTTCTCTGTGCCTCGGTTTCCCCAGCTGCAATACTCCACACAATGAAGGATCCCCTTCCATATGGGGATAGGGTAATGATGAAAGAGAGCCATATTTTGTTTCATAATCCCACATCTGTTGCATGGTTAATAAAAGGCCCCATCTGAGCACTTTCCGGGTATCTTACTGTCATTTGCTCACAGACTGCAGAGAACCTTATCTGAAGGCTGCTCCCTCTGTGCCTAGACATGATCCAGAGATCCCTCTGCATAAATCCCTTGTTTCCTAACAACTGTCCTGTGAGGAAAATGAGGTCTGATGGTTAAGGCCCTACCCAGAGCTTCACCTATGGTCAAGAATCGGCTGCTGTGGACTAAAAGTTGGGGACAATCCATCTAAATTGATGACTGCCAATGTTGCTATATGTCTACCATCTCAACTACAGAGGACCAGGCCTGGAGGAGCATACCTGTCACAGACAGGAGGACCTTGATCTAGCCCAGCCAGAGCATATATTGAGTCTCTGTTTCAGAAATGCCCAAGACAGAAAGTTGGCTCCTCAGAGCCAGGGAGAGGAAATAAGCAGGGGTCATGGTGCCCCCAGGGGGGGGGTCTGACCTCGGTAGGGGTGGTTTGGAGGCTGCCACTCACCTGTGCTGCTGGGAAAAGCTGCTGGAGGCTGTTCCAGGTGGGGCGAGCAGTGATGGTATTGTGGTATTGTGGACAAATGGACCCAATGTAGAGAACCAGGTCCAGGGATCAGGTTGGGGCTTTAATCGGGCTGGCAACGTGCCATTGCCTGATATTTGAAATCTCGAAACTTGGGAAAGGGAGAAAGCGGCTGGGGCGCGGGCAGGCTTCTCAATTTCCTACTATACTCCGAAGTGGCCTTGAGACTCTTCCTTACCACTCAAACACCTCACCTTCCTCAACTGCTGGTAGTGGTGTAAACTAACAGTGAGAATCCAGGTGCTACCAGGCAGCATGGAATGTGGGCGTGGCCACCATTCTTGTATCCCATTGGTCAGGAAGAACCATGAAAGAATGTGGGTGTGGCCAGACTCCTGTGATGCAAGCAGCATGGGCAGAGTCAAGAAGTTAACATCTCCCCAGCCCTTTTCTCAGGGAAGAATGTCAATTCAGTTGGAGACAAGAGGGTGACCAGCATTAACTGGATGGCTGCACAGATTATTGTGTATGTCTGTTTGTTGCCAATCCTGGACCTTGAACTCAGGATCTGGGCACAGTCTGTGAGCTACTTTTGTTCAAAGCTGGCCCTCCAAACGAGCCACAGCACTTCTGGCTTTGTTGTCACTGAAGTTGGAAAGGAGTCTCAAGGACTTTCCTGCCTAGGATGACTTCAACCATGATCCTCCAATCACAGCCTTGTAAGTATCAAGGAGGACTGCTGAGAGCCACTGGTGCCTGCTTAATCATTGGTCTTGCTGATGTTCTTGGACAAATAGTTGAGTTCCCTATCCTTGGGTTTAAGTGGTGGGAGCTGTAGCCCACAGTTCGAATCCTGGTCCTGCCACCACCAAATGGCAGGAGATACAAAAAACTTACTCCTATCCATATGATTACCAACAGAATGTAATGTGTGTCATGATTGAATGAGCGGTTCTTCAATGATTCCAGTATAAAATTATGCACAATTATATTATAGGATACTGATCCATGTTAGTTAATATTTTATTAAGCATTTAAACAATCACATTAATAAAATGGAGGCATAATGAAATAACTAAGAATTGGGTCTCACATACTATAAAGGTGCCATTTTTCTGCCAGGACTGGTTTTGGAATTCATGGTCTTGGTAACTCTGATGCACTATGTGGGAAGGGAAAGCTGGTTTCCTTGAAGTCAAGAAATTCAAGTCTGTTCCTTAGGCCTGAAATAGATCCCCACCACTAGAAAACATCCTATTCATGTACAATTTACATATATGATTTATATTTATAGACATATGTTGACTATATTTCATTCAGTTCAGTTATTTAATTTTTTGTTTTATTCATGCATTGAACATTTATTTTATTGACCATTATGTCACATAGAACATTGATTACATGGGCCTGGGAAGGTAGCTCAGTGGTAGAACACTTGCCTTGCATGCATGAGGCCCTGGGTTCGATTCCTCATAAGCAAAAAGAAAAAAGGCAGAAGTGACACTCTGGCTCAAGTGGTAGAGTGCTAGCCTTGAGCTGAAGAGCTGAGGGACAGGGCCCAGGCCCAGAGTTCAGGCCCCACGACCAGACCCCCCCAAAAAGCATTTATTACATTAATTACATAGGATATATGTCTGCATATGTATTCAACTTCATACCTGACACCCAGGACATTCACAGAAAAGGAAAACATATGTCACCATCAGCTTCTTACACCACAATTCATTTTTTGGCAGTGCTGGCATCTGACCTCATGGCCTACAAGCCTACAAGGCCCAATTCATGAATGGGTGAGTGTCAGCACTCCATCCTGGGGCAAATTGAGCTGACAGGATGTTCCCATTACCTGATATCAAGCACCAGGGGTTAACAAAATAATAACATTGATATGTAGATGACAGTACCTTAATATATATATATATATATATATATATATTAATCGAGTGTAAGAGATATCTATACATTATTCAGTTATATAGATTCAATTCCTACCAAGTCCTGGGTTTTAATTATGCATCCATGTAATTAATATTATTGTTTTCATCCTTAATGAAATAAGTGTCCTGAAATTATTGTGTTCCTGTAAGTAATAATATTCTTTTAATGCTTCATAAATATTAAAGTCTATTAGCCTCCTGAAATGATGCTGTCTAATTTTATAGAAGCAGTATCTCCTGCCATTGGTTGGAGTCAGGACGGGGACTCGAAATCAGGCACTATGTTGCCACATGGGCCTATGGCCTCCCCGATAGTCTGGCAGCCTTCAGCAATGCAAGATGAAGTACCCTTTGCAACAATGTTATTCAGATCCATGAGGGTCACCGTGCAAATGAAGAAAACATAAAAAGGCCGCATTTTTTCTGTGCATTGCTTTCCCTGGCATGCCTGGGGGTCTAGGATCCCAGGAGCAGCTACAGGTCTAGCGGCTGCACCCCAGCCTAGGGTGATCAATGCTGAGGCAGAGTTGCTGCAACCTGAGTTCAAACCCCATATTTAGAAAAGTAAAATTAAAAAAAAAGTTCCATCGCTTGCAATTCATGCCGTTTACTCTTCTAGGCTTTGGATTTGAACTCAGGATGTGGGTAAATCTGCACCAATGTGGATGAAGGGGACGATCACCGTACTTGAAGAAAAGAAAATCAGACCTGTTCACTAGTCCTGAATTCAAGCCCAACCTTGGAAAACATGCTAATTATATACATTGTAAAGATAGGTTTTATACTTACCTATAGACGTTCAGTCCATACATGTTTGGTGTGGTTGTTCCTTATATTTTTTGTTTTATTCATTTATTTACCATTGATTGTACTATGATGAAACCCATTCTGTTTATTTCATTGATGACATCCTATCACAGAGCATCTAGATTTGTAGAAATGTTCTCCACCATGCCAGGATTCTCAGGATCACCCAGGATATTCAGAGAAAAGGAAAACAAGTTTCACACTTGGCTTCTTACTCCACGATCCACTTGTTGGTAGAGCTGGGATCTGAACTCAGGGCCTAGTAGGACCAATTGACCAATAAGTCAAGGTTAACACACCAACCTGTGAGCAAATAAGGAGCTAAGCCAGTCCCAGGATCCCCAAGGTGGTGCACTGTAGTCATAAATTCATAATTTAAACATACAATCTATATTGACATACATGAGTCAATAGCATATTGTGTTTAGTGAACTTCTTCTCCTTATTTTGTATCTACGTCATGGAGGTATTGTGTATTTTACTAAGTATGGTGACAGGTATAACTGTGCTGACATGGATGACAAAAGGTTCCCATGGTTATAGAGTTGTCTATGAATTCCCCTTCCTAGTTGATACTCAGGACTTTCACAGGAGAAAAAAACGTGTGCAACAACTGGCTTCTGACATCAGGATGGATCTTTTGTCAGTGCTAGGATTTGAACTCAGGTGTGGGTAGCTCTGTTGCACTGTGGGGGAAGGGGAAGCTCACCTTGAAGACTAGAATGTCAGACCTGGTCCAGGGCCTGATTTGAAGCCCAGCACTGGACAAAATATCAAGCCCACCTTTTTTAAACATAGGACCTCTCTTTACCTAAATGTGCGGTAAGCACCTTGCATTCAGTGTAGTTATTCTTTTTATTTTGTGTCTTATGCATTTTATTGAGTATGGTGACAGATATAACTGTGCTGACAATGACGACAACCTATTCCCATGGCTGTACAGTTGCCTATATAGCATTCTCCATCCTCAATGACACCCAGGACATGCACAGAACACAAAAACCTGTGCAACCCTAGGCTTTTCACATAAGAATGAATCTTTTGACAGTGCTGGAATTTGAACTCAAGGCCTAGCAGGCCCAATTAGTGAATGGGTCATGGTAAGCACACCAGCCTGTGAGCCTCTAAGGAGCTAGGCCATTCCCGGGACCTGGTATTGATCCCTGGTGGGGGCCAATATAGTCATAAATTCATAATTAAGCAGAGGATCTATATTTCCAAACATGGGGGGGCAGCATCTTGTGTTTGGTGTAGTCATTCTCTTTGTGTCTTATTCATTGATGTATTGTGTATGTTCTTAAGTATAAGTTGACAGACATAACTGTGGTGAACTGGAAGACAACCTATTCCCATGAGTATAGAGTTGCCTATACATTCTCCATCTAGCAGAGACCCAAAATTTGTGTAGCACAGGAAAACAGGTGCAACAACTGTCTTCTCACATCAGGGTTAATTTTTGGCAGTGCTGGGACTCCAACTTGGGGTTTAAGAAGTCCAACTGCACAGTGGGTACACGTGATCACACCATACTGTGAGCCAGGAAGGAGCTGGGTTGTTCCCAGGAACTGAGATCGAGCCCTAGGGAGGCCAAAATAGTCCTCAATGCATCATTGAAACATGGGATGTATATTCACATCCGTGTGTGGACTGCATCATGCATTGAGTGTACTTATTGTCTTTATTTTGTATGCTATTCATGAATGCATTGTGTATTTTCTTGAGTATATTATGACAGGTATAACTGGGCTGACATGGATAACAACTTATTCCCATGACCACAGGGTGGCCCATGCATTCGCCATCCTAGCTGGGACCCAGTACTTGCACATGAAATGAAACAGGTGCAACGATTGGCTTCTGGCATCAAGATGAATCTTTTGGCAGGGCTGGGATCTGAACTCAGGCCTAGCAGGCACCATTGGTGAATGGTTCCACATGAGCACACCAGCCTGTTAGCAACGAAGGAGCTAGGCCTTCCCAGTACTGAGTTTGAGCCCCCCTGGGGAGAGAGTGGCAAGCACAATAGTCACCCATTCATAAGCTGAAGGTAGTATGCAAATAAGTATATATTTGTATAGAGTAGGATTGATGGTGACATGTGATGGAATCCAATCTGTGTGACTACTGATTCTTGGATCTTTCCTGATGCCTCCATTTCATGACTGTGATTATTATTGTCACGCTTCATCAACTCTCCTTTACAAATAATCTATACCCCATGAGTCTTGCCTATCATTTCCTACTTGCATCATGCACGAAGTACTCATTCAAGGATGAGATTGATTGCATTCCATGACTCTTCCTAGTTCCAGAAATGAGTATCTCAGGATCTCCCGCCATTCCCTCTTCGTAGAGAGGCTGAATTCAAGCCTCATGCCTGGAAAAGATACTCCTTATATGAATTTTAACGATGGGATTTATACTTCCATACAGATGTTCAGTCCATATTGTGTTTGGTGTGGTTATTCATTTGATTTCTTGTTTTATTCATTTATTTACCATTTATTTTATTGACTCTGATTACACCTATACCATTTATTACATTGCTTACATCCTATCACAGAGAATCTAGATTTTAGATGTGTTCTCCATCATGTCTGGCAGTGTGAGGATCTGAACTCGGTGTCTAGCAGGCCAAATTCATGAATGGGTGAGTTTCAGCATGGCAGCCTCTAGACAATGAAGCTGTCATGTGTTTGCCCAGCACTGAGATCAACCCCCAGGTTTGGCCAAAACAGCAATACATGAATAGGCAGACGGTGGTATACAAATAAATATATATTGGTAAAGAGTGCCAGAGCCGTCAGTCTATGATTGAATGACAACTACTACGTTCCTACCAATTCTTAGGTATTTATTATCCCACCATTGAAGGAATATTATTCTTTTCATGCTTAATAACATTAATACCAATCAGCATTCTAGGATTATTGCATCCAATTTTAGACAAGACGGATGCATGAACTACTCTTTTAATCAGTATTCCTATCTATAGGAATGAGTCTCTTGTCATCTCCTGCCATTAGTATTAGGACTGGGATTTGAACCCAGGGCATATGGTGACAGGTTGGCCTATGGCTTCACTGATAGCCCACCAGCCATCAGCAAGAGCAGGTCAGGTCCACCTTGCAGCCATGTCATTCAGACCCAGGATAGTTACCGTCCAAAGAAAAAATCATAAAACCCCAGCCCTCTACAGCTTGCCACTTTTTGTGCTTTTCAGGGTTTTTATTCTACCTGCAAGAACTCTGGGCCTAGGACCTCAGGGTCGGGTATGGGAGATCCAAGCTGAGGCACAGTTTAAACGAACTGACTTCAAGACCCATGGTTGTAAAAAAAAAAAAAAGAATAAAGAAAAAAGATTATTTAAGTAAATTAAAAAAAATAAAGCTCCCTGGTTTGGAATTTCTGCCAGTTTTCTTTCCTAGCCTGGGATTTGAACTCAAGGTCTTGGTAAACTTGTAGCAATGTGAGGGAAGAGTTGCCACAGCTTGATTTCAATCCCAGTGCCCACCAAAAATGAAAAACTAAGTCACTACCTCGGCAGGGTGATGTATTTGTGGAGATGGGAGGCAAGGGATGGTAAGGGGACAACAAAGGAGGAGTCAATAATGCTCAATTGGAAACGTACTCATTACCTTGCTCCTGTAACTGTAACCCCTCTGTAAAACATTTTTACAATAAAAAAGTCCAAAAAAGAGAAACAATATAGTTCTCAGATAAGCATTTTAGAGGTAAGGAAAGTATGTCTGAATAGCTGTACAAAATTCTACACTACTTTTTTTTAATGTTGGAACTGAGTAAACATGAGTGCTTCCGTTAAAAAAAAGTAAGTCACTGTCGAAACTGGGGCCAGTATTTCTGCCATTGCTAGGATTTGAGCTCACCATCCATGTAACTCTTACACCATGGGTGAAGGAGAAGCTCACTGTCTTTGAGGAAAAGAAATTCAGGGCCTGAATGAAGGTCCTGCAATTGAAAAACTATTTCTATACATGTGTAATATATGATATACACTTATGTATGTTAATTTCATATTATGATTTTATTATTGATTTTGTATTTACTTTTTTAAAATTTTTCTTATTTTTATTTTGCTTTATTTTTATTTTTAATTGATTTATTATTGTATTTAGCATATAATACACATAATATTTATTACATTTTGCACACCTATAATAACATTCTATGCAGCAATTTAGGACATTGACTCATTTTTCATTAATATTTTATTAAGTGTTGAAACATAATACATAATTAAATGGATGCATTTGTCACAGTCTTCACATGTTTAGAGTCTCTTCCAAATATGAGCTTTGTCCAATCTTTGGACTTCTTCCTATTGGGATTTCTTTAGATGATTTATAGTCAGAAACCTTTTCCTGAGGATAGGCAAGTGAGGGATAAAATTGAAAGGATGGAGCTAGAAATGTGGCTTAGTGGTAAAGAGCTCGCTTAGCATGCATGAATGCCAGGGTTTGAATCCTCAATGCCACATACTCAGAAAAAGGTAGAAACTGTGCAGTGGCTCAAGTAGCTAGCATTGAGAAAAAGGAGCTCAGAGACAGTACCTAGGCCCTAAGATCAAGCCCCAGGACTGTCAAATACAATAGACCAGATGCCAGTGTCTCACACATGGAACTCTAGCTTCTCAGGAGGCTGAGAGCTGAGGAACACAGTTCAAAGACAGCGTAGCCAAGGAAAGCCTGTTAGATTCTTATCTCCAGTGAACCACCCAAAGACCCCATGTGGTGCTATTACTCAAGTGGTAGAGTGTTTGTCTTGACTTGAGGGGCTAAGGGACAGTGCCCAGGCTTGAGTTCAAGACACACTCTTGGGAAAAAAGTGAGAAAAAAGTGAGGGTTAATCCAGGTACTTTTCCTATTTGCTAATTATGAGATCATTCTTTGGAAAATGAACACTGATGTATCCCTGAATTGGAGTCAGAGCTTCAGGTTCAAGTGTAACACATCCATATGCCCAGCCTCTCAGACTCTAGCATTGTAATCTTGTGTCCTACAGGGATCTGAAAGGTCCAATGTTGAAAGGCTTAATATGCTCCCCAAGCCCATTGTGATAGCTGTTGACTTGTACTGTCAAGGTCATTACAGCTCTGAGCCTAGCAGAGCACCAGTAGTTCAGGCCTGTCAGCCTAGCTCAGGAGACTGAGATTTGAGGATCACAAGGTGAAGCCAGCCAGGGCAGGAAAGTCTATGAGACTCTGACTTCCACTTCTGAAAGGTCAGATGTTCAAGAGCTTCCTGTGTTTCCCTTGGAGATGAGAAGTACTTGAACTCTAAATGTTCTTAGAATTCTTGAGCTATAGAAGCAGGAAAGAAACATTGACCCATCTTGGGTTTACATGAAGTTCTCAGGCTCCAAACCCTAGCTCCATTAGCAGAAAGAACTCCAGTGTAACACTGTAATTGAAGGACAGAAAACAGTTTCAAAAGCCAGGCTAGGTGCAGAGACCAGGCCTACAGGATTCGGAGGCAGAATGTACAAATTCAACAGATAAGTGAGCAGCAAAACCACTTCATATATTCCAGGCAATGCAAGCAATTAGAGAAAACCTAAAACACTTGTTAGAGTTACACCAGGGTCAGGCTTTTCTCAGCCTCTTCAAACAATGACCAATTAACATTCTTCCCACAAGTGAAGGGAGAATCAGGCTATCTTGGGTTACCAATAGAGCCAGTTTAGTCGGGGAGAGGGGAGGAACAGAGTAGAAAAACCCTGCTCTCTGGTCTTAGGGAGTGGGTTTTTGATTCTCCATCTGTCAGATTTGAAGGCCCTTCTTCTACCTCTGCCAGTCCTTTCTCCTTCCTTCATTCTCCACATAATTAATTCAAATCCCCAGACCAACTAGAGTCAGGGTTGTTTCTCTTCTTTCTCCAAGCATCTGAGTTAGAAACTGGCTCTGCCCAATTGCCTCTGGTGCCCTTGGCTGCCTGAGAAGTGGGAAAGAGACAGTCTTATAGCTCTCTGGTTGTGTGAAGGCAATGCTGGTGTCTTGGCACAACTGCAGAAGGCCTAATGACTGGAAATTGTTCCCTTCTTTCCTCCTGAAATCCAAGACCAGATTCATCTATCATCTTCCTATCTATCTATCTATCTATCTCTTTCTTTCTTTCTTTCTTTCTTTCTTTCTTTCTTTCTTTCTTTCTTTCTTTCTTTCTTTCTTTCTTTCTTTCTTTCTTTCTTTCTATCCTATGTCTGTCTATCTATCTACCTACCTACCATTCTACCTAGATATCTCTTGGGTTGAACTCAAGGCCTGGGCACTGTCTGGAGCACTCTACTACTTGAGCCACAGCCCCAATTCTGGCTTATTCTGTGTATGTGCTACCGAGGAATCATACCCAGGGCTTCTTGCATGCTAGATAAGCACTCTCTCAGTAATCCACATTCCCAGCTCCCTCATTTTTTCCTTAATGGTAGTTTTTTAGGAAAGTATGTTGCCATTTTACCTCCCCAAGTTTAAGTTTCTGAATACTGGATACTTCTATGAAACCTGGTCTTCTTTTCCCCTGCCTAGTTTGTTATGGTTCCTGCATTGGCCTCATAACAAAATGTAAATAAAGGCTCCTGAGAGCATCAGTGTATCATATAAGGACACAGGCCTGGAACCCTGGAAGAGAAAAGCCATGGGCCTGAAATGAAGAGAATGATGCAGTATATGAAAGGAGCATATCTGAAATACAAATCAGTAAATAAAAGGAGAAGCACTGCATAAGGTCTGTTTGCATTCAGGGAGGTAATATACAGACATAAGTAGGTAGGGCACTGATACATAAAATTGGCCTTCTCTTTTTGAAATTTTTTTGTGGACATCCCAGTGCTTAACCTCAGGGCCCAATGCATTCCTCAGCTGTTTTTCCCAAAGCTGAGGCTTTACCACCGCCACAGCTCCACTTTCAGCCATCTGGTCATTAATTCGACATAAGCGCCTCCCAGGCTTTCCTGCCTGGTCTGGCCTGTGTCTCCTTCTCGACTTTCTCTCTCAAAGCTGGAACTCTGCCTCTGGACCACTGTTCCACTTGTGGTGTTCTGGTGGTTTATTGGAGATAAGAGTTTCACAGAATTCTTGCTCAGGCTGAATTTGAACGGCTGTCTCCCAAACAGGATTTAGGCGGCTTTCTTCAGGGATACACCAAGGAGTCCCTCCACACAAACCCTTAGTCTAAATCTTGAGAGGCACTAGAGAAAAAGAGATATATGAAGATGCTTCTAGTGGGTTCTAGATACTTAAGGTTGTAGACACATAACACTCATAATTACTAGATCATTTTATAGACAAAAGGAGTAATGCAGACAGTATGAGGATCGCTTTGGCTTTTGGTCTTATCATCTTGAGACAGCAAATTCACTGCAGCTCAATGCTAAGTGACAGAATTGTCATGGCCTGTGGACATTTGCTCCCAAATCCTGTGACACTCATTTCTCACTTTTGGCTTCAAACATGTGACCCAGAGGAGAAGATGAGGAGAGAAAATCTTTCCCAGGTAAAGCAGTTCTAAAGAACATTGGGTAGTTAATTTATAAATTCAAACCATTTCAATGACCCTGCTAAGAAGTCAGATTGTCCAGATTAAAAATGAAGAAGAAAAGAAAGAAGGTGCCAGTGGCTTCTCACTGTAATCCCAGCTCTTCAGAGGGTGAGATGTAGATAATCTGAATTTGATTCCAGCCAGATTAGGAAAGTCCATGACACTTATTCCTAAGACATCACAGAAAAACCCAGAAGGGGGGTTGTGACTCGAGCTTAATGCACTACCCTTGAACAAAATGAGCTCAGGGACAAGTTCTAGGCTCATAGTTCCACCCCAAGACCTGCCCCCTCAAAAAGAGCCTGTACTTCCATGTCTTTGGGTATGTATAGATGTATTCCTATAGGTGAAGCTCCAGAGTAGCTATGATGAACGGCACCAAACTAGGTAATGTGTATTCAATAAAATGATTTCACAACAGAGACTGTTTTCATGATAGTGCATGTTCTGGGGCTCCCCTCACTATTCCCAGTGTAACCTGAGGATTTCTCTGCATCCCAGGCCTGCTGGAAGAAGTCTCTCTCATTGTCTGGACAGGCAGAGAAAAGACCTCAGTCCTGTACAACTGTGTAGCAAGCAACTCCGTCCGGGATGAGTGTGGGTGGACTCTGAAGTTAAGGAGAAAAAGGTCTCTTTGTACCCCAAACTATCTATTTCCCCAGTGCTCTGGTTTGACAGGAAGCCTTCATATGTGTCACCTTCTGTGACAGGCCATGTCCTGTGCACTTATCCTGGTTTTGTGAGACTATATTCCAGTGTTCAGATACAGTGCTGAATATAATTCAAGAGTCCTTCCGGCGGAGAAGTAGGGCATTGAACCTAATGAAATGTTTCATTGCCTGTGATGATGGGCCTATGATGCCTCTCCTAGGTTTCAGGAAGTTTGAGAAATCCAAGCACATATCTGGTATCACAAAGCTTCCTGTCATCTAGGGCTGGTGAACCTCATCAGGTTTTGAAACATTTGACCTCTTCTAGGTGGGCCCTGAGTGGCTAGGTTTTGGGGTTGAACACAGGGCCTGGGTGCGGACCATGAGATCAGTGCTGAAGTCCGGTGCTTTACCATTTTGTAAAACAGCATCACTTCTTATCTGTGTATGTGTGAGTGTGTGTGTGCGCGCACACACGTGGGAGAGGGCACATAGGCACATGCACGATTCTTGGATGTTGAACTCAGGACCTGAGCACTGTACCTAGTTTCTCTTGTATAAGTATAGCCCTCTCCTACTTGAGCCACAGAGCCACTTCAGGCTTTTTTTTATGGTTGTGGTCCTGAGAAATTAAACCCAGGGTTTCATATTTGCAAAGCACTATACCCCTAAGGCACATTCCCAGCCCTCTACTTCAGGTTTGTTTGTTTGTTTCTGTCTTTTTTTATTGTTGTAGAAGATGATGTCTGGGCCTGGGTGCTGTCCTTGAGCTCTTCAGCTCAAGTCTTGTGCTATACCACTTGAGCCAAACACCACTTCAGCTTTTCTGGTGGTCCATTGGAGCTAAGTGTCTCAAGGACTTTTCTGCCCATGCTGGCTTTGAACCATGATCCTCAGATCTCATCCTCCTCAATAGCTTGGATGACAGACATGAGTGACAAGCACCTAGCTTCCACTTCAGGTTTCTTAGTGGTGAATTGGAGATAATTGGCTCATCAGACCTTTTGTGTCTGGGATAGATTGGAACCCAGGTCATCAGATCTCAGCTTCCTGAGAAAGCAGGATGAGAGACCTCAGCTATAGACCCCTAGGGCTGTTGCCTCTCCATGTAATTAATATTATTGTTTTCATCCTTAATGAATTATTAATTAAATCAACCACTGTTCCGAAACTATTGTGTCCATGTAATTAATACTATTATTTGAATATGTAAAAAGTATTCATTAAAATCCATTGGCCTCCTAAAATCACTCTATTTATATAGTAGTATTCAGAAACAACTTATTCAACCTTGCCATTCATAATCATCCGTCGGTATTCCTATGAATAGGAAGGAGACTCTTAGGATCTCCCGCCTTTGGTAGGGGTCACGACCGGGATTCAAACACAGGGCCTATGTTGCCATGTTGGCCTATTGCTTCCTTGGAAGCCCGCCAGCCTTCAGCAATGCCAGATTACCAACATTTTTCAACAGTGTCATTCAGACCGGATGGTCACCTTGCAAAGAAAAAAAAAATGTAAAACTGGCAGCCATCTGTAAGTTGCCCGTTTGTTTTTTTTTTGGTGTGTGTTGCATTAATTTTTTTTTTCTTGTCAGACTTTGGGGCCCAGGAACCAAGGTTCGGCTGTGGGTCCAGTGGCTACACCCCAGCCTAGAGTGATCAAAGCTGTGGCAGAATTGCCACAACATGAGTTCAAGCCCTGTGCTTGACAAAATAAAAATATATACATACATACATACACAAACACATACATACATGCATGCATACATACACTAAAATATTTTAAAAATTATGAGGCTCCTTGGCTTGGAATTCACACCATTTTTTCTGCCAGGCCTGGGAATTGAACTCAGGGTCTGGGTAAATCTGCAGCACTGTGGGGGATGGGGAAGATCACCCTTCTGGAAGACATGAAATTCAGGCCTGTTCCTAGAGCCTGAATTCAAGTCCTAGCACTCAAAAAATTAATATTCGTATATATTTTAAATACATGATTTATATTTACCTATACATGTTTATTGCATATTGCGCTTAGTGTGTTCATTTTATTTTGTGTTTTATTTCTTATGTACTTTAGTGAGTATGACTACACTTATAATATTTTTTGCATCCTATTACATAAGACATAGATGTGCCTATGTATTCTACATCATTCCCGAGTCCCAGAAATTTCACCCATAAGGAAAACAAGTGGGACAATTGACTCTCCACCAGGATTAAGTTTTTGGCAGTTTTGTGACTTACACTCAGGGCCTAGCAGGCCCACTTCATGAATGGGTAAATGTTAGCACACCAGTCTGATGCAAGAGAAGTTGGCAGGCAAATTTGAGCACCTGAGATCAAGCCCTAGGAATGGCCAATAAAAAAACAGATAGATGTTTAGATTGCAGTGTGTGTGTGTGTGTGTGTGTGTGAGTGTGTATTCACAAATGTGTATGCATCTATAAATATATACAGAGAGAGACAGATAGACATTTATGTAGACTCTAGTGTATAACCCTATATAAAGGGTGATGTCTATATCTTATTTCTATATATTATATTACTACCAATTATTTAGTATAAAATTATGTCTCCATTAATCAATTATAGAAGACTTATAAAGTATTAATCAATGACCTATATTTATTGAATACAGTCTTAAACTGGAATGACTAGCTAATTAGTAATTCAGTTAGTACATTTCAAAGATTCTATTAGTGTTCCTATAGATAGGATTAAGTTTCCTAGAATCTTCATCCATGTGTAAGTGGCAATCCCAGGATTGAACTCCCAGGATTGAACTCAGGGCCTAGGTGTCTAGGTTGGGCTCATGCTTCACTGAGAGCCCTCAGCCTTCATCCATGCAAGCTCACGTACAATTTTCAAGCAGAGTCATTGAGACCCAGGAGGGTCACAGTGCTAAGGAAACAAAGATAAAACTGTTGTGTAAAACTTCCTGATTTTTCCTCCTCCATTTTTGTAGGTTTGTTGTATTTTTGCCAGTGCTGGGAGTTGAACTCGTGTCTTAGGATCCCTGGATTATCTGTGGGTGTAAAAGCTGCACCCCAGCCTAGGGTAATCATGGTTTAAGACACAATAAAATGTTTCCTTGAACAAAAGGAGCTCAGTGAAAATGTCTAGGCTCACAATTCAAGTCTCAGGACATGCCACAAAAAAAGAGCCAGTAACTCCATGTGTCTGTGTATATATGCATGTATTTGTATCAGTGAACATCCGAGTCTCTATGAAGAAATGTACCCAGCTAGGAAATTTGCTTTGAATAGAATGATTTCATAGCACAGCGAGTGCTTTCAAGACAGTGCATGTTCTGGGGCTCCCCTTACTGTTCCCAGTGTAGCCTGAGGGGTTCTCCATACCCCAGCTGCTGGAGGAAGTCTGCCTCATTGTTGGAACAGGCAGACAAAAAGCCTCACTCCTGTATTGCTGTGTAACAAACAATTCATCCCGGCCAATTATTGAGGATGTGAGCAGGCAGGCTCTGAAGGTCAGGAGAAAAAGGCCTCTTTGTACCCCAAGCTATCTCTCTCCCCAGTGCTCTGTTTTTTTTTTGTTTTTGTTTTTGTTTTTTGGTCGGTCATGGGGCTTGAACTCTGGGCTTGGGCGCTGTCCCTGCACTCTTCAGCTCAAGGCGAGCGCTCTACCACTTGAGCTACAGAGCCACTTCCGGTTTTCTAGTGGTTTATTGGAGATAGGAGTCTGACAGTCTTTCCTGCCCAAACTGGCTTTGAACCGTGATCCTCAGATCTCAGCCTCTTGAATAGCTAGGATTAGAAGCGTGAGCCACCAGCGCCCAGCCCAGTGCTCTGTTTTGACAGGAAGCCTTCATTTGTGCAACCTCCCATGGCAGGCTAAGTTCCTGCACTCATCCTGTCATTGTAAGATTGTGTTTCAGTGTTGAACCAAACTGCTAACATTAATTCAAGAGTCCTTCTGGCAGATAATTAGGGAGCTGAACATAATGAAATGATTCATTATTGGCAATGGTGCCTCCGTGTGTGTGTGTGTTTCTGTGTGTGTGTGTGTGTTTGTGTGTGTGTGTGTGCATACACCATTACTGGTGCTTGAACTCAGGACCTAACCACTGTACCTGAGTTTCTCCTGTACAAGGACAGGACTTTACCACTTGAGTAACACAGCCACTTCAGCCTTTTTTTCTAGGGATGTGGATCAAACCCAGGGTTTCACACATGTAAAGCAGTCTACCCCTAAGAAACAATCCCAGCTCTCCACTTCAAGTTTCTTTCTTTTCTTGTAAGTTGGAGGAGTTCAGTCTGGGCCTGGGTGTTGTCTCTGAGCTCTTCCACTCAAGTCTAGTGCACTGCAACTTGAGTTACAGCACCCATTTAGGCTTTCTGATGGTTTATTGGATATAACCATCTCAAGGAATTTCCTGCCCATGCTGGCTTTTGTCCATGATCAGGGATAATTTTTTTAACTCCATAATTTAGTGACTTTAATTTCAAGAGCAGAAATTAACAAACTTTTTGAAAATTTCATGAGAATATTTTAAAATCACTTTCAAAAGTATTTTTAAAAGGTACTTTAAAAGTCCTTGGATAGAGATGTGCTCATTTCCACATACAAACATCTCTCTGGCATCATTACATCAAGACTAAAGGAACATCAGAGCCACTCAACCACTAAGGGGAAAAGGTACCAAGATCCTCAGCTTCCTGAGCAGGCAGGATGATAGATCTCAGCTATCACCCTGCTGCAAGGGGGTACTTGGCTCCACATAGTAGGACGTTAGCCATGAACCCAAGAAAAAAGTCAACACCTAAGCTCTGAGTTCAAGGTTCATGATATAGAAAATTAACCAAAACAATTGTCTACAGGAGACAAGTCACTAGAGCTCAGTATATACATAAATTTGGCCCTGTCTTGGGGACATATCTGAGCCTCAACTTTCTCATCTGCACAATCATCTTACTTGTGTAGATCTTATAAGGACGAGGTGAAAGAAAAAACTAGTGAAGGACTCAGCACATAGTACCCTGTGAATGACTCAGCACACAATACCCCATGAACAACCCAGTACGCTGTGAAGGACTCAACACCCAACACCCCAGAAAGGACTCATCATATAGCTGTATCCCACAAACTGTCATTAGAATTAGGGTGCTTATCACCATTCTTTCAGATACAGGTCACAAACTGCACAAGTTCACATCTAACAGTTTAGAGGGGTGTTTTTTTTTTTTGTGGGGAGGGCCATCAGCCTAGGAGATTTCACTCATAGGTTGGAGGTACTGTCCTAAGACCTTTTCCTCAAGGCTAGAGCTCTACCACTTTGAGGCACAGCTCAGAGTCTAGCAGATTTCCTGGTAGGGCTGAGTTTTCAACCCACCAGCGTCTGATCTCACCCTCTGAGCGCTAGGGGTGAGCCAGCAGTGTCTGGTTCCATGATGCTGGGTTGCAGCTGTTGACCTCTGGCTAAGTCAATTTAGATGTCAGCCATCAGCTTCAGACTACCAGCTTGACCTGTGAGGAGGTATTTGAAATCCTGGCCTTCTATTCTTGCAATTAGAACATTCTAACTTGTTTCTGGTGCCAGTCCTGGGTCTTGAGTAAGGGCCTAGACACAGTCCCTAAAGTTTCATGCTCAAAGCCAGTGCCCAACTGGTTGAGTAACAGCACTACTTCTGGCTTTTTCTGTGCATGTGATAGTGTGGAATCGAACCCAGGGCTTCATACTTACTAGGCGAGCACTCTACTACTGAGCCCCAGGAATGACAAGTGTAGAAATATATATGTAGATTGTTACATACACACACACACACACACATATATTTATATATGTATGTAACAATATGTGTATTTATGTATGTATGTATATATGTATGTATGTATAAAACAAGACAGAGTTGTCTGTATATTATTTAATTATATATACGATATTACTACCAATTATTGATAAATTATCCCTTACTTTATTTAAGTATTATGGTTGAATACATAAGAAAGTATTAAT
The DNA here is from genome assembly GCF_019054845.1 of Dipodomys spectabilis. Lineage (NCBI taxonomy): Eukaryota > Metazoa > Chordata > Mammalia > Rodentia > Heteromyidae > Dipodomys > Dipodomys spectabilis. Next base: position 1,972,012 of record NW_024870946.1, read on the forward strand.
TGTAAATTAGTCAATGTACTATAATCATTGTGTATAATTTTATAATGTAATCATACACTACTAATGTAATTGTTACTTTACAACATTCCATTCATATGGATGTATATCGGAATGTGTTCCTTAGGATCTCCCGCCGTGATAGGTGGCAGTCCTGGGATTCGCACGCCCGGCCTAGGTTGCTGGTTTTGGCTATGGCTTCCCTGATAGCCCACCAAAGTTCAACAGTGCAAGGTCATGTACACTTTACGGTCCCTGATATTTAGACCCAGGATGGTTGTAAAGGAAAAAACAATGTAAAACCACCTTCTGGAACTTCCCAGTTTTATTCTTCTCCTTTTTTTCCCCGGCACTATTTTTTTCTTTCATTTTTGTTGGTTTGGGACCAGAACTCTGGGTCTGGGTGCTGTCCAACAACTCTTCAGCTCAAGGCTATCGCTCTATCACTTGAGCCATAACATTACTTCCTGCTTTTTTCTGCTTATGTGGTGCTGAGGAATCGAACCCTGTGTCTTATGCATGCAAGGCAAGCAATCCATACCTGAGCCACCTTCCCAGCACTTCTCCGTTTATTTTATTTTGCCAGTCCCAAGATTTGAACTCGGGTCCTGGGGTACCTCAGGATGGGCTGTGGGTCCAGAGGCTGCACCCCAGCCTAGTTTGATCAAAGCTGAGGCAGAGTTGCCACGAGCTGAGTTCAAGCCCTAATCCTGGCCAAAAGAAATTAAGGCCTTTGCTTGGAATTTTCATCATTTTTCTGGCAGGCCTGGGATTTGAATTCAGGGTCTAGGTAACTCAGTGGGGCAGAGGAAGCTCATCATCATTGAAGACAAGAATTTCAGCCCAGTTTCCAGGGCCCAAATTCAAGATCCAGCACTGATAAAAATAATATTCATATATGAGATCTATTTACATACATGGGGTTACGCCATGTGACATTTATTACCCTTATGTTTTAATTTAGTTTATTACATATATACCATTTATTATATTTATCCCATATTATCACATGGTTATATTTGCATGTGGATTATACATCATACTAAGACCCAGGACTTTCACAGAGAAGGAAAAAGTATTTGTCAAATTGACTTCTGACTCCACATATAAAATTTTGGCCATGCTGGGATTTGAACTCACAGCCCACAATGCCGAACTTATGAAGGGGTCAGTTGTAGAACAAAAGCCTTTGGCAAACTGAGCTACCAGCTAGTTCTGAGAACCTGGGAACAAGCCATAATTGTGACTGATATATATAGATATAGATGTAGATGTAGGTATAGATATAGCTGGTTAGATAAATAGATAAATAGATGTGTAGTTTGCAATATATATAAGAGAGAGACAATGTGAGGATATTAAATTATATATATTGTGAATTATTATTAAATTATGCCTCCATTTAATGAAGTATCATGGTTGAATATTTATTAAAATATTAACGTAAAAGTAGTCAGTATTCTTTAATTGGGATAATCATACCATGATGCTAGAATGGAAGACATAATCCATTACTTATTTATATATCCATATGAATGGAATGTTGTAAAGTAACAATTACATTAATAGTGTATGATTACATTATAAAATCATACACAGTAATTATAGTACATTGACTAATTTGCAATTAATACTTTGTTATGTATTCAACCATAATACTTAAAAAAAGTAAGGGATAATTTATCAATAATTGGTAGTAATATCGTATATATAATTAAATAATATACATGAACTAACTGCAAATTTATTTGTTATTTTTATAACATTCCATTAAACATTCACATGAATAGGAAAGCTTTTCTCAAGATCTCCTTCTATGTGTAGGTGGGAGTCCTGGCATTTGAACTCCGGGCCTGGGTAGTTTACTTCGAAATGCAAACCATTAGAATGACACTGAAGATTTCATTTTGTGACAATGAAAAAAAAGAACAAAAAGAAAAGAAAGCCAGGTGTCAGAGGTTCCTGCCTGTAATCCTAGTTCTTCAGGAGTCTGAGAGGTAGAGAATGCCAGTTTGAATTCAGCCGGGACAGGAATGTCTACAGCACTCTTACTTCTGAGGGATCACAGGAATAAAAGATTGCCATGAATGGGGTTGTGGCTAAAGGGCAGAGGGCTACCCTTGATCAAAATGAGCTCAGAGACAGTGCTTAGGCTCATAATACAACCCCCGGACCTGCCAAAAAAAAAAAAAAAACACAAGTAACTCCATGTCTCCCCTTGTATGTACGCATGCATTTCTATCTGTGAATGTCCAGAGTCCCTATGATGAAAGGCACCCAGCTAGGAAATTTGCTTTAAATAGAATGATTTCATAGCACAGAGAGTGTTTTCAAGACAGCGCATGTTCCGGGGCTCTCCTCACTGTTCCCAGAGTAGCCAGAGGTTTTCTCCACACCCCAGGCTGGTGGAGAAAGTCTGCTTCATTTTGTTGGAAGAGGCAGACAAAAGGCTTCACTCCTGTACAGCTGTGTAACAAACAACTCCATCCAGGACTATTAGTGAGGAGGAGTGTGGGCAGGCTCTGAAGGCTAGGAGAAAAAGTTCTCTTTGTACCCCAAGCTATCACTCTCCCCAGTGCTTTGTTTTGACAGGAAGCCTTCATTTGTGCCACCTCCCGTGGCAGGCCAACTTCTCTGTACTTACCCTGTCTTTGTTATACTATGTTCCAGTGTTGAAATAACCTACTACAATTAATTCAAGGGTCCTTCTGGCAGACAATAAGGGAGCTGAACCTAATACAATGATTCATTATTGGCAACAGTGCCTTCTTAGATTTCTGGAAGCTTGCTAAATCCAAGCATATGTCTAATATCACAATGCTTCCTGTTATTTAGGGCTGTTGAAGCTCATCAGGTTTTGAAACCTTTGACCTCTCCTAAATGGGCCCTGGGTGGCTAGGTTTTGGGGTTGAACACGGGGCCTGGGTGCTGACCATGAGCTCAGAACTTTACCATTTGTTATCACAGCTTCAATTCTGGTATCAGTGTGTGTGTGTGTGTGTGTGTGTGTGTGTGTGTGTGTGTGTGTGTGTGTGTGCATACACTTGTCCTGGAGCTTGAACTCAGGACCTGAACACTGTACCTGAGTTTCTCCTGTGCAAGGATAGCACTCTACCACTTGAGCCACACAGCTACTTCAGGCTTTTTTCTAGTGATGTTGTACTAAGGAATCAAACCCAGGGATTCATACCTGCAAAGCACTCTACCCATAAGACCCAGTCCCAGCACTGCACTTCAATTTTCTTTCTTTCTTTTCTTGAAAGTTGGAGGAATTGAAGACTAAGCGTTGGAGCTGTCTTGAGCTCTTCAGTTAAAGACAAGCACCCTACCACTTGAGCTACAGCACCCCTGCAGAATTTTGGTAGTTCACTGGAGAGAAGCCTCTCAAGGAATTTCCTCCCAGCCTGGCTTTGGACTGTGATCCTCAGCTGTCAGGCTCCTGAGTGGCTAGGATGACAGGAGCAAGTCACCAGGGCCCAGCTTCCACTTCAAATTTCTAAGTGGTGAATAGGAGACAATAGACTTATTTGACCTTTTGTGTTTGGGATAGTTTGGAACGGGGATCATCATATCTAAGCTTCCTGAGTAGGAAGGATGACAGAACTAAGCTACAGATACCTAGACTGTAACACTCTCTTGCAAGGCAGTTCTTGGCTCCACGAGGTAAGGTGCTAGCCATGAGCCCAACAGGGAATGGTCAGTGACTAGGCCCTGAGTTCTAGGTTAATGACTGAGAAAAATAAACCAAAACAATTATCTGCAGGAGACAACTCACTAGAGTTAGGTACATACATAATTTTGGCCCTGACATGGGGACATATCTGAGCCTCAATTTCTCATCTACACAATCATCTTACTTGTGGAGCTCTTATAAGAAACAAATGAAAAAATGCATCCTGTGAAGGACTCAGGACACAACACCTCCTGAAGGACTCATCACATAGATGTATCCCACACACTGTCATTAGAATTAGGGTGTTTTCATCAGTATTATCATTCTTTCAGAAACACATCCCAAGCCACACAAAGTTCACATCTAATGATTTAGAGAGGTGGCTTTTTGGGGGGGAGGTGGAGTCAGACACGGGGATTGCACTGAAAGGTTGGGGGGTACTGTCCTAAGATAGTTTGCTCAAGGTTAGAGCTCTACCACGTTGAGCCACAGCTCAGAGTTTCACAGACTTCCTGCCAGGGCGGGTTTTAAACCCACCAGTGTCAGATCTTAGCCTCCAAGTATATTGGATGACAGGGGTGAGCAAGCCAGCAGCATCTGGTTCTGTGGAGCTGGTTTGCAGCAGTTTACCTCTGGTTAAGTCAGGTTAGATGGCAGCTGTCAGCACCAGACTCAAGGCTTGCTCTGTGATGAGGTATTTGCAGTGCTATCCTTATATAGTTGCAGTCAGGACATTCCATCTTTTTTTGGTACCATTCCTGGGTCTTGAGTAAGAGACTAGACACAGTCCCTAAGCTTTCATGCTCTAAGCTAGTACTCGGCTGCTTGAGCGACAACACAACTTCTGGATTTCTGTGTGCACATGGTAGTGAGGAATCCAGGGCTTTGTACATACTAGGCGAGCACTCTACAACTGAGCCCCAGGAGTGACAATTGTATAAACAGACAGATTCGTAGATAAACAGACAGACAGACAGACAGACAGACAGACAGACAGACAGATAGATAGATAGATACATAGATACGTAGATACATAGATACATAGATACATAGATAGATGTAGATGCATAAAACAAGAGAGAGATGTCTGTATACTATGAAATTGCATATACCATATTACTCACCATTATTGGTAATTAAATTATTCCTTCGTTTTCAACGTATTATGATTGAATACATAATAAAGAACTAATTGAAAATTAGTTAATGTAGTATAATTGTTGTGTATAATTTTATAATATAATCATGCACTAATAATTTAATTGTTACATTTATAACATTTCATTTGTATGGATTTATATGGGAATGGGTTTCTTAGAATCTCGCCATTCATTAGAGGCAATCCCAGGATTCGACCTCCATACCAAAGTTGCCAGTTTTGGCTATGGCTTCCTTAATAGCCCGCCAAACATCAGCAATGCTAGGTTATATTCACTTTCTGGGCCTTGTCATTTGCACTCAGGAAGGTCACAATACAAAGGAAAATAAAGGAAAACCACCTTCTTGAACTTCTCAGTTTTATGCTTCTACTTTTTATTTTTTTCCCAGGTCCAAGATTTGAACTCAGGTCCTGGGATATAAGGGAAGGCTGTGGCAAAGATGCCAACACTGCTGGAGTGCAAGCCCTGTGCTTGGCTAATAATAATAATAATAATAATAATAATAATAATAATATGGCCCTGGTTTGGAATTTGCACCATTTTTCAGGAAGCCTTGTATTTGAATTCAGGGTCTGGATAACTCTGTGGCACAGTGGGTGAAGGGGAAAGGATCACCGTCCTTGAATACAAGAAATTCAGATTGGTTCCCAGGGCTTGAATTGAAGCCCCAGCTCTGGAAAAAGTAATATTAATATATAAGATCTATTTTCATACATAGGTATACTGCATATGTTGTTTATTACTCTTATATATTTAGTATTATTACATATATATGTTTCTTTTATTACATCATATCACATAGGATATATTTGCATATGGATTATACATCATACTGAGACCCAGGACTTTCACAGAGAAGGAAAACAAAAATGTGTCAAGATTGGCTTCTGACTCCAGGAATAAATTTTTGGCCATGTTGGGATTTCAACTCGCAGCCTACAATTGCCAATCCAAAAATGGGGTAACAGTCTTAGCACACCAGCCTCCAGCAAACTGAGATGCCAAGAAGTTCTGAGTACATGTGATCAATCCACAGGTGTTCCCAATAGTATATACATGCATAGAAAAACAGGGAATGTGAGGATATTAAATTGTATATATATATATATATATATATATATATATATATATATATATATATAATACCAATTATTAGTTATTAAATTATGCCTCCATGTAATACTTAGAAAAGCATTAATTAAAAATTAGCCAATATCCTTCCATTAGGGGAATCATACCATGGAGCTAGAATGGAAGATATAAATCCAATAATTTTTGTGTGGCATTCTAAAATAGAATCATGAATTAACTGAAAATTTATTTATTACTTGTATAACATTCCATTAGCATTCACATGAATAGGAATGAGTTTGTCAGAATCTCCTTCCATTTGTGGGTGGCAGCCCTGGCATTCTAACTCCAGGCCTGGGTAGTTTACTTCGGATGCAAACCATTGGAATGACACCGTGAAGATTTCAGATTGTTACTATTACAAAAAAGAACAACAAGAAGAAACGAAACCCAGGAGCCAGGGGCTCTTGCCTGTAATCCTAGCTCCTCAGGACGCTGAGATGTAGAGAATGCCAATTTGAATTCAGCCAGGGCAGGAAAGTCCGCGACACTCTTATTTCTAAGAGATCACAGGAAGGGAAAACATGAATGGGGCTGTGGCTCAAGGGCAGAGCACTACACTTGAGCAAAAGGAGCTCAGGGACAGGGCCTAAGCTCATAGTACAAACCCAGAACTGCCCCCTCCCCCCAAAAAGGATGCAATAACTCCATGTTTCTGTGTATGGATGATGATGTATGGATGATGGATATTCAGCAGGTTGCCCATGCCCAGCCCCCCAACCTGGGCAAGCAGGGAAAAGCCCTCAGAGGTACTAAGTCTGAGCCAGCAGCTTGAACAAAGCACCCTTCTCTGCCATTTAATAACCGAAGTCTTATGTTCTGGCTGAGGTGTCCCATTGGGACACATAGCAGACAGTCACTGCCTCCAAGGAGACCACAATTCCTAGATTGTAGGAGTTGTCGAAGGTTCTGGCTCCATATTCTCTATCCCTCTGTAGGATGTGAGCCTAGACCTCTGGGGCCTGGTGGCTATCACTAATTAATCATTCCTCATTGCTAAGTCATAGGCTGGTCCCAAATCTTGGCAAAGATATGAAATAGTAAGCTATTTCTATGCCAAAAGAGGTATGTCAATAAATCCCACTCTCATAGAAGTGGGATTTGGGCTGCGAATATGGCTTAGTGGTAGAGTGCTTACCTAGTATGCACTAAGTCCTGGGTTCGATTCCTCAGTACCACAGAAAGAGAAAAAGCCAAAAGTGGCACTGTGGCTTAATTGATTGAGTGCTAGCCTTGAGCAAATAATCCTAGGAACATGCACAGAACCTGAGTTCAAGCCCCAAGACTGTCAAAAAAATGAGCCTGGTGAGACATATTTTTCTGGGACTCAGAGGAGGGCCAAGGATATAGGTAAGCAGTAGGGTAGAGGGCAGGTGCTGGATGCTCACCCCTGTAAGCTACTCAGGAGGCCCAGGTCTACTGCATGCAGATTGAGTTGAAAAACCTGGAGGAACAACTTCACATCCAGGTCCAGGAAAACCAGAGGCTCGGTCTCCAGAATGTGGAGCAGCGGGAGCAACTATGGAGACTGGATGAGAAGGCCAAGGATTGGCAGTAGATCCCTGAGACCCCATGATGTGCATGTGTGTGACCCATAGATAGAGCTGGCCCTGCTGTGGGATGCTCTCCACAAGTTTAGCTATGAGAAGGAGGAGCTCACCAGCATTCTGGAGCTCAGAGCCACCTGTGAGCAACACATTGCCTACAATGAGCAGCTGAACTCCAAGAAGGAGGCCCTGCAGCAGCACTTGCAGAGGTAGACCCAGCTGCTAGAGCAGCTGAAGCAAGTGCAGGGCCAACCAACTGGGGGGAGCAGATGGTGCCCCCAAAGTGGCAGGATACTCCCAAGTGCCTAGATGTGACCAGACCACAGGAGGAGCACCTGCAGGCCCAGCTGAGCCTGGCTTTCACTGGGGAGGGGAAGTTGTGAGCCCTGGAGAAGCAAAAGTGGAGGAGGTGACTCCTCCACAAAGTGAGCATCGCCGAGAATGGAGACATGCCCCTGACCTACAAGGATGTGGCTCTGCAAGTGCTCTCAGAGGCTGAGATCCACAGTGGGAAACTCCTGCTGCAGTAGCAGTGACCCCAGTGCAGTTGCATGGCCAACCCGGCAGCTCAGTGTCAGACAGAGCTGGAGGCACAGGCACCCTCGCCCCGTGAGCTGCCACCACAGCAGGCTTGGGGATGGGAATTGGGACACGTGGGTGTCCAAGAAGAAAATCTGCTTCATCCACGACTTGTATGATGAAATAGACATCCATAGTCCAGTGGATGAGCTCCACAATCGATGCAGCCAGCTGTTGGCTCACATCCACAAATGTCAAGGAGTCCCTTGTGGCATGTAAAGAGTAAATATTCGTCCTGGATGAGCTGTGTCAAGAGAAAGCCAAGCGTGTGTGCCGGCTCACCCAGGAGAAGATGGAGAAGAAGAGAGAGCTGCAGGAGCTGCTGTTACTCCTCGCAGGGGAAGGAGTGGACAGCGGGCTCCAGGCTGAGCCCGCCCCGCCCCCACTGCTCCAGATGCCTCAGGCTCCAGTGTGGGCGAAATGAGTGAGGAACACAAAGGTTTTGAAGAGTGGCAACTTTAAGACAACTTGGACACTGCCAGAATCGTGGTCGGGGTTCACTACCTCGTAGATGACTCCCCCACGGAGCATGTTCTACAGCAGCTGACCCACACCCAGAGCAGCCTAGAGCTCGTGGACTTGGGCAAGGAGCGCTCCCTCCCATTCTTCTGTAGACTGATGTGGTTAATGACTCTCTATGTGAAATACTGACTCTCAAAAGCCAAGGCAGCCACCAGAAGTGGGTGGCCAGGTGGCGTTCTCTCAGGCCTCCATCTGCTGTGAGATGGGAAGGGTAAACTTCGGGTCAGGTAGGGCAGAGGCTGCCGGGAAGTGTCCCAATTTCAAGGGAAATCTAATGGCCCGTTGGTGGCCAGGGAAGAGACCCATGTTATGCTTATCCCAAACAATAAATTGTTTTCAAGGGGAAGAAAAGCCTACAACAAAGATTTGTTCTTCCAGTCCTGGGGCTTGAACTCAGGGCCTGGCTACTCTCCCTGAGCTCTTTTTGATCAAAGCTGGCACTCTGCCCATTGAGCCCCACCTCCCCTTCCAGCTTTTTCTGTGTGGAATTGAACCCAGGGTGTAAGGCATGCTAGGCGACCACTCTACCACTGAGCCACATTCTCAGCTAGGATGTTTCTCCCCCCTCCCAAACCCATATGGCCATTCCTCAGATAAATAGGAAGTAGAGGCTAGGATGAATATGAAGCACAAGTATGGTTCACAGAGAAATACTCCCTTGCCCCCTCTTTAACACCCTTAGTTGAAGTTTCTCTTCTACCATTTAGGGATGAGAGAGGGAGAGGAAGTCCTGAGAGAGGAGTACCAAGAAGAATAGTCCCCTGAGCCCCACAGCCTACCCCACACAAGTGGTCCTCTAGACTCCAATATTACCTGATTCAATGTGGAGTCTACACTGTCTCCCTATCACTTCAATGCTCAGGATGAAATAAAGGTCAGCCTTTTCCTTAGCCCACATACAGGGTAGAAGCTCCTATTCCCAGACCAACTTCCACCTCTGACTGCCTCGAGTTAGGCTGGACCCACCACTCACCACAATGGTGGCAGTGATGACCTCATGCATAGATTCCAGGAAGAAGGTCTATGGCAAAGGGCAAAAGCAGCAGGGTGAGCAGGGGGAAGGAGCTGGGGCAATTGCTCTGGGATCTTCCTCCTTGGAGCCCTTCCACCAAGGCAAAGCCATGCTGACCCAAAGCAGAGCCAAGGCCAGAGTGTGAGACAAGATGGAGGAGCATGGTACTAAAGGAGGTACTGTTTGTCTTGGAGCACTTGAAAATTCCAATTATATTTGGCCCATGCCAATCCTAAAGCCAACATGCAATGCCTCTCGTTGTTGTTGTCCCTGAGCGCTGTCCCTGAGCTCTTTTTCTCAAGGCTGGTACTATATCACTTGAGCCACAGGGACTCTTCTTGTTTTCTGATGATTCATCGAGGAAAAGAGTCTCACACACTTTCCTGCCCAGGCTGTCTTGGCGTCATGATCCTCCAGATCTCAGCTTCCTGAGTATCTCAGATGACAGGTAAGAGCCTCCAGTGCCCAGCATGTGATGCCTTTTGAAGGCATCTTGGCCTATCTATAAAAGGAGCCAAAAAGGACCTGGAAAGACCATGACCAAATCAAGGAGCTGGGATGGAGGAACACTGACCTTCTAGCCATCCTGTTCCCCAAAATTAAAGATGCCAGGTGGTGTTGGATGCATCAAACACCTAGGCCAACAGCCATCAGGCTTAGTGGGGAACAGGTAGAGAATATCCAAAGACAGCAGTGTCGAAATCTCTGATTTTGCATGCATGTGGTGCGTGCATGAGTGTGTGTGTGTGTGTGTGTGTGTGTGTGTGTGAACTCAGGGCCTAGGCTCTATCCCTGAGTTTTCTTGCTCAAGGCTGGTGCTCTGCCACTTGAGCCACAGACCCACTTGCTTTTTGATGGTTAATTGTAGGTAAGAGTCTCAAGGACTTTCCTGTCCAGGGTGGCTTTGAAGCATGATGGTGGCCCCAGGGAAGAAAGAGTAAACACAACTCGCAGGGACAATCCCTATGGAGGGAGACTCCTGCTCCCTGGTGGCCAGATGGGGGACATGCGGCCCCTTGCCATAATCCTCTAGAGTTCAATTGGGGGAAGTGACCATGGCTAAGCTGACTTTTGCTCACCCTGAGTGCTGATGCCAGAGCAGATCTATTCCACCCTAGGCCAAGAGCGGGCATTACCTGGTGTGACGTGTTGCAGCTCTTGCCACTCCTGCCCCAGAACCATGGTCTGAGATGTCGATTTACTACTGCTCAGATCCACATTGCACCCATGACATGCCATTTTGATGTTCTCCATGCCCCAAAACTTGACCCTTCTCTGGTACTGTGGCCCGCTCTGTAGGCAATGGCCTCCAAACAGACTGCTCTCAAGACTTGTACGACACCTAGACATTGGGAGACCCTCAGGGGCCCACTGGAAAGTACTCTGCCTAGAGCCACAGAGTGAGGTCCAAGCAGCCCAAGGGTTGGTCATGGGGTTTGAACTCTGGGCCTGGTCGCTGTCCCCCAGCTCTTCAGATTACCACTTGAGCTACAGAGCCTTTCTGGTTTTCTGGAGGTTCCTTGGAGGTCAGAGTCTCCAAGACATTCCTCCCCGGGCTGGCTTGGAACCGCAATCCTCACATCTCAGCCTCCTGAGGAGCTAGGAAGGCAGGCATAAGTCACCAGTGCCCTGCTGATCTGGTCTTTCACCACAGTGTACTGAAAGCTTTTCTTTATTTTTTCATGCCAGTACTGGGGCTTGAACTCAGAGTCTGGGCTCTGGGCTCTTAAATTTTTCCTTAAAGTTAGCACTCTACCACTTGACCCACAGCTCCACTTCTGGCTTTTGCTAGTTAATCAGCAAGAAGAGTTTCACTAACTTTCCTCTCCTGAGCTGGCTTGACCCATGATCTCTGATTTCAGTTTCCTGAGTAGCTAGGATTTACAGGGGTTGAGCCACTGCTGGCATTGGGCTAGAACCTTTTCTTAAGCAAGGGTCCTTCCCTGCGTTTGCCCTGACTCCTCCATGCAAAGGAGGTCTGAGGGTCAGAGCTGTAAAAAAAAAAATAGGCTTTCAGCCACCGGAAATGGCTGGGGTCCATGGGGAAAAGTCAAGTTGATCTTCCCCCTGGGCCTAATTCTGGGACCCCACCCTCTGCCCTGTGACTCAAGTACAAACATTGACCCAGCATTGAACGTACTGCCAGACTTTTCTGTAGCCACAGAACCTTCATTCCACCCATACCACCTGCTCTACAGCATACCTCAGGACCTTTGCCCATGCTGTAACTTCTGCCTAAGGCTCTCTGTTCTGTATCTGCATCTTAGAAGTCCTGTGGAATTTTGGCCCTGGTTATATCACCTCCTGGAGCAAGTCTTTCCTTCCCTTCTCCCTCTTTTTAAATATTGAGTTGCTAGAAATGGAACTTGTGCAGGCTGACTGGCAAATGCTCTATCATGGTGTGTATGTGTGTGTGTGTGTGTGTGTGTGTGTGTGGTGTGTGTGTGTGTGTGTGTGTGTGTGTGTGTGTGTGCCAGTCCTGGAGTTTGAATTCATGGCCTGGATGCTATCCTATCCCTGAGCTCTTGTGCTCAAGTCTAGCCCTCTACTACTTGAACCACAGCTCTACTTCTGGCTTCTTGGGTTTTTAATTGGAGAATAGTGTCTCATATAGACTTTCCTGCTTGCAATGGGGATCGGCCTGAGATGGTCCTGCGGAGGGCCGAGGCTCTGCCAGCGTCCTTCTCAGTTCCTCCAGCTCATTCTCTAGGGCCAGCACCTGCCTTGTCCTTTGTTCCTTCTCCTCTGTCAGTTGGTTCACCTGCTTGGTCAGCCACTGAGCATCCTCCTTCCATGTGGACCTTTCAATGCTCAGGCTCTCCATCAAGGTGTCTCTTTCCAGAATTGCTGAGATCACCATCCAGCTCAGGTTTTCCAGTAGTCTCTTTACCTCACGCCCTACCAGCACTTATTGAAACTTGCAGATTCTGTTTTTCCTGTTGCTCTTCTTTGTCCAGATCGCTCCCAGCTTCTCCTGTAACTCTGTGTTCACTAGCTCCAGGTCATTGAAGCTTCTGGCCTTTTCCTTGAGCTGAAGTTTCACATCATTCAGCTGTTGGAAGAACATTTTGGTCTCCTTCTGTGCAGCAGTGACTGCCATCTCCAGCTCCAACACGTTACACCCTGTGGCCTGCAGGTGGCTGGTGAGAGCTTCTTGCATCATTTCTCTGTCATTGGCCTCCTGCTTCACTAGCCCAGTGCAAATTGTAAATTGCTTTCTGCCGAAACCAACCTCTGTATGGGTGGCTTGTGGATGTCTAGCTCTGTTTTTGGTGCTTTGTGCACCTGGGCTACCTTCTCCCTCTCTTTCTCCTGTCGATCCTGCAGGTCTGTCTTTTCCAGCTTCAGTGGTTGGATTTTGGCACAGTGTACCTGGTTTCTTCTTTTGCTGTGGTCCAGGGCAGGCACCATGTGTCGGTAGCACCTCTAAAGATCCTTGGTGGTATAGGGACTCTTGACACTCTGGACCGTGGTGACTGTGACTGTGTCCAAAGGCAAGGGAGGCCCACAGTCAACATCACCTTTGGCTGGACCCTCTGGTGAATCACCTTTCTCACTGGTGTTTGTCTTGAAGACCCCTCCTTTTTTCGTGTTCTTTGTTTTCTTGAATGTTGCAGGTCTGATGGGAGAATTCTTCTGCCGGTGTTCTGGCAGTAGTTTCTTGCCCACAGCTCTCACAGAGTCTTGTTGTTTCAGACATCTGAGCTCTGGGATGAGAAAGATGGGCTGGCCACGTTCCCAGGTTCTGGGAAATCCTCTATTCTCCCACTCACTGACTAGGATGTCAATTTCGACTCTACTCCAAAGTGGACTCGAGCTCTTGCTCACCACTCAGTCACCTCTACCTTCCTCAACTGTTGGTGGTGGTATCAACCAACAGAGGGAATCCTGGTGCTGGACAGCATGGAATGTGGGCGTGACCACAATTGTTGTATCCCCTTGCTCAGAAAGAACCATGAAAGCATGGGGGTGTGGTCGGAATCTTGTGATGCAGGCAAAATGTGTGGAGTCAAGATGACAGCGGCTCCCCCAGCCCTTTTCCCAGGGAACTCTGTCCAATTCAGTTGAGGACAAGAGGGTGACCTGGGGACAAGATGGTGGCTGCACAGATTGTTGTGTATATCCGTTTGTTGCCAGTCTCAGATCTTGAACTCAGGATCTGCGCAGTCTGTGAACTGCTTTTGATCAAGGCTAGCCCTCTACCACTGGAGCCACATGGCTCTACTTCTGGCTTTGTTGGCACTGAAGTAGGACAGGGGTCTCAAGGACTTTCCTGCCTAAAGTGACTTTGACCATGATCCTCCTATCACAGCCTTGTAAACATCAATGAGGACTGCTGAGAGCGACTGGTGCCTGCCTAATCATTGATCTTTCTGTTCTTGGACAGAAAGACCTTGGGATTAAGTGGTGGGAGCTGGAGCCCACAGTTGGAATCCTGGTCCTGCCACCTGCAAATGGAAAGACATCCTTAGAAACTCATTCCTATCTATATGAATACCAGTGGAATGTGATGTATGTTATGATTGAATGGACAGTTCTTAAATAATTCTAGGATAAATTTATACACAATTATATTAGAGAACACTGATTTATTTTATTCAATACTTTATAAAGCATTTAAACAATCACATTCATTAACTGGAGGCATAATGAAATACCTAAGAATTGGGTGTCACATAGTATAAAGGTGCCATTTTTTCTGCCAGGACAGGGATCGGAACTCATGGTCTGGGTAACTCTGTTGCACTGTGTGGAAAAGGGAAGCTAGCCTTCTTGAAGTCAAGAAATTCATGGCTGTTCCTTAGGTGTAAAATCGATCCCCAGCACTAGAATACATCCTATTTGTGTACATTTTAAATATATAATTTATATTTACATTCATAGGTTGACTCTATATTGCGTTCAGTGTAGTTATTCATTTTATTTTTTGTTTGATTCATATATTTGTGGGGCACATGGGCAGAAAAGATGGGGGTGAGAGGAAGTTGAGTGGTCAGAGCCCGAGTTGTTTACCTTAAAATCTGATTGGATAAAGCTTAGGTGCATGGTAGGGTGTGACCTTTACAGTGATTGGTTGGTTCCTTTCCCTCCCTTTCCATGCCACACAGTTTTTCCCTTTAAAATATGCTTTCTGTGTGGTAATAAATGAGTTCTTATTTGACTTGACTCCCCGCTTTGTCTTAATGTCTCCCGGGCTAAGGGGGGGGTGGGAACCGACGAGCAAGTGCACTTATATTTCCTTGGACCTCATCCATCTTTCTTAGGGCAGACCAAGATCCGACAGGTATTGACTATTTAATTGGCTAATATGGCACATGGAACATTGATTACATTGATTAAATAGGATATTGGTCTGCATATGTATTCAACTTATACCTGACACCCCGGACTTTCACAGAAAAAGAAAACGTGTCACCATCAGTTTCTTACTCAGTGATTTATTGGGCATGCTGGCATCTGAACTCACGGCCTACAGGGACAAATTCATGAAAGGGTGTGTGTCAGCATGCCATCCTGGGGCAAATTGAGTTGATAGGCAGTTCCCAAGATCTGAGACCGAGAACAAGGGGTTGACAAACAAGTACAGATTGACATGCAGATTGTAGTATGCTAATAAATATATATCTTTATAGAGTGCCAGAGATGTCTATCCATTGTTCATTTATATAGACTACATTCCTACAAATTCTTGGGTATTTATTTTGCCTCCATGTAATTTATGTTATTATTTTCATCTTTAATAAACTATTAAGTAAATCAGTGTCCAGAAATTATTGTGTCCTTGTGAGAAATAATATTCTTTTAATGCTTCATAAGATATTAAATAAAATCAATCAACCGACTGAAATCATGATGTCTAAATGTATACAAGTATCATTCATGAGCATCTCAATCAGCTGTGACATTGATAACATTCCATCATTATTCCTGTGGATAGGAACGAACCTCTTAGGATCTCCCACCATCCAGAAGTGGCATGACTGGTATTCGAAATGTAGGCCTATGTTGCCGGGCGGGACTATGGCTTCTCCAATGGCCTGCAATTTAAAAAAACATATTTAGCTCCCTAGTTTGCAATTCATGCCATTTTTTCTGCCAGGCCTGGGATTTGAACTCAAGGTCTGGGTAAATATGCAGCACTGTGACAGAAGGGAATCTGAACATGCTTGAAGACAAGAAAGGCAGACCTGTTCCCTAGGCCTGAATTCAAGCTTCAGGCCTAGAAAACATGCTCCTTATATCCATTTTAAAGATAGGATTTATACTTCCATACAGATATTCCATATTTTGTTGGGTGTGGTTATTCATTTTATTTCTTGTTTTATTCATTTATTTACCATTTATTTTATTGACTCTGATGACCCCTCTACCATTTATTACATTGTTTACATCTTATATCACAGCATCCAGATTTGTCTATACGTTCTCCATCATGCCTGACACCGAGGACTCTCACAGAATAGGAAAACATGTGTCATACTTGGCTTCTTACTCCAAGATTAAATTTTTGGCAGTGCTGGGATATGATCTCAGGGATTAGCAAGCCCAATTTAGGAATGGGTGAGTGTGAGCACGGCAGCATCTAATCAATGAAGCTGTCAGGTGGTTCCCAGGTGCTGAGAACCAGTCCCAGGTTTGGCCAAAACAGTGATACATGGATAAGCAGAGGGTGGTATACAAATAAATATGTATTGGTAAAGAGCACCAGAGCCATCTATCTATGATTGAAGGACACTTACTATGTTCCTACCAACTCTTAGGCATTTATTATACCACCATTGAAGGAATATTATTCTTTTCATGCATAATAATCTATTAATTAAGATCAATCAGCATCCTAGGATTATTGCATCCAATTTTAGACTAGACCAAAGCATGAACTACTCTCAATTGGTATTCCTATGCATAGGAATGAGTCTTTTGTGGTCACCTGCCATTGGTAGGTGTCAGGACCGGGATTTGAACCCAGGGCCTATGTTGAAAGGTTGGCCTATGGATTCCCTGATAGCATGCCAGCATTCAGATATGGCAGGTCAGGTTCACTTTGCAGGCATATCATTCAGAACCAGGATAGTCACCCTGCAAATAAAAAAACGTAAAACTCCCAGCCCTCTGCAGCTCGCCACTTTTTATGCTATGTTACTTATTTTTCTTCTGCAAGCCCTCTGGACCTAGGATTCCTGGATTGTCTATGGGTCCCCGGGTGCACCCCACCCTAGGGCAATTGAAGCTGAGGCAGAGTTTCCACTACCTGAGCTCAAACCCCATGTCGGCAAAATAAAGAATAAATAAAAAAAACACTCATTTAAATTAAAAAAGAAACAAAGCTCCCTGGTTTTGAATTTCTACCAGTTTTCTTTCCTAGCCTGGGATTTGAACTCAGGGTCTTGGTAAATATGTAACAATGTGAGGGTAAGTGCAGAGTATCCACTCTTTGAGTTCAAACCCCATACAAATCCAAAAATAAAAATTAAGTCACTGAGTTCAGCAGGGGGAGTAGTTGTGGAGATGGGAGGGAAGGGAGGGTAGGGGGAAAACAAAGGAGGAGGCAACAATGCACAATAGGAAATGTACTCATTACCATGCTCATTGAACTGTAACCTGTCTGTACAACATTTTTACAACAAAAAATGAAGAAAAATAGTGCTCAAAAGAAGCATTTTGGGGGTAAGAGAAAGATGTCTGAATAGATGTACAAAATTCTACACTGCTTTTTAAAAAATGTTCAGTATGTCACTGAATAAACATAATTGCTTCCATTAAAAAAAATTGTCACTATCTTGGAACTTGGGCCAGTATTTCCATCATTGCTGGGATTTGATCCCACCATCCAGGTAACTCTTTTGCACCATGGGTGAAGACGAAGCTTACTGTCCTTGAGGAAAAGAAATTCAGGCTAGAGTTACAAGGGTCTGAATGAAGGCTCTGCAATGGAAAAAATATTTTTATATATGGGTAATATATGATATATATTTAAATATGTATGTGTATTACATATTATGATTTTTATTATTGATTTTTGTATTTATTTTATTTTTTACTTGATTCATTTATTTATTGTATATATTGTATTTAGTATTATTATACACATTATAATTAGTACATGTTGTACATCTATTATAAATTTATACACAATAATTTAGGACATTGACTCGTTTTTCATTAATATTTTATTGTGTTGAAACATGACACATAATTAAATGGAAGCATTTGTCACAGTCTTCAATGTTTAGAGTCTCTCCCAAATATGAGATTTGTGTTCTTTATCTTTGGAATCTTCCTATAGGAATTTCTTTAGATGATTTTTACTCAGAAGCCTTTTCTTGGGAATAGGCAAGTTGAGGGATAAAATTGTAAGGGTGGGGCTAGGAATGTGGCTTAGTGGTAGAGAGCTGGCTCAGGATGCATGAATGCTAGGGTTTGAATCCTCAGTGCCACATAATCAGAGTGGCTCAAGTAGCACAGCCCTAGGCTTCAGAAAAAGGAGCTCAGAAACAGTACCCAGGGCCTAAGATCAAGCGCGTGGACTGTCAAAAACAATAGGCCAGATGCCTGTGGCTCACACCAGGAACCTTAGCTTCTCAAGAAGCTGAGATCTGAAGACTACCGTTCAAAGACAGCCTAGGCAAGGAAAACCTGTTAGGCTCTTATCTCCAATGAACCACAAAAAGACCACATTTGGTGCTGTGGGGCAAGTGGTAGAGAGTTCACCTTGAGCTGAAGGGCTTAGGGACAGTGCCCAGGCTTGAGTTTTAGACACAAAAGTGGAAAAAAGTGAGGGTTAAGCGAAGTACTTTTGCTGTTTTCTAATTAGGATACCATTCTCTGGAAAATGAATGCTCTTGTACACCAGAATTGGAGTCAGAGCTCAAGGTTCAAGTGTAGCCCATCCATATACACAGCCTCTCAGACTCTAGCATTATAGCCTTGTGTCCTACAGGGTTCTGAAAGGTCCATTGTTGAAAGGCTTAATATGCTGCCCAAGCCCTTTGTGATAAGCAGTTGATTTGTAATGCCAATGTAATAACAGTTCTGAACCTAGCACATCACCAGTAGCTACCACCTCTCACCCTAGCTCAGGAGGCTGAGGCCTGATGATCACAGGGTGAAGCCAGCCAGGGTAGGAAAGTCTGAATCTCTGAATTCCACTTCTGAAAGGTCAGATGTTCAAGAGCTTCCTGTGTTTCCCTTGGTGATGAGAAGTTACTTGTTCGCTAAAGGTTCTTAGAGTTCTTGAGCTATAGAAGCAGGAAAGAAATATTATTGACCCATCCTGGGTTCAAATGAAGTTCTCAGCATCCAAGCACTAGCTCTGTTTGCAGGAAGAACTCCAATGTAACAATATTTGAATGCAGAAAACAGTTACAAAAGCCAGGCTAGGTGAAGAGAAAAAGGCACGCAGGGTTAGGAGGCAGAATGTACACACTCAACATTCCAGGCATGGCCAGCAATGAGGGGAAGCATGAAACATTTGTCAGAGTTACACAAGGGTCAGGCTTTTCTCAGCCTCTTCACAATGACTAACCTTCCTCCCTCAGGTGAAGGGAGCCTCAGGCTATCTTTAAGTTAACAATAGAGAGCCAATTTATTGGGGGAGAGAGCAGGAACAGAGTAGAAAACCTTCCACTTTGGTCTTAGGGAGGGTCTTTGACTCTCCATCTGTCAGATTTGAAGGCCCTTCTTCTACCTCTGCCAGTCCATTCTCCTTCCTTCATTCTCCACATCATTAATGCAAATCCCCCGTCCAAGGAGAGGCAAGGCCTTTTCTCTTTTGTCTCCAAGCACCTCAGATAGAACTTGGCTCTGCCCTCTTGACTCTGGGGCCCTTGGCTACCTGAGAAGTGGAAAGAGACAGTCTTCCTGTTCTCTGGTTGTGTGAAGGCCATGTTAGTGTCCTGGCACACTGCAGAAGGCCTAATGACTGGGAAGTCTTCCTTACGTTCCTCCTGACATCCAAGTCCAGATTCATCTATCATATTTCTATCTATCTATCTATCTATCTATCTATCTATCTATCTATCTATCTATCTATCTATCTATCTATCTATCTATCTATCTATCTATCTATCCATCTATCTATCCATCTATCTATCCATCTATCTATCCATCTATCTATCCATCTATCTATCCATCTATCTATCCATCTATCTATCCATCTATCTATCCATCTATCTATCCATCTATCTATCCATCTATCTATCCATCTATCTATCCATCTATCTATCCATCTATCTATCTATCTATCTATCTATCTATCTATCTATCTATCTATCTATCTCTATCATTGATCTATCTATCGATTGATCTATCTATCGATTGATCCATCCATCTATCTATCTATCTATCTATCTATCTATCTATCTATCTATCTATCTATCTATCTATCTATCTATCTATCTATCTATCTATCTATCTATCTATCTATCTATCTATCTATCTACCTAACTAACTAACAATTTCTTTGCCAGTTCTTGGGTTGAACGCAAGGCCTGGCACTGTTTCTAGCATGCTACCACTTGAGCCACAGCACCAATTCTGGTTTTTTCTTGAATGTGCTACTGAGGAATTGAACCCAGGGCTTCTTGCATGCTAGGCAAGCATTCTCCCACTAATCCACATTCCCAGACCTTCATCTTTTTCTTAATGTTAGTTTTTACATAAGTATGCTACCATTTTATGTCCCCAAGTTTAATTTTCTGAATACCAGTTACTTCTAAGAAACCTGATCTTCTCTTCCCCTGCCTGGTTTGTGATTCTTCCTGTGTTGGCCTCAAAATAAAATGTAAATAAAGGCTGTTGAGGGTGACCTGCTTTAAGTGGATGGCTGCACAGATTGTAGTGTATGTCTGTTTGTTGCCAATCCTGGACCTTCAACTCAGGAACTGGGCACAGTCCATGAGCTGCTTTTACTTAAGGATAGCCCTCTAACACTGGAGCCATACGGCTATACTTCTGGCTTTGTTGGCACTGAAGTTGGACAGGGCTCTCAAGGACTTTCCTCCCTAGGGTGACTTCAACTATGATCCTCCTATCACAGCCTTTTAAGTAACAAGGAGGACTGCTGAGAGCCACTGGTGCCTGCCTAATCATTGGTCTTGCTGATGTTCTTGGACAGACAGGTGAGTTCCTGATCCTCGGTTTGAAGTGGTGGGAGCTGAAGCCCACAGTTTGAATCCTGGTCCTGCCATCTCCAAATGACAGGAGATCCTAAGAAACTCATTCCTGTCCACATGAATACCAAATGAATTTGATGTATGTCTTGATTGAATGGGCAGTTCATGAATGATTCTAGGATAAAATTATCCACAATTATATTATAGTACACTGATGGATTTTAATTAAAACTTTATGAAGTATTTAAACAATCACATTCATTAACTGGAGACATAATACCTAAGAATTGAGCATCACATAATAAAGAGATGCCATTTTTTCTGCCAGAACTTTTTTAAGTTAATTGTTGTATTGCATTTTCTGAATGTAGTTTGGTATATGAAAGTAGGATATATTATATCTGACCAAAAAATCAATTATTCAGTTTTTATCAGAAATGTTTATAGCGAAATATAGAGATAAACCCAAATTATATATATTTGAAGACAATGCTTGGTTTGTCCTCTTCTCAAATTCCGCATTCCCTTCATGAGAATAATACACATTGTAAGGTAATGCTTAGAATGTTTTGGTGAAATAGGTTGACTTTAAACCAGTGAGTTACTCTATGCTGCATTTTGTTTACTTTGTATCCAGAAAAGCTCAATTCTTACTTTATCGTTTTCCTTAGGCTTTATACTCACATTTAATCTCTGATGGGTGACAAATAAAGATATAAACATTTTTAACAGTGGCTAAATTTAGGCTGTGGAGTCTTGGTACAACGATACTCATGCAGATAGGCCTTATAAGTCATGGGACCCTGATATCAAAATGATAACCAGTGCTTACTGGTGTCATGCTTATGAGATTTTGTGTATTATATACAGTGGTTATTAGAATGTTTTTGGAATCAACATAATTTCATGGGTTAGGAACTGAAGTGAGACATTTTTACTCAGAACAAAATTTAAGGAGGCATCCAAAATTAGTTACCAAGATATACATCATGTAACACAATGTTTTGAAAATGCAAACTAAAGGAAATAATTTATGAAAAACATCAACATATACAATAAATACAGAATCACTATGATGGATTTTTCTTTTACCCCAGTTGCAATACGGCTTACATGGTGACTTTTCTGGTGATATGTTTAGTTAGGTCTTGATATTTAGTTAGAGAATTTATGTTCTTTCATATATTCATTTGTCAGATCAAAGAGGAAATGAATTCCATGCCAGAGTAAACATCCATAATAATGTTACAGATGTATCCTGCTACTTTGCCAAAGTTTCAAATCAGCTCGAAAAACTTTGTTCCTTTTTGGATCTATATAAATAAGTATGCAATTTTGACAGTACTAGAAATATTTTGACCATCATTTGTTAAATTATTATTTTCCAGAAACTCCTTCTCTCTTTTCATGAGATTTTTAATTTCATTTATGTCATGGGTTGATGTTTTCCCTTAGATAAGCCACATTCAGTCTTCTACAAAGTGTAATTTGGAGTAGTTTAAAATTATGGACACTCATGTACACTGCTCAGATTCTATTATTTGCATATTTTTTCTTGTTATACCAGTAGGCATTAGTTCTCAGTATGGATGCTATTGGATATATTCATTACATTTCCGAATTTTTTACTAACGTTATGATTCTGTTATTTTATTCTTTTAAATATGTGCAGATCTCACTACGCATACAGTCACATTCATTTTAAACAATTTGATCCATTCAAGTGATTTGCAATATTAGGTTCATCTAGAAGAATTTAATTACAAATTAACACAACTGTATTATGAGACACAGTTATCTTTATGGCTCTACTCCAAGTTAATATGTATTTGAGGTCTTTGTGCTTAAAAAATGGGCAAAACATGTTTTTGTTCCTGGGGGGTTCTACGTGGTTGGTTGTTTTTCCAGTTGTAGTGACTTCAACATATGTGCGCATTTTATTTCAATTGTTTTCTGTCAATGATTTGTTTCATATAACAGAAATTGCAAAAACAATCAGTGATTTAGAACTTTTCCAAATAGAATTTTAAGAGAGACACTTGAAATTTTGTGACATCTGGGAATGGGCAGGTCTTCATAGTGGAGGGGATAGCAGAATAACAGACATTGTTTGACGTGATTTTAATTCTTCCTCCTCTAGCATCACTATTTCCAATGGTATTACTTCAAAGTCTTTAGTGGAAAGAAAGTATTTTTGTCTGTATAAACTCAGAATTTTTGGTTTAATTGGGACACATTACACATTCATATTTCATTTTAACTCGAAAATCTTCTTTGCTTCATTTAAAATCACAGATGTGAATTTATAATGCTAAAGTAGCAACTACTAATTTATACGAAATGGTATAAATTATTTTCACTTCACATTATATGTAATATAGAGTGTAATAATAATAATGAGTAATAGAGTATGTAACAATTGACTTTGGAGAAAGTAAATTACAGTGGATTTTTGTGAGTTACTGAGTAATAATAAAACTTATATTTGATT
Organism: Dipodomys spectabilis; assembly: GCF_019054845.1. NCBI lineage: Eukaryota > Metazoa > Chordata > Mammalia > Rodentia > Heteromyidae > Dipodomys > Dipodomys spectabilis. The sequence continues at coordinate 1,995,238 of NW_024870946.1, forward strand.
CTATTAAAAATCCCAAGTTACATCTAAAAATAACTTATAGTTGTAAACTAATGCTGAAAATATAATATTGTTTATTAGAAAAAGCCAGAAGTTTCCATAAGTTTTCTTTTTAAAAATTGTCTTGAATCTGGGCTTTGGTGGCTCATGCCTGTAATCCTAGCTACCCAAAACTCTGAGATCTGAGGATAGTGGTTCAAAGCCAGACTGGGCAGAAAAATCTGTGAGACTTTTATCTCCAATATATCTCTTGAAAACTAGAAACCGCACTGTGGCTCAAGTGGTACAGTGCTATCTCTGAGCTGAAGAGCTGGGGGACAGTGCCCAGGCCCAGCATTCAAGCCCCACGACAGACAAAAAAAATTGGCATGGATTTTTACTTTATTATTTCATGATTTTTTAATGTGAATAAACAGAGGGTTTAAAATTACATGAAGAAAGTAATGAGCACATTTCTTATCAAGCATTATTGCCTCCTCCCATGTTTCCTCTTTCCATCACATCCAATCTCCCTTTATGCCCCCCGCAAATCGCCTCCCCCCCCCCCCCCCGCCAAAGTTGTAAATTTCGATTTCCGACATATAGTATTGTACTTGTCATTGTTGCAATGGGTCCACCTGTATCCCAATTTGTTTTTCTATTCCCCTCCCAAAATATGCCAACATCAAATACAGTGAAAATAGAGGTTAAACCTTGGGGGAGGGGCAGACAAAGCAACAAAGAAATCATCTTGTAAATATGCTAGAAACAATAGCAAGAAAGAAAAACCATTTGAGTCCTTATCTTGGTGTTCATTTCACCTAACATCAACTTGTCAGACAGATTGTGTTTATCTCCGACATATACTAGTTATTGCAAATAAAGGAAACCATGGAACCTATGTTACTTTGGGCATGGATTACTTCACTTAATACAATTTTTTCCATGGTTTTCCATTTCCTAACAAACGGTGCAATGCCATTTTTTCTGATGAAGGCATAGAATTCCTTTGTGTATATATACCATATTTTCTTGATCCATTCATCTACTGAGGGGCATCTGGGTTGGTTCCATATCTGAGCTATGGTAAATAATGCTGCAATAAACTTAGTTATGCTGGTAGATTTAGTATGGTCCTTTTTGTGATCATTTGGATAAAAGCTCAAAAGTGGGATTGCTGTGTCATAGGGGAACTCTATGTGGAGTCTTTTGAGGAAGCTCCACACTACTTTCCAACGTGGTTATACAAGATTACAGTCCCACCAACATCCCGTCCAGTTTCTGTTATATTACTGTTCGAAATTATAGCCATTCTAACTGGGGTAAGGTGGTATTTCAGTGTAGTTTAGATTTGCATTTCTTTTATTGCTAGGGAGGTTGAGCATTTCTTCATTTGTCTATTGGCCATCCTTCTTTGCTCTTCAGAGAGGCTTCTTTTCAGTCTTTAGCCCACTTATTTATTGGGCAGTTGTTTCTTTGAGGATTTGTTGTTGGGGGATTTAATTTTTTGAGTTCCAGGTATATTTTAGATATGAGACCCATGTCTGTTGTATGGCTAGTGAAGATCTTCCAATCCATGGGCTTTCTATTGATCTGGCTAGTTTTGTCCTTTGCCATGCAGAAGCTCTGCAATTTTATGCAAATACATTTGTCCAACCTTTCTTTGATTTGTTGTGTTCCTGGTATCGATTAAGAAAATTTTGGCCTGTGCCAAGGAGTCATATGTTATCTCCTAGTTTGTCCTGCAATGTTTTCAGGGTGTCTTTGACTCCGAGGTCTTTCATCCATTTGGAGTTGATTTTTGTGCAGTGTGATATATATGGGTTTAGCTTTAGTTTTCTACAAGTGATTAACCAATTTTGTCAGCACCATATACTGAAGAGGTTGACTTTCTTCCATTCTATTTATTTTAGCTACCTTATCAAAGATTAGGTGGCTATAAGTCTGTTGGTTCATTGCTGGCTTTTCAATTCTATTCCATTAGACCTGAGATCTGTTCTTGTTCCAATACCTAGCTGTTTTGATTACTATGGCTTTGTAGTAGAGTTTGAAATTTGGAATTGATATTCCTGCAGCACTGTTCTTTCTGTTAAGGATCATTTTTGCTATCCGGGGTCTTTTATTTTTCCATATGAATTTTTAGATTGACTCTTCTATTTTCTTGAGGAATGAGTTTGTAATATTGATAAGTATCACATTGAATTTTTAGATAGCCTAGGGAATTATTGTCATTTTCACGATGATTCTTCCAATCCACGAGCATGGGAAGTTTTTCCACTTTGTAAGTTCCGTTTTGATTTCCTTTTTCAGGCTTTTAAAGTTTTCATCATAAATATCCTTCACTTCTTTGATTAATTCCTAGGTATTTTATTTTTGGTGGGGCTATAATGAATGGTGTTGATTTCCTGATTTCAGCCATGCTTTTCTCATTGTTGGCATACAGAAAAGCCATTGATTTTTGAGAGTTAATTTTTCCCCTGCTACTTTGCCAACGTTTTGAATCAGCATGAATAACTTGAGAGTTGAATGGGTGGGATTATTTAAATACAACATCATGTCATCTGCAAATAGGGAGAGTTTTATATCATCTTTCTCTATTTGGATCCCTTTTATGTTTGCATCCTGTCTTATTGCTGTAGCTATGCATTCTAATACTAAATTGAAGAGAAGTGGAGAGATTGGACATCCTTGTCTTGTTCCTGAGTTAAGAGGAAATGGCATTATTTTTCCACCATTAAGTATAATGATGTCTGTAGGTTTGTCATATACAGGCTTTATTGTATTGAGGAATGTTCCCTGGATTCATAGGTTTTCCAGAGCCTTCATCATAAAGGGGTGTTGGATCTTGTCAAAGGCTTTTTCTGCATCTATTGAGATAACCATGTTCTTATTCTTGCCCTTGTTGATGTGACGAATTATATTAATTGATTTGCAAATATTGAACCAGATTTGCATCCCGGAAATAAATCCTGTATGATTTTTTGGAGGAATTGTCAAAGGAGATTGGCCAAAATTTTGTTGAGATGTTTTTCATTAATGTTCATCAAAGAAATGGTTCTATAATTCTTTCTTTGATGAGTCCCCGCTTGCTTTTGGGAGGAGGGTTATGATGGCTTCATAGAATGAATTTGGTAGTAAACTTTCCCTTTCAATTTCATTGCAGAGTTGGAGGAGTATTGGTGTGAGTTCAGCTTTGAGGGCCTTGTAAATTTCTGCTGTAAATCCATCTGGTCCTGGGCTTTTCTTAGATGGGAGGTCTCTTCTTGCTGTTTCTATTGCTATGCTTGATACGGGCATGTTAAGTTGATTTAACTCATCTTGGTTGAGTTTAGGCATGGAAACTCAAGGCATGGAAACGTCTAGGAAAAGGTCCATTTCTGCCAGGTTCTTAAACTTATTAGCCTAAATGTTTGAGAAGTATTCAATTATCATGTTCTGAATCTTGGTTGCTTCTCATTCCCATTCTCATCTCTGAGTTTGTTTATTTGATATGTCCTCTTCTTTTTGAAACGATTTGCTAAGAGAATGTCAATTTTGTTATTTTTTTCGAAGAACCAACTTTTGTTTTGTTGATTTTTTATGGTGTTTTTGGGTTCTAATTCATTTAATTCTGATGTAATTTTAATTATTTCTTTCCATCTACTTGATTGGAGTTTATCTTGCTGCTCTTTTTCAAGGAGGTTCAGATGTCTTATTAAATTCTTGGTTTCAGATCTCTCTAATTTGTTGTTGTAGGACCTCAGAGCTATAAACTTGCCTCTGAGTACTGCCTTTGCTGTGTCCCAGAAAAGCTAGTAATTTGTGTGTTCATTATTTTTGAATATCATGAACATTTGCATTTCCTTTCTAATCTCTTCCATGACCCATTGGTGATTCAACAGTTGTTCTGCCTCCATGTTGTACAGGACTTTCTTTGTTGGCTTTTGATGTTGAGTTCTAATTTTATTCCCTTGGATGCTTTCTTGGCTCTTTTGTGTTCTTGATGGTTTTCTATGTGTAGGATAACTTTAATGTCTTTTATAGGGCTTGATTGGTTGAGATATACTCTTTTAATTTTTCTTTGCTATGGACAGTTTTTATTTGACCTTCGGTTATGAAGGAGAGTTTAGCTGGGTTCGGTATTCTTGAGTGATAATTGATTGTCTTTACTGGATGGCATTTCCCATTCCAGGCTCTTCTTGCTTTAATCTTCTCTGCTGAGAAATCTGGGGTGGTTCTAATTGGTTTGTGTTTATAGGTGATAGTTCTTTTCTCCTTGAGAAATTTAAGGATCCTTTCCTTGGTCTGAATTGATCCTGTGTAGATTATAATGTGACTGGTGGGATATCCTGCTCTGGTCTGGTGGATGTGGGGTTCTATAAGCTTCTTATATCTGAATAGGCCTATCTTTTTGCATGTTTGGGAAGTTATCTGCTAGGATTCTGTTAAATAAATTTCCTAGACCATTAACTTCTTTCTCTAGGTGCTTCTCTACACCCATTATCCTCAGATTATGATTTCTGATGGTGTCTTCCAAGTGTTGAATAGATCTATCATATTTCTTGGATTTGTCTTGGATATTTGTATGTTCTTCTCTATAATATCTAGGCTGTCTGCAATCCCCAAGATTCAATCTTCTGCATGGCTTAACCTACTGTCAAGATTTTCTACTTTGCTTTTTATTTCTTTTCCTTCTAATTGGTCGGCATGGATGGCTTCAAATTCTTTGGTGGAGCTTTGTTTTAGATTTTCTATGACCTTTACTTCCTTAATTTGATGTTCAGTGTTTATTCTCAACTGTTATGGTTTCCCTGGACACCCATTCTTTCTGTCTGGCTCCATTCAGCATTCCATTTGTGGTCTACCTGAATTGTTTCAGCTATCTATTTATGGATTCCATGAATGCCTCTATTGATCTTTTTTTATTCTCATCCTACTCTCTCAATCCCTGTATTACTCTTTGATTAGCTTCGTCACGTTCACGCAATTCCTGTAAATCTCTAGACTGTGCTCAGCCTGCTCACACATTTCCTGTATTTCTCTTTTACTCTTCTCAACATGCTTATGCAATTCCTGCATTAATCTTTAAGTAGCTTCCTAAATTAAATCCCCCAACAACAAATCCTCAAAGAAACAACTGCCCAATAAATAAGTGCGATAATGACTTAAAGAGAAACTTCTCTGAGGAAGAAAGAAGGATGGCCAATAGACACATGAAGAAATGCTCAACCTCCCTAGCCATAAAAGAAATGCAAATCAAAACAACATTGAGATACCACCTCACCCTAGTTAGAATGGCAAAAATCAAGAACTCTAATAACAAGAAATGCTGGAGGGGATGTGGACAGAAGGGAACTCAAAAGACTCAAAAGACTCCACATAGAGCTCCCTTATGACCCAGCAATTCCACTTTTGAGCATTTATCCAAATGTTTACAAACAAGACAACACTAAAGCTACCAGCACAGCTATGTTTATTGCAGCATTATTTACCATAGCTAAGATCTGGAACCAACCCAGATGCCCCTCAGTAGATGAATGGATCAAGAAAATGTGGAATATTTACACAATGGAATTCTATGCCTCCATCAGAAAGAATTACATTGCCCCATTTGTTTGGAAATGGAAAGACTTGGAAAAAATTACATTAAGTAAGCCAAGCCCAAAGAAACATAGCTCCCATGGTTTCCCTTTTTTGCAATATCTAGTATATGTATGAGTCAAGCAGAAAAGGTCAGATAAGGTGATGTTAGGAAAATGAACCCTAAGATATGTATTTAAATGTTTTTTTTTCTTTCAGGCATTTGTTTCTAACACAATTATATGATTATTTCTTTGTTGTTTTGTATGTCCCTCCCCCACAGAATAACCCCTGCTTTCACTGTATTTGATGTCGGTATAATTTGTGGAAGGGAAGGGGAAAAACAAATCGTTTAAATAAGGATACAGGAGGACCTGTTGCAACAATGAGAAGTACAAGTTGTCATGTCGAAAACGAACTTTACAACTTGGAGCGGAGGGTTGGGTGGGGGGGAAGGAGGATGGGAAGGGATGGGAAGGGTAAACAAAGAAGGAGGCTACAATGCTTGATAAGAAATGTACTCACTATCTTGCCCATGTAATTGTAACCCCACTGTACAGTATTTTCACACACAAATAATTAAAACCCTAAAAAAAAAAGAAAAAAAATCTTTAAGTAGCTTCCTAATGCTCACAAGATTCCTGTATTAATCTTTGGTTTGACTCCTCCCGCTCCCTAGCATGCTCATACTGAGTCCTTTGAAAGTTTTCAATCATTTCATTCACCATGTTTACCAGTGAAAGACCCTAGTCCCCTAGGATACTTTTGTCAACGGGAGGGCGCCCCAGAAAACTCAGACTCCAGGCCGGGAGATGCAATAAGCAAGAGGAGTTTATTTGACGTTTGCGCAAACGGACTCTCTGTCCCGAGCAGACAGGGAGCCCGGAGCAGCGGTTATAAGCCTTTTTTTTTGAGGCAAAAACCACAAGATTAATGCATAACACAAAGCATCCCATGATTGGTCCATTTAAAGGTCACCATATACATCAACAATCACTTTGCCATGCGGGAAATTTTGTAACACTCTTTGTAAAATGACTGGCCCATGGTTGGTTTAAGGTTGGTTTACATGGTTACAGGCCTATGATTGGTTGACATTTGGCTTAGCTTGTGGTCTTGCCAGGTGGTCGTTATCACAAGGTCCTGTCTGGGGAATTTCTAAATTGGAACGGAGGAACACGTACTGTCTGTTTTTTATCTACGACCACTGACCTTGTCCTGGGGCCGGCATCTGGTCCCTAAAACTTCTTAATTCATTTCTGGGAAGGGAAGGGTCAATGCTAGCGTAAGCAAGTTTACAGAAGCAGAATCAGCAGTTAGCAAGTTAGTAATGGTAATGGACAATTTTTAATCTTTCACCAATAGTGTTTGTACAGCTTTTTGCGAACTCCTCTGGATTATTCATTAACTATTCTGTCACCTGATTATAATGAGTGGGATGTCAGATACCTGGACTTGCCTTTTTCTTGTGCTTTTTGGCTTGTTCTGCCCATTTGGTATGAAACACCAATTTTTTACCAGAACACTATTTTAAGGCAAGCATCAACCAGAGTATTGTAGTTGCATAATCAAAATGGCTGCAGATACAATCTAGTTCAACAGATACAATTTATTCAACATCAAACAACTATGGATTAATGGGCTACAAACAACAAAAAAGGATTTGGCAAACCAGAAATTATTAGCTTTAGGAAGAAATGTGGGACAAATAGGACTAGAGGGATGTGGAGAGGTAAAAGGAGACTAAATTTAACCAAGTCCTAATCTCAGAGAGGGAACTGGATTGGACAGAATGATAAGAGAGACATTAAAAAATAAACAAGTAAATTGGAAAAGCAAAAATTAAATTTAAGAAGTGAAACACTTAAAAATTATGTAAGTTTAAAGAAATGATATCGAGAGAAGAACAGGATAGGATGAGAGGAGAGACGTGATAGAAAGGAAACATGAAAATTAAAAAATATTAAATTAGTTATTTGATAATTATGTAGGTATAAAGAGATAATACTGCTCTTAAAGAAGTTAAGCCTAAGAAGTTGTGAATTGAATAATAAATATCTGGATTAAGTATGTACACAATGGGTGATATGGTCTAATAAAATTGACGACAGGTATATGTCTGAGGATGAGTAAAACAGCAATTAAGTCATGCAAAAAAAAGAAAGAGAAAAAAATAAAAAAATGAAAAGGACCGAAAGGTCAAAAGAGATTAAACACACACACACACACACACACACATACACACACACACATACACCAAAAATAGAAATTATGAAATAAAAGATCAACAGAAAACACTTTAAAAAAGAAAAGTTTCAAAAAAGAGTTCCTTGATTTTTTGTTTTGTGTGTGTGGGGGGGGGGGCGGGGGGTGGTGAATGGGAAGACCTGTATCTCCCCTGTGTCCATAACCAGTTTCTTGGTGGAGTCTCTGGTCTACTTGTGATGTTTGGTTTTCCTATGACTTGATTGGTTTCTTAAGTCTGTTTGGGCAGGCAGAAACCGCTCTGTGTTAGGCATGATTTTGTGATCCTCCTCCCAGGCTAGTTCAGTGGGAGGGAGAACTGTCCTGACTATCACAAAAGAGGGAGAAGGCTCTTTCCTCTAGTATGGAGATGCTGTGATGAGGCTAGGTTCTGGGTAGGGTTGAGGCCTTTCAGCAAACATTAGCTTTTCCCTGAGGTGCTAGCTCCTGAGACACTCACAGAGCCCAGCTTGGATCCTTTCTTGGGGTTTATGTTTGCTGAATTTCAATTGTTTGTCTAGGCCGCTGTAGGGATTGGCAGCCTCTGGCTGACACCATAAACCTATTGTGACCTATTGTGTCATCATAAACCTATTGTGACCTCATCACCATTATGGCATCACCAACTAATTATACCATCAAAATATTATTATAACTTGATATTGTGATGCCATATTGCCATTGTAATATCACTGTCCCATTGGGTTTTTCAAACCTATTATGACTTTATAACATTTTACAAAACTCGTGGCCTTTGAGACTATTAACTTTTGAACTTGTATACTTATGATGCATAAAACACAAGACAATCCAATGAGGCACATTGAAGATAACTTTATTTACACTAGAAATGGGCCGGCATTTACCTTGTCCTGGGCTGTACACTCTGTGAGAGGCCAGCCCAACCACCAAATCTCAGAAGTACAATAGGCATAGTTAATTGGTTTGCAAAACACCAACCCCCCAAATTATCATCTCCACGCTCCAAACTTCAATAGGTAAGCCTTTTTTCTTTTCCTTTTCCCCCTCCTTCTTTATAGACCTTTCCTTCATTTCCCTTTTTTCCTTCCATCACTCCCTTCTTCTCATTAGGTCTTTCCACTATCCACAGGCCTCCACTTCTCTGGCCTGCTGGCCAATAGGCATCCTTCCTTTCCTGCTCTCCCTCAAATTCCTCTTCTCCCATGTCTTTCCCCTCTTGCTGTCTCACCACTTCCTTCCAGGTCTTCCCTTGACTTTCTTCAATTCCATTGCTCTGGCCATACAGCCTATCTATAGGTTGAACCCCTCCATCACTCAAGTGGGTCTCCTTCCTAACAGTTTTGAACCATCACTTGACAAACTGCCCGTTCCCCAATCACTTCTTCACAGCTCATCATGTGAGGATGACATCCTACCCCCTCCAACAACATGCCCTGACCACTTGGGTGGCATGCCCCCTGCACTCCAGTGGACTAGGTCATGGGGCCACATTGATTAGTGCGCCCTGCTCATTATTAGGTTTTCATGTCCAATCAATTCCTTGATTCTTTCTTACCAAATCCTAAAAATTCCCTTCTCTCCAAGAAATGAACAGGCTTAAAAGGTAAATTTAATAGAAAACAAGTAAATTGTAGAAACACACTAGTTAGCACTAATTAACACTTAGTAAGTCTTATTCTTAAGGGATCCTCTGTCTCTGAACAGTCCATCTTGCAGCCTTCTCTGTATAGTGGTCCACTACCTATTCCACTTGAGACTGATGGATCCAATGCTGTTTTCCTGCTAATTTAATAGCTGACAGTGAAGATAGCACCACCAAGTAAGGTCCTTGCCACTTCGGTTCCAATTTAGGACCATGATGCATTTTTACCCACACCAGCGGTCCAGGCAAGAAAGATTGAGTGGAGTTTCTTTTTTTTTCTTTTTTCAACTCCATTTCTTAGTTTACTTCACTTACCTGGGGTCTAGCTTTTGAATTTGTTTCTGAAGTGAGACTTGCTATAGAATAAACTAAATTACTCTCCCCAAAGAAATTTTCCTTCCAACTGGATTTAATTTCTTAATTGATATTTGAAATTTTTATTTTCATCCTGTGTATTTTTAAGCACTTTTTATTATTATTATCTTTAAGTAGTTGTACAAAGAAGTTCCCATTCTACAAAACAGTACACGAATACAAAGTGTCTGACAACATTGTCACCCATCCCTCGTAACCTTTCCCTTCTCGCACCATTTTTTGTAAAAATTGAGATAGGTGATTACATATATTTCACATATTTCACAATATTTTGGAATTGTGATACTTAAAGTCACAAACACATTTTAACCTTGACAAGTCACATTATCGTTATCATGGTCTAAAGTTTGTTAATTCTATGAGTTTTGACAATCCAAATTATTTTTCCCATCTCAGGTGAGGTTTACACTTTTTTCCTTTTGCTTAATGTAGGCTATTCCCTCTTGCCCTCTTTCCCTCTCATTCATCTCTTCCCATCACTGTGTTTGGGTTGCTTAGTTATTTTTCTTCTATGTCCAGCGCAGCTGATGGGCCCCTTTGTTGTATGTTGTTCCATTTCCCACTTATTGTGTTCCTCCTCCTGGCTTCCCTCCATTGCGTGCATATTTCTACCATCTACATGGTCAAGAACATGGAGTCATTAACGGTGATACAACAAAATGAGTGGCTGTCCTTTGTTTCTCGAGTCCTGTTTACTTTGTCATGCCTTCTTGCATTTTGGCTTTAGCATCCACGTATCAGATAGACCCTGTGCCGTTTGTCTTGTTGTTCTTGGCTTACCTCACTCAAATAATTTGGTCTAGTTCTATCCATTTCCCTGCAAATACCATCATTTTGTCCTTTTTAATGACTTCATTGTATTCCGTTGTATAGAGTTCCCAAATTTTTGGATCAGCTAATCACTTATGGCTCATCTGGGTTGTTTCCAAATATGGGCTGTTGTGAACAGTGCTGCAATAATCATAGATGTGTGTGTGTCTTTGTATACTGGTTCCTGTTGTTCAGAGTAGATGCCTAGGAGTAGTATGGCCAGTTCATTGGAGAAGTCGATATTTAGCTTTCGTATGTACCTTCAGACTGCTTTCCAAAGTGGTTGTATTAGTATACATTCCCACTAGCAATGCAGTAATGTTTCTTTCTTTGTATCCCTTCCAGCATTTGTCATTGGCTGAATTTAGGATGTGGGCCATTCTGACTGGGGTAAGGTGCTATCTCAAAGTTGTTTTTATTTTTTATTTTTTTTTTTCAAATTGAATATTTTATTAACATGGTAGTTGTCTTTTTAACATGTGCACACACACTCGCACACTCAGAATGATCTGCCTTTTTATTTGCATTTCCTTTACAGCCAGAGATAATGAACATTTCCTAATGGCTTCTTTGCCATTTTTATCTCTTCTTCTGAGAAGTCTCTCTTTAGCTCCCTTGACCATTTCAAGATTGGTTTGTTAGGTTTGTGAAGGATTAGTTTCTTGAGTTCACCATATGTAATGGATATTAGACCCTTGTGTGATATATTGCTGGTAAATATTTTTTCCCATTTCCTGATAATCTTTATGATTCCTTTTTTTAGGCTTTTATAGTTTTCATGAAATAGACCCTTTACATCTTTGTTTAGGTTAATTCCTAGATACTTTTTTTTTTAGGTTATTGCGAATGGAGTTGTTTCCTTGATTTCCCTTTCTACTTGTATATTATTGACGTACAGAAAGGTGACTGATTTTTGTGGGCTAATTTTGTATCCAGCTACTTTGCCAAATTTGTTTATAAGCTCTAAGAGTTTGGGGATGGAGCTTTAGGGATCGTTATTTTATAAAATATTGCCATCTACAAAAAGAGATAGTTGATCTTCCTGTCCTATGTGGATCCATTTAATGTCCTTTTCTTGCCATATTGCTCTGGCTAAGAATTTCAGAACTATATTGAAGAGGAGGGGATGAATGTGATATTGGCTTCTTAGAATGAGTTTCAGATTACTCCCTCTGTTTCTATTTCTCTGAAGAGTTTGAGGGTTGTGGGTATTAGTTCCTCTTTAAAGGCCTTTGAGAATTCTGTAGTGAATCTATCAGATCCTGGGCTTTTCTTGTTGGAAGATTTCTGATTATTTCTACTATCTCATCGTATGTTATAGAAATGTTTAATTGATTTATCTTCTTAGTTCTGTTTAGGCAATTTGTATCTCTTTGTTTCTCAGGCAGGAAAATAAATTAATTTACTGAACTGCTGCCCACACCATGCATGGTGGAGACACATGGCTGAAAAGGAAGGGGGCGACCCACCTCTGGGCCAGGACTTATCCAGGCCAGAGACAGGAAGAGATGTCGCCAGGTGGGGAAAAGGTGTGCACACTGGATCTGAATGTGACTTCAGGGTCTGGGACCTTCCTAAGTTCAGATGGGATTCTGGTGACCAGAGGTGGCCCAGGATGTGACCTAGCAGGAGGAGAAGGTAACTACTTCTAGGTCTGCCAGTGACCTATGTAACAGATATTGGGTGGAAACTTAGCCAAGAAGTGTGGAGCTGTCCCTGTTCAAACCTTACATTCCAGCCTTTTGATAATTATGAAAAAGGTCGAAGATTCTCTCTAGCTACTTCCTCTTTGCAAGGGGTGTCAACAGTAGGTGTAAAAGGCTGAGATGTGATCCCCTCTGGGAGAAGGCAGCAGGCAACAGCTGTCACTTGGGCAATGAGTCCTTAGATGAAGTCTGGAGGAGGCAAGTCTCTTGGTCAAAGTAGGGCGAAGTCTCATGAGACATTGAGGGACTGAAAAAAATACTAGAGAGAAAATAAATGGCAAGAGGAACGACTTGGGTTTGGAAATGTTGGTAGAAATTTCCCTAGCTACTTCTTACATCCGGCGACTAGGTAGAGAAGAAGTCAAGTGACAAAGGCAAGAAGATAAATTCCTGTCCAGTTGAAATGTAGAGAGATATGGACATTAGATGGGCATTCTTCTTTCTTCGCTTGACCTCCTGCCTCTGGTTTGTCTTGAAAGGGGAGGCACAAAATGGCTGATGTGATATCATCTCCTCTTACTCCTCTTCATGTTCCCTGAGTCTAGTTGCTCATTGCTGGGATTGTTTGTCCCAGTTGGTATTCAAGGAGGTTTGAACTCAAGGCCTGGGCACTGTCCCTGAACACTTCTGCTGAAGGCTAGCACTGTACCATTTTGAGTTATAGAAACACTTGCAGTGTTTTTTGGTTAGAGATAAGAGGCTTGAGCCATGCTTCCAGACTGGCTCTTTGCAAGTTAGTTGTGAGATGGATTCTTAGGGATTTTTCAGCCCAGGCTGGCTTTGAATTGCAATTTTTGCCACAAAAGCCCTTTGTTATTTCCCATTATAGCAACAAGGAGATCAAATAGAATAAGTAGAGCTTACCTTATCAAGAACTGGTCCTTATCAAGAACTGACCAAAAAGTATTCTGCAATGACAAAATTGTTAGATGGGGGAATCTTAGCACACATATACTAATATGCTTGCTTTGCATGCATGATGCCCTGGGTTCGATTCCTCAGCACCACATAAGCAAAAAGAAAAAAGCCAGAAATGGCCCTGTGGCTCAAGTGATAGAGCACTAACCTTGAGCTGAAGAGTTGAGGGACAGTGCTTAGGCCCAGAGTTCAGGCTCTACAACCGGACCCCTCCCCCCCAAAAAAAAGAGTCATGTAGTCAGTTCTAGATTACACAACACAAAACCAAAACGGCAAAACTCAAAACCTAAAATTTTGACAACAATGTTTAGACATCTTTGCTAACAAAGCACACCAGATGGTTGGGCCTCAGTTACCAGGGTCTGAGAAAAGAGCAACTTGTTAGCAGGACACATTTGAATAGATGGATGGAGGAGAAGTAAGCTTGGTGGAAGAGTCATGATTGGAGGGGGCCAAACGCTTAACCCACCATTTGGACAAGATGGCGAACTCAAGATGGCAAATTTCCAAAAAAATGCAAAGAAAGCCTGAACAAAAAATCAAGCCTAGTTTGGCTAGCCTTTTAGAGGGAATCTAGAGGGGATTCCTTGAACCTACCCCATGTCACACTCTTCAGGGCACAATACCAATAATTTTAGAAAAGAAAGAGAGAGATATAGAAAGTTGGACATGAATAGCAGAGAGCAAAGAGAGCCTGATAGTAAGCAGACTTCTGACCATGTACCATTGCAGAGGCAATAACTGTCTAAATCTGACAATAATATAAAAATATTAGGTGCTCTGCTACCCAGGGAGCACAAGAGGCATTTCAGATGGGTTTCACAGCTCAGGCATGACTCGCAACACCCCATTAAATATGTAGGATAGTCAGTATGGTGAGGGAAGGAGAGATGACGAGGCAGAAGCAGTGTCCCGACTTCTCCCATAGCCCACTAGAGATTAATGACCATGCCCCCAAAACCAAGTATCCTCGGCTTCAGAGGTGACCAGCCTTTTGGCCAAAGGTCATAGGAGCATTCTGGTATGGTGCCACATCTGAACAGAGATTGAGCAACACAGAGCCATAGAGAGTAGTTTCACTCACCAGAGTAGAGAAGTGGTGTGGACATGGATGTGAAGGCCAGCAATGGTATTGGTGAAAAGTCTCGTGTGGTGTCTCAAGGCAGTTTGGTTCGCAGAAAAGGGGTGGTTAGGAAATTCTAACATTTCCAAATCAAAAACCCTATCTAAGTCATGGCCCCATATGTAAGATATATTAAAAAGTTAGGTTTCATTCGGTAGCATATGAACAGAATGCCACACACTATTAAGGTAGGAAAAGACGTTTATTTACCGAACTGCTGCCCCCACCATACATGGTGGAGAAGCATGGCTGAAAAGGAAAGGGGGGATAGTAATTTCTATTTCTGTAGAAATTCATCCACCTCTGTTAGGTTTTCCTTCCTTTGTGAGTAGAGTCTGGAATTATTTCGTTATGATTGTTTGAATGTCTTGGATGTTTGTTGTAATTTTCCCTGTCATATCTCTGATATTATTGATATGGGTTTCCTCTCTTATTTTGTTAGTTACTCTTGCCAGTGGTACGTCAGGTATATTGATTTTTTTCTTTAAAACAGCTTTTTAAAATTAATTTTATTTATACTTTTCTCAGTCTCTATCTCATTCATTTCAGCTCTTATTTCGATTATCTCTTTCTGCCGAGCAACTTTAGGTTCAATTTTTTTCTTGTTTCTCTAGCAGTTTTGGTTGCTTCATAAGATTGTTTACTTGGTCTCTGTTTTCTTGATATGTGCACTGAGAACAATAAATTTGCCCCTCAGGACTGCTTTCGCTGGGTCCCATAGGTTTCTTTGTGATGTTTCTTCATTTTGACTGAATTGTAGGAACTTTTTAATTTCTTCTTTAATTTATTCTGTAACCCATGTATTGTTCAACTGAGTGCTGTTTAATTTCCATGTGTTTAAGTTTTTCCTATTTTATGCCTTGTTATTGAGAACTAGTTTGATTCCACTATGGTCAGATTGAATACAGGGTATTATGTTGATCCTCTTGTATTTGCTTAAATTCCTTGTATTAACTAGGAAATTATCTATTGTAGAAAAAGTTAGGGGTTTGGCAAGAGTAAGACCCTGCTGGTGTCAATGTCTGTAATTCTAGCTACTCAGGAGGCTCAGATCTGTGTATTCAGGTTCAAAGCTAGCCCAGGCAGGAAAGTTCATGAGGCTTTTTAAGGGGTTGTTCAGCACCAAACCCTGCCTCATGTCTGGGTTTGTTCACCACCTTTGCCACCATGGGCTGGGTTTGGGTGCTTATGCAAGCTGGTATGGAGAGGCCCTCCACCCCACCAGGAGTCAGGTGTTAACCAGTTATGTTGCCTCAGGCTGGGCTGGGCTGCTTATGTGGGCCAGCATGGAGAGGCACAAAGCACCATGGGTCTGGAGTTGTTCACTGCAACTATCCCTGCCCCAGCTACCGCTGCCTGCCCGGGCTAGTCTGTGCTGTTCCTGTGAGCTAGAGTCAAGAAGCATTGTGCCCAGACTCTGAGTGCTTTGCCACTACTGCCAGCTGCTGCTGCTGCTGCTCCAGGTTAGGTTAGGATGTTTACACCAGCAGGACAGAGGTGCCACGCTGTGAGTATAGGGTCGTTTGCCACTGCTGACATCTGCTGCTGCTCCAGACTGGGTGGTGCTGCTTGCACCAGCCAGGCAGAGGCGCCATGCCAGGGAGGTTGAGGGGAGTCTTCATGCCAGCTCTGCCTTCTGAGATTTGTTTGTATTCTCTGGGTTAGCACCAGCTCATGGGAGTCTTCTGGCAGTCTTGGAATGCTTGTGGGTATGTGGTCCTCCGAGGGTCCAGAGCTAGGCAACTTAAGCAGCCTGGCAAGAAGCTCCACCACTTAAGCTGCTCAGCATGGAGCCCGATCACCAACAAGGGGTGGCTGAAGGTTATTTCCACTTTACTGTCTGTGTAGGTTTTTCCCTTTTATGTTTTTCACTTACTGTACCTCTCTGAGTAATCTCCTTTTTTGTGGGTTACTTGGAGAAACTGAGAATTGAAATTCAAACTGTATTTGGTTGGGGAGAGCTTTGTTGTTTACCTGCTGTTCCATCACCATCTTGGCCTCTCCCCTTCAGGTGGAGTTTTTCTTAGGTGGACGGCGGGCCTTAGTTACCAAAGGATAGGTACATAAAAGAATATGTTGTAAAGCCTGCAGATTGTAGTTAGACATTTCGGTTAATATAGCCTTCCCAAATTTAGGAACCAAAGAAGTTGGTCTACCCTAAAGTATTTCAAAGGGATTAAATCCTTTAACAGAAGGTCTATATCTTGCTCCAAGGAGAGCAAAGTGGAGGAGGCTCACATAGCCAAGGACAGTCTCTGTATTTAATTTAGTCTCTGTATTTAATTTAATTTAATTTAACTAAATTAAATTCTTTCAAATGCCTTGAACTCTGAGTTCTATAAATGGATTGTAACTTCCAATTTATTCCTAGAGCGTTAGCTAATAATTGAGAACTTGGGCCATGAATGCAGGGCCATCTTTGGACCCCACAAATAAGGGAAAGCCAAATCAAGAAATTATTACATGCCTCAGCTCAGCCTAAAAATCTGTCCACTATTACTAACAGATATGAATACCCATACTTTCCAGGCTTTGCCTCTGTGAATTCCACTTTCCCAAATTCACCATCTGAGGTTCCTCACATAGGAATTCTTTCCATATGTTCCAGCTTTTCAGCATTTACCTGTTTGGAAATTACATACACACATTACAAAGGATTGTCAGCCTGAGGCCCCACTGGTTTTAGGACAGTTTTAGGCAGTTGCCTGGAACAATTTACCAGGGTGCAAATATCTACACGTAAACTGAAAGAAAGCTTGAGCCTGTTTACATTTTTCACATGTCCAGTGTCAACATTTGCCCACATATTACCACTGTTTTTGTTTCTTTCCTTAATATTAACGACTAGTAACTCTAAAGACCACACTGGTTTTAGAGTGGTCTCCCAAGCTACCTGATCAGCTCAGATATTTCCCTGTATCTTATGGTCTCTATGTTCTTTAACTCCTGTATAGTACTCTGAACCTTGGAGACTTCTTCCATATTATTCTCCTTTTCTCTCAAACTTGCTTTCATGATCCCACTCTCCTTCTCAATGAGCTCCTTAACCTGCAAGTGTTTCGCAGGGTCACATGAGAGTTCCTTTGACTGGCTAACTGCTGCTCCTTCTCAAAACACCTTTGCTTGCTCTACAGCTCCTCCCTTAAGTTCACAAAGGTGCTATAGAGAGGTATTTTTTCCACCTCTTCCTGTTCCAAGATGTTTCTGCATTACATTTATGGTGAAGACCTCAGCAGTCTTTTTAGCCTCTTACTCTATTAGTTTCCCTTTCTAGTTTTCGACTTCAGTATATTTTTGCGACAGATCTTTCAACTGTTTGTTTATCTCTTCTGTTTTTCTTCCTAATGCTCTTTCCTTTTGCCTGGCATTCTCTATCAGAGCATGTGGTCCTATAACTCTTTCTGAAGAGTAACAATCTCTTGAGCCTGATATTTTCCTGTTCACTTTTCCTGTTCACTTCCCCCTCTTTTCTTCTAGATACTTTTTCCTTCTTTTTCTGTTGCTTTGAATTTCTGGTGACACCCTTCAAAGCTTATAATATACATGTACTTCACCCTAATACATTAGGTCTGGCTCCATTTCATGGCAACAATTTCTTAATGCAGCATCAGGATCTCTTCTTGTCCTCACTTGTTGTTAGCAAGGATGGCAACATTGCTGTCTTGTGCTTTTGTCGGCCTCTGACCTGTGGTCCCCTAATTTGCCTCATGCTCACCCAGGCTAATGTACTTGAATTTCATTTGATTTTGTGTGTTTTCTAGGTTCCTTTTGAGGATTTTCTTCTCATTTTTGACTCTCACAAGTTTATATCTTCAAATCTTTTCTTCACATCAAATTATTCTACCTGTTTTCTCCAATGTCCAGTGCTTTTAAACTCTTGGTGGGTTTGGACTGGCACATATTGGAGATTCTGTCTTTTATAAGCCTGTGTTTTGAGATATGTGTGGATTTTTCTTTGCCTCATTTCTTCTTAATTTCAGAGGGCTGATTTCAAATTGAACACAATTGGAATTCAGAGCCCCAAGTTCCTTTGCATGTTACTCCCGAGATATTAACACATTTTCCAGGTGGTTAATGTGATTACATAACCTGTCATTTTCTATCTTTCTCCTCCTTGGACATTTTGCTTGCAATAATGACACTGATCTAGTCCTAGAGGTTCCCTACTGCCATTTGCAAATGAATTGTACTGTCTTTGCCAAGGGTTTCTTGATCCCTATTCTGTTGCTCCTATCAAAACTCAACCCCCCTTCTTAGAGGTTTTTTTTCCCAGGGTATCTCTGTTATCAAACACCTACTGGGCAACCACTTCCAACTTAGAATACACGTTTCTTTCAAAACCTTCTAACTTGTGAAGCTTTCTTCTAATATCTGGGGCTGACTGGGTAACCAAGGCCATATTTAGGGCTCTTTGATTCTCCAGGGCTTCAAGATCTATAGGCCTATAAGTCCTATAGACTTCTTGGAGAAATTTCAGAAGAGCATTTGGGTACTCACTGGGGAACTGTACCATCTCACTCACCTTAGATTGATGACTTGGCTTTCTAGCCACTGTGGTATCCCTGCCAATCGAACCCGTCAATAATAGGAAAGCACTTCCATACCTCAATCACTGTTAGTCTCTGCTTGGGTAAGTATGTGGAAAGACTTGCTCCAAATGGTCTGGTTCAATAGTGGGGAAATTGTCTGGTCCAAGGACAACTTTCAAGTCACTGAGCAGGATTCACTCCCTTTTCTACCGGGTGAAGAGCACCTGTAAAATTTGTTGACACTCATCCCAGATGTGCTTATGTGTGAAAATTACTGTTTCTAATGAAGTAATGAGCCCCTGTTTTTTTTCTGAAAATGATACAGTTTTCTGTTTCCGGTTATAAAGGTCACTAGTTGTAAAGGGAACATATATTAAAAAGGGGGCCTGACCACCGTCTCCTCCATGCCCCAATCTCAAGGGCAATAAGGGTAACTTACCACATTTTACCACCTTAGGCTGGTACAAGTAACCACTTTTGATATGGGAGGACTTAACATTAGAAGTGCTGATGGGAAATAACAGGAGAGAGAGTACATCAATGAATCTTCCTCTGAGTGACCCTATAACCCTAGGGGAGAATATTTTTTGGATATGGCAAGTTTAGGCCTTGTTCCCCCATCCTGAGAAAAAGAGTAAACTGAGGTGCATACAGGACACAGCTAGAACTATCAGCATACACACACAGACCAATAGTCACAGAAACTTAACTTACATGTCCCACACCTCTCAATGTTGACCTCTACAGGAGGTCCCAGATGACAGAGAGAATGTCCCAGATTGCCTCTTGAGGATGCTGCAGATGACCTCTGGTGGATGTCACATATGTCCTCCGTAGGAGGCTCGAGATAACCTCTCATGGAGGTTCAAAATTGCTTCCGAAGATAGTATCCGATGACTTCCAAAGGAAGTCCCAGATGTCCTCTCAAGGAGGCTGAGATTACCTCTCAAATAGGTCCCAGTTGGCCACTCAAGGAGGCACCATATAAACTCCAGAGAAGGTTCCAGATAACTCTCTTGAGAAAGGCACAGATGACCTCCAGAGATGATCCTATATGGCTTCTCAAGGAAGTCCCACATGATATCCGAAGATGGTCATACATTTCTCATCAAGGTAACCCGAGATGACCTCCCAAAGAAGTTCCAGATGACCTCAGGAGGTGGTCCTAGATTGCCTCTTAAGGAAGCCCCAATGACTATTTTTGAAGAGGTCTCAGGAGGCCTCCTGAGGAAGCACCAGATGACCTCTGGATAAAGTCCAATATGGCCCCTGGAGAAGGCCCCAAATGACCTCCAGGGTAGGTCTCAGATGGCTTCTCAAGGAATTCGCAGATGTACTCTTGATAATGTTCCAGATGGCTTCCCAAAGAAACCCTACATGAACTCTCAAGGAGTTCCAAGATGGCTTCCCATGGATGCCATAAATGACCTCCAGAAGGGGTCCCAAAAACCGGCTGGCAAGCTTGCACAGGCGCACCTCTAGTGGAGCGTAAATGACTTTTGTCCTTGTTGGTCCTCCGGAGACAAAAACTCGAGGTAGACTCTCAACTCAGAGGGTTGACACTCTCACCTATGGGGATTTTTCCCTGGGCCTGATGCCATCCAAATGGATGATCTCAATGAGGTCTCTGAAAATTAGAAACTCTAAAGTTGAAGAGAATCCATTGAGACACATATCATAAATGTTCTCCAAACCACCAACCCCCAAAATTATGATATCCAAAGCTCCAAACATCAAAGGGCAAGCCTTTTTTTCCCCTTCCCTTGGTCTCTCCTTTGCTACAGAACTATACTTCCTTCGAGGTCTTTCCATTTTTCCCTTCTAACAGTTCCTTCTTCTCTTTAGTCCTCTCCACTCTCCAAAGGCCTGAACTGCTTTGCCTGGGTCATCAGTTGCCATCCTTCACCTCCTGCCCCCTCTCAACTTCCTCTCTTCCCAGGTTTTTTCCCTTGTGCTATCATACCACTTCCTTCCTTCCAGGACTTTTCCATTTTTCTCTTTCCTTCGATTGCTCTGAACAATTATCATGTAAAAAATCTGTACACCTCCTCCACTCCAACTGCCTAACAGTTTTCAACTGGCACATCAGAAACAACAGCTCAATAGGTGGGGATTAATGCACCAGCCCCTCCCACAGAATGCCCCACCTTCTTTGGTGGCATATTTTGTCCTCTCCAGCTGGCCAGGAGATGGTGCCTGGCTGATTATCAGACCCTATAGATTATCGTGGCCCTGATGATTATTACAGTATCCTCCTTGTGAATTATTTGCAATTGAAATTGGAAATTTGATTGTGATGTTACAAACTCGTTATGACATCACAAACCCATTTTGACATAATCATAGCACGACATCACAAACCCATTGTGACAATATTTTCATTGTGACATCATGATTCCATTGTGACATCTAAAATCTATTATGACCTCTTAGCTCCTTTGAAAAATCACATGCCTTTTCAACATCATAGTCCCTTTGTGTACCCATATCCTTGTTGTTAACCAATGATAATTGAGATTAGACAAGCCATTATGACATCAAAAAGTATGTGTGACATACTCAACAGTGTGACATCACATTTTCATTATGAGAGCATCAGCTCATTGTGACATCACCAAACTCATTGACATAATCGCATTATGACAACAATTCTCATTGTGACATCAAAGACACATTGTGAATGCCTATTCTGTGATTTCATTGTATTTCAAATATGGCATGAGAGTTGATATCAGAAATACATGTTTGTGCTTACACAATCATTTTGACATCATAATCACTTTGTGATATCGCAGTGCCATTGTGATATCACTAACACAATGTGACATCACAAAACTCTCCTGTCCTCATAACTTTTTGACATGCTAACATTGTGATATCTCAGACCTTTTTGCCCTCATAATTTGTTTTCAACCTCATATTTCATGTATGACATGAGATACCAGAGATCCACTAACATTATGACCATGTGACATCACACTGACAGATGTCATGATCATCGTGTCACGTGACATCACAAAAGGTTTTGATGTCACAATTAGTTGGTGATGCCATACAGGTAAGAGGTCACAGTAGGTCTATGATGTCACAATTTGTTGGTGATATCTAAATGGCAAAAAGGATCTCATTTGTCATGAAATCACAGAGAATATGAGTTCACAAATGGACTGTGGTATCTTCAAAGGCATGCATTGTCACAAATGTGATGAAGTCTTAGGAGGAATATGATATCACAGTGTGACACAATGTGCATATCTGTCAGTATGATGTCACAATTGTCATGATGTCACAGTGGATTTCTGATATCACATATCATAACAAATATTATAAGGTTGAAAACAGATTATGAGCTCATAAAGGGCCTAAGACATCACAATTGCAGCACATCACAAGACTTATGAGGACAGGGAAGGTTTGTGATATCACAGTGTGTTAATGATATCACCATGGCACTGTGATTTCACAAAGTGATTGTGATGCCATATATTTATGAGATCATAATGGTTTTCTCATACAAACCCACATGCCACATTTGAAATAGAATGAACTAAGAGAATAGGCATTTACAATGTGTCTATAACATCGCAATGGCAATATAATGTCATAATGCTATGAGGTCATTATAAATTGGTGATGTTGCAAAGACATAATGGTGTCATAATGAATATTTGTTGTCTCGCTTGTGATGGGGTCACAAATGGTGATGTTATAATGGCATATATGAATTCCATTGTCATGTGTTCACAATGAGGGCATACAAATGGACTGTGATGTCACAAATGCCATGTGTATTTTCAAAGGTACTTCAGGGTCATGATAGCTTTATGATACACTGTTGTGATGAGGTCACCAAGGGTTTTTGATGTCATAATGATTTTGTAATATCTCAAACACAGGTCCACTTTCAATTGCTAGTATTTCACAATATGCATACAAGTTCACAGAAGGATCTTGATGTCCTAATGGACATGAATTTTTTTTTAAATTATGAGGTCATATTAGGTTTGTGAATACACAACAGGACAGATATCATCATGGCAATGTCAACTCACTACATCATGTCAAAATATTGTGTTGTTGTCATATTTGGTGATGAGGCCACAAAAGATTGGTGATATCACAATGTGTTGGGCATGTCACAATGACATGATGGTTCCCAATTGTCTTTAACTTACAATAAGTATAGGAGTTCACAAAGGGACTGTGGTTTCTCCAAAAGTATGTGTTGTCACAAATATATTGAAATCCTAAAATGTTTGTGATGTTAAAATTTGACACAATGGTATGAAATCTGGCAGTGTGATATCACCATGGTCATGATGTCACTGGGAATTTGTGATATCAAGTGTCATATGTGAAATCTAATGACAACAGATTATGAGGACAAAGAAGCCAAAGGTATTAGAATTGCAGCATGTCACAAAAGTTATGATGACAGGATGGGTTTGTGGTGTCACAGTGTGTTAGAGATATCACAATGGAAAAGTGATCTACAAAGGGATTTTGATGTCACAATGGTTAGGAGTTCTTCATTTGCTCATGATATCAACCTACAGGGCACATTATAAATAGAATGAAATCACAGAAAAGGCATTCATAATGTGTCTATGATGTCACATGAAAATGTGAAGTTATAAATCTACCATATTTTAGTTTTGTGATTTTACAATGAGCAGATGCTGTCAAATTGACAATGTGATGTCACAATTGTGATAAACTCACAAACTGTTTTTGATGTTAAAATGTCATGTGTGATTCTCAATTGTCAATATTTCACAGTCGGGATTTGAGTACTCAAAGGGAATGTGATGTCACAAAGCTACATATTTTTTGAAAATGTATGAGATCGTAATAGATTTGGGATGTAACAGTGTGATCCTGGTGTTAAAAATATCAATGTGATGTCACAATGGGTTTGTGATGTCACAGTGGTGATGAGGTCACAATTGGTGAGTTATTTCACGAGTTTGGAATATCACAATTATTTGTCCAATTTCAATTGCTCCTAGTTCACCATGAAGACACTGTCATAACCATCAGTGCCCGTATAATCCACGGGAACAGATAGTCATCATGGCCTCTTGATCTGGACCACCAGAGAGAGGGGTGTGTGCCGCTGAAAGGGGCAAGACATGCTGTTGAAGGAGATAGGATGTCAAGCCCGACATGGTGAGCTGCCAAGAAATGATTGGGTATGGACATTTGGGAAGTGATGATTGAAAACTGTTATGTAGGAATCATATTGCAGTGGGGGAAGGGTACGGCCTATATATAGGCTGCATGTTCAGAGCAACAGAAGGGGACAGAAAAAGGGGAAGAAAGACCTGGAAGGAAAGAAGTGATGAGACTGCAGGAGGGTAAAGACCTGGGAGGAGAGGAAATTGAGGGAGAGCAGGAGCTGAAGGATGGCACTTGGCCACCTGGATAGGACAGGGCAGGCCTGTCAAGAGTAGAAAAGCCTGAAGAGAAGAAGGGAATGGTGGAAGGAAAAAAGTAAGACCTGAAATGTAGGACAGGTCTGTAGTGAGGGAGGATGAAGAGATAAGAAAAAGCCTTGTCCTTTGAAATGTGGAGCTTTGGAGATCATTATTTTAGGGGTTGGTTGTTTGAAGACCAGTTAACAAATGGCTGGGCTGCTCTGTGGAGTTCTGAGGGTTCATGGTTGAGGCTGCATTTAGCTCTGGGCATCCAGCCCAGGTCAAGGTATTCGTTTGTTACAAAATTTATGAGGACAAGGCAAATTTGTGATGTTACATTGCATTAATGATATCACAATGTCAATATGAGGTCACAAAGGGATTATAATGTCATAATGGTGATGTGGTCACAATTTGGGTTTTTGAAATCAAATTATATGCCACATTTGAGATAGAATGAAATCACAGAATAGGCAATCACATTGGCTCTAGGACCTCACAATGAATATGTGATGTCATAATGCTATGATGTCATTGTCATTTTGGGATATCACAATGGGCTGATGGTATCCTAACAACAATGTGATCTCACTCTGGAGATGATGTCACAAAGTGTTTGTAATGGTATAATGGCATGTCTGATGTCAGTTGTCCTTTTTGAAAGGTCCTAAGAGGTCACAACAGATTTGGGATATCACAAGGTGATCGTGATATCACTGTGGAAATGTGATGTCACAAAGGGTTTGTGATGTCACAGTTGTGATAAAGTCACACTTGGATAGTGATGTCACAATGAATTTGTAATATCACCATTACATATCTAATTTCATTCTACTAGATCACAATGAAGAGTACGAGTTTACATAAGGAGCTAGAAGTCAGAAAGGCTATGGGTTTTGTAAAATGTTATGCAGACATAATAGATTGGTGAAAATGCAATGGGACAGAGATATCCCATTGGCAATGTGATGTTACCATTACATTTGAAGTCACAAATAGTTGGTAATGCCATACAGCTGATGAAATCACAAAGATTTGTGATTTCACAATGGGATGTTGATGTCACAATCTCATGCCAGGTCTCTAATTAACAATAAATATATAAGTTCACAAGGGATAATGTATCCAAAGGCATATGTTGGCACAAGTGGAATGAGTATTAACAGGTTTGTGATGTCACAATGTGACTCAGTGGTCATGACATCCGGCAGTGTGATGTCACAGTGGTCATGATGTCACAGTGGATTTCTGATATCATATGTCATACCTGAAGTATTATGAGTTAAACAATTTATGAGCTTAGAGAGGCCAGAGATCACACTGGCAGCATGTCAAAACATATATGAGGATAGGAGAGACATTGGGTTAGTGATATCATAATGGCAATGTGGTGTCATCAAGGTATTGTGATGCCATAATGGTTATGTGTTCACAATCTATTTCTGATATCAACACACCTGCGACATTTGAAATAGGATGAAATCACAGAATAGACATTCCCTTGTATCTGTGACATCACAATGACCATGTGATGTCATAATTCTATGATGTCATTGTTGTTTTATGATGTTACAATGGGCTGATGTTGTCATAATGACAATGTGATGTTACACTGGTGATGATGTCACAAAGGTTTTGAGATGTTAAAATGGCATGTCTGATCTCAATTGTCATTAGCTCAAAATGAGGATTTGGGTACACAAAGGTCCTGTGATGACACAAAGGCCATGCTTTCTTTCAAACCTTCTGAGGTCATAATAGGATTGGGATGTCACAATGTGAGCATGGTGACACAATGGTAATGTGATATCACAATGAGTTTGTGATTTCACCAGGGTGATGAGCTCAAAATGGGTTAGTGATGTCTCATCAAGTAATATAACAATGTCATATACAATTTCAATTCTTCTAATTCACTATGAGGTTACTGTAATAGCCAGTGAGGTCAGAATTATCTATGGGAGCCAATAATCATTGTAAATGCTTGGCCTGGCCCAGCGGAGAGTGAGGGGAATAACACCAAAGGTGGAGGTGTCAAGCCTCACATGGTGAGCTGTCAAGAAGTAATTGAACATTGGGCAGTTTGGGAAATGACGGTTGAAAACTCTTAGGCAGAAGACACATTGGAGTGAGGAGGGATACAACCTATATATAAGTTGCATTTTCAGAGCATTGGAAGGAGATATAAAAATGAGAGCTACCCAGATGGAAGAAAGTGGTGAGACAGCAGAAAGGGAAAAACTTGAGAAGAGAGGAAGTTGAGGGAGAGCCGAAGGTTGGCAAGTGGTCACTGGGGCAGAGTAGGGCAGGCCTGTGGAGACTGGAGAGGCCTGAGGGAAGTGGTGGAAGGGAAATAGGGAAAGACCAGGAAGGAAGGACAAGTCTGTAGCGAAGGAGCTAGGAATGGAAAAGTAAAAAGCCTTGCCCATTGAGGTTTGGAGCTTTGGAGATCATAATTTTTTGGCTGGTGGTTTGCAGACCAATTAAGAAAGGGTGGGGCTGCCCATTGAAGGTCTGAGGTTTGGTGGTCAAGGCTGCTCTTGGACCTGGGTATCCAGTCCAGAATAAGGTAATCACCCCTTCTAGTGTAAATTGGTTTATTATATTAAATGTGACTTGATGGTTTGTCTCTTGGCCTTAGAAGTTATAAGTACACGAGTTCACAGAAAGAGCTTGAAGCCTCAAAGGCCATGAATTTTCTAAGATGTGATGTGGCCATATAGGTTTGTAAAAACACAATGGGACAATGATATCACAATGGCAATACCACAATATCATTTCAAAATAATGCTTTGATACCACAATCAGTTGTTGATGCCATTCTCGTGATGAGGTCACAATAAGTTTTTGATGTCACAAAGGGTTCATGACATCAGAGTGGCATGGCAGATCTCAACTGTCATTAATTGGCAATGAATATATGATTTCAAAAAGGGACTGTAATGTCTCCAAAGGCATGTGTTGTCACAAATGTGATGCCGTTCTAACAGGTTTGTGATGTCACAATGTGACACAATACTCATGATATCTGGTAGTATGATGTCACAGGGGATTTCTGATATCACATGTCGTACCAGAAATATGAGATTGAAAACAGATTATGAGCTCACAAAGGGATTAACATATGACAATAGCAGCAAGTCACAAAACATATAAGGACTGGTTTGTTATGGCACAGCAGATTAATGATGTCACAAAAGATTGTGATATCACAATGGTTATATGGTCAAAATGGATTTCTGAAATAGAATGAATTCACAGAATAGGCCTTCACACTGTTATGACTATGATGTAACAATGTCATTGTGATTTATCATGCTATGATGCCATTGTGGTTTGGTGATGTCACAATGAGCTGAAGGTGTCATAATGACAATTTGATGTCACTGCTTATTTATGATGTTACAATAGTTATGAGGTCACATTATGTTTCTGATATCAACACACATGTCAAATTTGAAAAAGAATGAAAAAGCCGGGCGCCAGTGGCTCACGACTGTAATGCAAGCTACTCAGGAGGCTGAGATAGAAGGATTGCACTTCAAAGCCACCTCAGGCAGGAAAATCCATGAGACTATCTCCAATAAAACCATTAGAAAACCAGAAGTGGTGCTGTGGCTGAAGCAATAGAGTGCTTGCCTTGAGCTGAAGAGCAGGGACAGAACCCAAGCCCAGAGTTCAAGCTCGACGACCGACAAAAAAAAATTAAAACCAGGCACTCACAATCTGTCTATAACATCACAATGACAATGTGATCTCATAATGCTATCTTGTCGTAGTTTTGTGATGTCAAAAGTAGTTGATCCTGTCATAATGAGAATGTTATGTCACACTGGTGATGTCACAAAGAGTTCATAATCAGGGTATAGTTACACAAAGGGACTGTGATGTCACAAAGGCCATGTGTTTTTTCAAATGTGCTGAGAGGTTCAAATAGGTTTGGGATGTCACAATGTGATAGTGATATCAAATGTCAATGAAAGCTTACAAGGGTTAGTGATGTCACATTGGTGATGAAATCAACGTTTTGTGAAGTAACATCTCATACTCACATGTCCAATTTCAATTACTACTATTTCACCATGAGGATATGAGTTCACAGAAGAAGACTGAAATATAAAAGGCCATGAATTTTCTGAAATGCTATGAGGACATTCTAGGTTTTTGAAAAAACATTGGAACAGTGATATCACTATGGCAATGGGATGTTGGAATATGATGACTTAATAAAGTTTTGTTACCACAATTGGTGATGCCATACTGGTGATGAGTTTACAAGAGGTGTGTGATGTTACAATGGGTTAGTGACATCAAAATGACACATATGATCTCAATTGTCCACTCACAATGAGTATATGGGCTCACAAAGGGACTGTGATGTCTCCAAAGGAATGTGTTTTCTCAAAAATGATGAAGTCCTAACAGGTGTGTGTTGTCAGAATGTTACAAAATGCTCATAACATCTATCAGTGTGATGTCACCATGATCTAGATGTCACACTGGATTCGGGTATCACATTTCATACCTGGATTGGGTATGAGAGGATTGGAATTTCACAGTGGGTTAGTGATATCACTTTGGAAGTGTGGAGTCACAAAGGGATTGTGCTAACACAATGGCTAATAGATCACAATGTGTTTCTACTATAATAGGTTTATGCTGTCACAATTGGTTGGAAATGTCACAATGGCATGCCGATTCTCAAATGTCTTTAATTCACAATGAAGATATGAGTTTACAAAAGGATTGTGTTGTCTCCAAAGTCATGTGTTGAGACAAATGTGATGAAGTCCTAACAGATTTGTGAGTTCACAATGTGACACCATGTTCTTGATGTCTATCAATGTGATGTCACAATGTTCATATTGTCAGAGTCAATTTCTGATATCAGATGCCATGCCTGAATTATGAGTTGGAAAACAGAATATAAGCTTACTAAAGGCCTAAAATATCCTAATGGCAGCATATCACACGTTATGACTAAAAGTTCATGGTCTTTGGTGCTTCAGATTCTTTCTTTGAAATTGTATCCTCATTTTGAACTAGTAGAAATTGAAATTGGACATGTCATTGTAGTAATACAAACTCATAGTGACATCACAAACTCATTGTGACCTCATCATCACTGTGACATCACAAACCCATTGTGATATCACATTGCTGTTGTGCCTTCACAATCACATTCTGACATCACAAAGCAATTGTGAACTCTTAGCACCTTTAAAATACACATGACCTCTGTGTCATCACAGACCCTTTGTGTAGCCATATCCTCATAGTAAACTAATGAAAATTGTGATCACACATAGCATTGTAGGGTCACAAATACTTTGTGCAATAATCATGACTGTGAAATCACATTGTCATCATGACACCATCATCTCATTGTGACAACACCAAACCGCAATGACACCATACCATTTTTTCTCCTTTTTTCTTCTGTACGTTTTTTATTGTAAGTGTAGTGTACAGAGGGATTACAGTTACCTTACATGAGTAAGGTAATGGGTACATATCCTATCAAACATTGCTGCCTTGACATCACGTTGTCACTTTAATGTCGTAGACCCATTGTGAATGTCTATACTTTGATTTCATTCTATTTCAAATGTGCCATGTGGGTTGATATCAGGAAACCATTGTGAACTCACAACTTTTGTGACATCTAAATCTCTTTGTCACAGCACTTTTCCTTTGTTATATCATTAACCCACTGTGACATCAAATACCTCTCCTGTCCTCATAACTTTTGTGAAATGCCATTGTGATATCTTAGGCCCTTTGTGTGTTGAAAATCTGTGTTCGACTTCATATTTCAAATACGACATGAGATATCTAAAATCCAAAGTAACATCATGATATCACACCGCTGGACATCATAACCATTGTGTCACTTTGTGACATCTCAGACCTGTTAGTTCTTCACCTTCTTGACTACATATATTTTGGTGACATCAGAATCCCTTCCCAAATTCATATACTCATGGTGAGTTAATGACAATTGAGATCCCACATGCCATTGTGATATCACCAACCTCTTGGTACATCTCAAATATATTGAGACCTCCTCATCAGTATGGCGTCACCAATTGTGACATCAAAACATTATTATAACATGTTGTTGAGACATCACATTGTCATTGTGAAATCACTGTTCCATTGGGTTTTCACATAGTATGACCACATACTATGAAGCTTCTTCTATCACCCAGTGTCCTCATATTGAATTATGAGTAATTGAAATTGGATGTATCATTCTGATATTACAAACTGTGACATCACAAAACCATTGTGACCTCATCACCATTGTGACATCAAAAACCCAATGGGACATCTCATTTTCATTGTGACATTATGGATCACATTGTGCCCTTTGAAACCTATTATGACCTCTTACCACTTTGAAAACACACATGGCCTCTGTGACGTCACAGAAGATTTTTGTGTCCATATGCTCATGGGGAACTAATGACAACTGACATCAGACATACCATTTAAACATAAAAAAATCCTTTCTGACATTATCATAATTGTGACATCATGTTGCCATTATGACACCATCAGCTCATTTTGACATGTAAAAAACTACAATGACATCATAGCATTGTATCATCTCATTGTCATTCTGATATCATAGACATGTTGTGTTTGCCTATTATGTTATTTGATTCTATTTCTAATGTGGCATGTCGGTTGATATCAGAAACCCATTGTGAGTTCATGACCATTGTGATATCATGGTGCCTTAGTAGCATCATATTGGTATTGTGATGTCACATTGCAAAATAGATGTCACAAAGGGATTCTGATGTGACAATGTTTATGACATCACAAAGAGTTTCTGATATCAACCCACATGCCACATTTCAAATACAATGAAATCACAGATTTGGCATTCATAATATGACTATGATGTCACAATGACATAATGGCAAATGCTATAATGTCATTCTCATTTTGTGTTGTCACCATAAGCTAAGGATGTGATAACAACAATATGGTGTCACAATGGTTATGACGTCCCACAGGGTTTATAATGTTACAGTGGTTTTGAGGTCACAATGTATTTCTGATATCAACTGATATGCCACATTTGAAATAGAATGAAATCACAGGATATACATTCACAATGGTCTATGACAGCAAAATGGCAATGCGATGTCATAATGCTATGATGTCACTGTAGCTAGGTGATGTCACAATGAGTTGATGATATCATAACGACAGTCTGATGATGTCACAAAGGGTTTGCGATGTCACAATGGCATGTCATATCTTAACTGCCATTAGTTTATAATGGGGATATGAGAATGAAGTCACAATGACATACACAAATGAACTGTGATGACACAAAGGCCATGTTTTTTGTCAAAAGTGCTAAGGTTCCTAACTGGTTTCATTTGTCAGTGTTAATGATATAAAAATGCGTAAGTGATGTCAAACTAGTTTGTAATATCACACCTTATATCAAATTGCTACAAGTTCATAATGATACAAGTTCAGAAAAGGAGCTTGATGTCCCAAAGGCCGTGCATTTTCTAAGATGTGATGAGGTCATAATAGGTTTGTGAAAGCATGATGGTACAGTGATATCACAATTGCAATATGATGTCAAATTATAATGTCATAAGAGTGTTGTTATAATCACAATTAGTTGGTGATGCCATAATAGTGATGAGTTCAAAATAGTTTTGTGATGTCGCAGTAGATTGGTGATGTAACAATGGCATTCGACAACTCAATTGTCAATAACTCACAATGAGTATATGAGTTTAGAATGGGATTGTGAGGATTCCAAAGGCATATGTTGGCACAAATGTGATGAAGTCGAATAGATTTGTGATGTGACAATGTGACACAATGGTCATTACATCTAGCAGTGTGATGTCACAATACTCATGATGTCACAGTATATTATTAATATTTAATGTCATACCTGAAATAATATGAGGTCAAAAATAGAATGAGCTCTCAATGGGCCTAACATAACACAGTGGCAACATGTCACAAAACTTACGAGGACAGGATATGTTTGAATTGTCACAGTTGTTTAAAGATATCACAATGGCAACGTTTTGTCACAAAGGGATTGTGATGTCACAATGGTTATGAAGTCAAAATGTGTTTTTGATATGAACCCACATGCCACATTTGAAATATAATGAAATCACATAATAGGCATTCCTAATGTTAATATGATGTCACAATGACAATGTGATGTCATAATGGTATGATGTCATTATTGATTTGGGATATCATAATGACCTGACATTGTCATAATGACAATTTGATGTCACACCTATGATTATATTGTAAATGATTTGTGATATCACAATGGCATATCTGATCTCAATTGACATTTCACAATGGATACACAAAGGGACTGTGGTGTCACAAAGGCCATGTGTTTTTTCAATGGTGCTAAAGATGTCATAATGGGTTTGGGAAGTCTCAGGGTGATTGTAATGTCACAACAGAAATGTGATAACACAATGTCTTTGTGATGTCACATTGGTGAGGAGGTCACAATGGACAGGACAGGTTTGTGATTTCACAACAGCTTAATGATATCACAATGGCACTGTGATATCAAAAAAGGATTTTCATGTCACAATGGCTTTGAGGTTACAATGGATTTCTGATATCCACCAATATTGCTTGCTTGAAATAGAATGAAATCACAAAATAGGCATTCACAATATGTCTATAATTTCACTATGACATATGCTGTCATAATTCTATGATATTTAAGCTTGGTGATGTCATAATGGCATGTCTAATTTTATTGGTCATTAGATTACCATGAGGATCCCAAAGGTTGTTATGTGCTGATTCCTTCAAAATGTGCATTGTGCTGAGTCCATTACACAGGTTTCTTTGTGCTATATTTTTTAAAGTATGCTGTGTGCTGTCATCCAAAAGGGTGCTATGTTCTGAGTCCTTGAGAGGTAGATATCCCTGAAAATCACACACACGCACACACACAAACACACACTAAGAGAGGGTAACCGTGCACCTGTTTAGTGTGTAGGGTGGATGGAGAAGAGTCTCTCCCTGCCGTTGGGCTGAGGGAGGGGTTCGATGCCATGGGCATCTGCTGGGGTTGGGAGGAAGCCCTGAACTGAGGTGAGGCTGCTTCTTCCGTGGCCTGTTAGCCTTAGGGCAGTCAGGGCACCACAAGGTCAGGGATGGGGGGCATGGTCGAGTGGGGAGGGGGCGTGACTGAGGAGAGGACAGGACGTGGCCGAGGGAGCACATATCTGCTGCAGTCAGAGGCACATGGGGGCTGGCTCACTTGTGCAGCATGGGTGGAGCAGCCCGGGAGAGAAGTGGGGGGCAGAGAGAGACAGCAGAGGAAAGAGCAGTCACAAGCATCAGGGGAGGCGGCATCAATGGCTGGATTCTGCTGCTGTAGGATCACGGGTCTGGGCCAGGAGCGCAGAGCACACAAACCCAGCACAGCTGGCACATCCCTCCCACAGGCACTGAGAGGCTCAGAGGCCAAGTAGGCGCTGAGTCTGAGATTCCAATGCCAGGAGCTCAACTGGGCCTGGGGCGGGCTAAGCCTTGCCACCCACTTGCCGCTGTCCTGGCCCCTTTTTCTGCCTTCCCCATGGCATCACGTTTAAAACAGGGGCTGCTGGCTCAGACCTGCAGCGCCTCTCAGAGTCATCCAGTGATGTGCCCCCGGCCAGCTTGTGACCCTGACCACGTCCTGGCCCCCCCATCCTCTGCTCTGTGCCTGAGCATCTGCCATGATGCTGCCATTGCTGCCCGCTGCACCCAGAATGGCAGCCTATAGCATCTCCCAGCAGCACACATGAGTGGCCGTCCCATGGGCCCGCACCTCGTGACCTCTCCCAACCCCCCTTCCCCACCCCAATTCAGACCCGCGACTCCCGCTTCCTTTGTCACATCCCAACCTTGCCTCACAAGTGCCAGGGGCCAGCCCTGGTTCTGCCACAAATGCTCCCCAGGAGAAGGGGGTGGGGGAGTGGGTGTCGACCCAAGGATCCCAACCTTATCCCTAGTGTCAATGTCCAAGGAAATGGGGAGATGCAGGGTTGGGTGAGAAGGGGGCATCACCAAGCCCCTGGCCTGGAGCAGTGGGAACCACAGAGCCCCACATCTTCACCCTTCCTCACCTAGGTGGGAACTTGGTGGCTTTATAAAGAGGTGGGGAGCAGCAACTCCACACCTGCCTTCTCGGGTCTTTTCCTTTTTTCTGGGGGTGGGGGGGTGTTGGATGCAGAAGATAGGGACCCCTTGCTGTGTGAGTCCTTGTCCTCTGTTCTCAGTCACCCTCTCACCTGAGGAGGGTATCGGAAAATCCCACTAGGGAGGTGAGAGCACTGGGGGTCAGATGAAAGGTGAATATCTGGGAGGAACACACTCCCTCTGACACACATACACCTGGCCTGTCCCCCCCACCCCAACTGTCAACAGTACTCACAGCTTGATCACATTTCCCAGCTCTGCCAGCACCTGCTGGTGCTCCTGGTCCATCTGTTCTCCTTGTCCCTCCAAGAATCCACCCAGTCACCCAGAAGCATCTAGTCTGGAAGTAGGGAGTCTGTCCATGTATGTAGCCTTTAGAACCCCATCCATTTCCTCAACACCATTCCCATGACAGGTCAGACACCTCGTTGGGGACCCCATGACCCCCTGCTTGTTTTCAGTCCTGGCTCTGAGGAGCCACCTGTCTGGGGATTCCTTCACCCAGCGTCCTGGCTTAGGGTTTTGGTAAATGGGGATTTAAGGCTGGTTGTTCCCAAGGGGAAGGGTTTGGCCCTGGGGAATGTGAGAGGCAGGGTGGTGCTGTGTCATTTCAATGGTGCTCCCCTTGGGTGGGAACCCTTGGTTCTGAAAAGGGAATGGGACATGGGCACCTGCATGCTCCAGCTGTACATTGTCCCAGATGAGTAACCAAAAAACTTAAGAGAGGCACTACTCTGAGTCTGTGTGTATGTATGTGTATGTGTGTGTGTATGAGAGAGAGAGAGAGAGAGAGAGAGAGAGAGAGAGAGAGAGAGAGAGAGAGAGAGAGAGATCATCTTTCTCCTTGTACATCCTGACTGTGCTCAGGTGAGTGATCATTTGGCAAATTGCAAGTGCTGCATGGAAGACACTTCTGTCACTGTTCTGGATTTGTGTGTGTGTGTGTGTGTGTGTGTGTGTGTGTGTGTGTGTGTGTGTGTGTGTGTGTGACCATGTCTAAAAACAGCAAAAGCACTTTATTTCTCTTTGTGTATGTACTTGTTGTTGTTCTTTTTTCATCAGTACCAAGTATGAGCCCAGCCACAATATTTGATTTCTGCTTCACAGTTTCATGGCTCCTTTATGGAATATTTCAGTAGACATTCCTTTCCTCCCCTTTCCACCTCTCTTTTCTCCCTTTCCTGTAGCACACAGTAGCTGCTGGGTCTGCGTGGCCCTCCCCTAGGAGACCTGTGTGAACTCGTGTGGACACCTGTCCTTCTATCCCAGGCCAGAAGTTTGGTGAGGCCAGTGTGTCCACAGCCACACTCTTCTAGACAGACACTCTGCTCTCAGTGTATAGTTGGAGCTAATTCAAGGGTTGGGAATGTGTCTGACAAACATAATTAGGGAAGGAGATGGGGAAAAGGGTAGGGCAGGGGCTATGAAGCTATGAGGTTTTGGGGGCTGGCTTACAGTGTGACATGGCAGATGTTTCACCATGACCGAGGATGAGAGGGGAACCTTACCTAGGGAGTTTATGGTCTCTGTGGGCATCCAGGCCCAGGGCTCCAGGGCCCCACTGGTGGCGTGGATTCTCTCCCGGGGCAGTGCACCAGTGGTCAATCCTCCCTGGAGTCCTGCAGACTCCAGTCTGTGTCCTGTCTAGGACGTTTCAAGCTGGACAGTGGTAGGCAAGTCCATTCCCCCTGCTGGAGCCCGCTTGGTTATCAGGACATGGCAGTTAGATAGGGATCGATGAATGCCAGTTTCTGTAACCTGCTGTTGGCTGTCTGGAAGCAAAAGGGGACCACTGATTTTGGAACCCTTTAAGTTTGATTGGGACAATTTAAATGCTACATTTTCCAGGTTTTTTTATTTAAGCTGGCAATTTCCACTAATGCCTTGGATGGACGATTTCAGCTGCCAAACAATGACGTTCAAAGCGGCACAGGCAGAGTTCCCAAGCCAGATTATTTCTTGCTTTGAACGCTGTGCCTTGACTGCCTTTCTCTGGCAGCTGCTGAATCTCCTCCAGTTCTCTCTAGGGTGACCACCTCAGTCGGGGACGTCCTGGGGAGCAGAGATTGTGATCTTGCCATCCTCAGCCTGACAGCTCTGAGCAGATA
Organism: Dipodomys spectabilis; assembly: GCF_019054845.1. NCBI lineage: Eukaryota > Metazoa > Chordata > Mammalia > Rodentia > Heteromyidae > Dipodomys > Dipodomys spectabilis. Next base: position 2,031,845 of record NW_024870946.1, read on the forward strand.
CGATTCCCAGCAACTGCACTAGATTCTGGGAGATTCAGAGACCCCAGGCTGCCTCAAAGATCCTTTGTCTGCAACATGAAACTTGGGGGCTGGATGTGGTAGACCATCCTAGCTGGCCCCAGGGGAGGAGAGGAGGCCTCTTCAACCATTCGTTCAGCTCATGGCAACCTCGTTCATACCTGAGTGGGGAATTGAGTGCCACAGAGCTGGTCAGCCGCTGGACAGAGATGTTTGAGATGATAGCCATTCTAGAGGCCCTGGAATCCAGTGAGTACATCATGGCTCACATCCTAGGAGTCAAAACAGTTAAGTGTGGTGCCACCAGGAGGGCGTGAAGAGGGAGGAGAGAGAACTGTGGGAGAGCTACATCAGGCTTCGGCAGAGGAATAATTACAGAGGATACTTACCTGAATCAGATGGGACTTTTCTGTAGTATTGTCATAGACAGATGCTCATTTATTTATCCAACAAACCTATACAGTGTGCACCATGCTCTGGGAGGTCTTAGACAATGAAAGGTTCCAGGACTGTTTCCACAGAACATGAGGAAACCTTGGTTTGAGCTGGATGGTGGTGCTTCAGGCCTGTCATCCTAGTTACTTAGGAAGCTGAGATCCAAGGATGGAGGCTTTTGGACGGCGCAGGAAATCCTGTAAGTCTCTTGTCTTCAATTAACTACCAAAAACAAAATACCAGAAGTGGATGTATGGCTCAAGCCATAGACTGCTAGCCTTGAGTCAAAAGGCTCAGGGATAGCACCTAGACTCTGAGTTCAAGGCCCATGATTGACACAAAGAAAGGAAAGACAGAGACAGCGAGAGAAAGAGAGAGACATAGACAGAGACAGAGAGAGACATAGAGAGAGTAGGGAAAGACAGAGGGAGAAAAAGAGGAAAGGAAGGAAGAAAGGAGAACATGCAACACTTGGTTTGGATTCCCTGGATCAAGGGAGACAACCATTCACAATCTTTGTGGGGACAGTTCCAGAGATTAAAGTCATTATGTAGGATAAAGCCACTGACCCCTCAGTAAGTTCATGACATCTAGGAGCTGTGTGCTCAACCGACTGCAGAGGAAAGCAGCCTCAGTAGACCCTAAGGATCAGGGTGGGTCACCAGGTTTCAATCATCCCTGGCCCCAACGAGTTTATTTTCTGGTCAGATAAGAAGAAAGTGTCCAAGGGCTAGGGATGTATTGGGGTGAGGGAGTGTGAAGGGGGGAGGCAGGTGATAATTAGGAAGATGAAGAGGGAGTATGATCCCAAGTCAGGTGTGTCAGGACATTTTAGCCATGATCTCTCCTGACAACCTAGAGTACCAGTGATAGAGCCTTTGATCCAGCCACGCTGCTATTAAATGTCCTAGCACCTTGGTTTCACCGTTGACAACTTGGCTGTCATTCACTGCAGGATGCCTGTGCAGTATATCCTTGGGGGCTGGGACTTTCGAGTGCTCAATCGGGCTCAATTTGAAGATGACACCCCTGGTGTTCATTCCTCCACGAGAGACAGAGGTAAGCATGTCACTGGCACAGGACAGCTTGGGAATGAGGGCGGGAGTTGGGAACCATGTTGCTCCAAGACTTCATCTAGAGGGTGCTAGGGCCCCGTGACTGCCATTCTCAGTGGCAGAAGGGAGTCTCTTTGCTGGCTCAGTCTTTAATCTAGATGGCAGATTTGGGATTCAGAGAGGGCAGGCTGAAGGTGGGGCAGGGCTGGGTAGAGACTGGTGGGAAAACCAGAGGCACTGGGCTCTGAGCAGGGTTGCTCTTTTGATAATACTCAAACACAGGAACATTCCTGGGATAGATCAGCCCTTTTCACCTTCGCAAGAGAGAGGGAGCTAGAGCCCCTCAGTCTCAGTCCTTTGACTAAGAAACCTTTGGTTCCGTATCGTGTGTTTGGATCACTATATCTCACCTTACTATCCAGTGTTGAGGCAGGACTCTGAGAGTTCCTGAGTCTTTGATAATTTCAGGGGATCCTCAGTATGAGATCGTACTTGAACGTCCTAATTTGGTGCATGGTCAGTCCCATCTAAAACTGCCAAGGTGTAGGACAAATTATCTACAGAATCATAGCAGGGTGGGATCTGTTCTGAGAGTCTTGATTATTATGTGTGAGCTTTGAGCACCCGTGTGCCCACCTGCTTCCCTTTCTTGGGTGGATCTTTGCTAGGAAATGCTTAAAATTAGGGGGTGTCTTGTCTTTTATGCTCCAAGATAGGACTCTAACATTTGAAGCAGAGCTTTACTTCTAGCTCTTTTGGGTTTAATTGGAGATAAAGCATTCTCATGGACTTGTTGCCAAGGGTGGTATCCAACTGCAGTTCTCAGATCTTAGTCTCCTAAGGGGATAAGATGACAAGCATGGAAAAGTATCTTTGGCCGGGTGCCAGTAGCTCAGGACTATCATCCTGGGTACTCAGGAGGTGAGATCTCAGGATCACAGTTCAAGCCAGCCTGGGTAGGAAAGACCCTGAGACTCTTATCTCCAACAAACCACCACAAAACCAGAAGGGGTGCTGTGGCTCAAGCCTTGAGCTGAAGAGCTCAGGGATAGCACCCAGGCCCAGAGTTCAAGCCCCACAACCAAAAAAAGAAAGTAAAACATCTTTGCCTGCAAAAATGTGGAGGTGTGTGTGTGGGTGCTGTGGTTGAAAGACCATGTGCTGGCCTCACTGTATAGACATTTCTAAGAACTCCCCAAGTTTTCCTCAGTTTGAAGCCACAGTAGGATGGGTGGTGCCTTACCAAGAACTCAAGAGGACGAGGCCTTTGGCAGGCAGTGAGTGGGTGAATGGGTGCAGAGATCGGATTGTTGTGCCTGTATTCTCTCCATTAAAGGATGGATTTGGATGCTGAGTGTCAAAGTTTGAAGTCAAGGGTTGCAAGAAGTTCGTGGCCTGACAAATTGGGTTTCCTCTGGGTATATGAATGTGGCTAAAGCAGGGCGCTGCTGGTGGCTCACAACTGTCATCCTAGCTACTCATAAAGCTGAGATGTAAAGACCACGGTTCAAGGCCAACTTGGTGATACTTCATATCCAATGAGCCACCTGAAAACAGGAACTGGCGCTGCGGCTCAAGTGGTAGAGTGATCATCTTCAGCTAAAGAGCTGAAAGTCAGTGCCCTGACCCAGAGTTCAAACCCCATGACCAGCAATAAACAAAAAGGTGGCTGAGTTTTCCACATAGCAGTGTGTATGGTAGGAAATTCCATGCTGGGTTATGAGACATTCCAGATACGTTTGAGGCTCAATGTTGTGTCTACAGTTAGACTGAGTACGATAGTGCCATCTTCTCACAGGTCAGATATGATCCGAATGGAGGGAGTTTGTGGTTCTGTTCTCAGGAACCGCTGAGGCCTTGGAATGTCTGTGAGTGTGTGTGTGTGTGTGTGTGTGTGTGTGTGTGTGTGTGTGTGTGTGTGTATGTGTGTGTAATTTTCCCTCATCCTTCTCTGTCCCCTTCTTAGGTGACTGTCCTCCTCTTTCTGACTTCAGATGGTGCCCTTCTTCCACATCGACCTTGCCTTTAGCTCCTTATCAGGGTCTACAATGAGTCCTAAATTGCCAGTGGCCTGTGTTCCATATTTTCTCTGGGGCACAATTCTGGCTGTCCAAATATTTGGCCGCCTCCAGCGGATTCTGGTACAGCAGTGCCAGCTGGCATAGGGTCTCCCATGCCTCAGAGGGAGGGCCTCAGTCACACGATGTCTTGTCCTTTTCCTCAGCTGGGCCTCTGACATCCCTCTCAACAGGCTGGCAGTGGAGTGGGGAATGGGGGGTTGCTGGTGGGTCTGGCCAACTCAAGCTTGACAGCTGACTGAAGGCCACCCGAGCAAGGAGGATCCAGGGCTACATGGGAGGTGAGACCAAGGTGGCTTGGAAATATTGGTCGGTGTCTAGGAAATGTAAATGTACTTTACCACAGGAAAGTCTATCTTCTGGCCCCAGCTGGGACTTCTAGACAATTCCGGATGCCCAGAATTCAGAGGCACAGACTTTCGACTCCAGGACCAGGGAGCTGGGGGATGAGAGACTGGTATGACCAATAACTCAATGTTCTGGGGTATTAGTCTTGACCTGGCTATGCCCCTCACCCCTTGTGTACGTCCACTTCTTAACCCAGTGTTGGCCACACACTGGCCACTTGTGGCAGTACTGTGGAATTGGCAGAAGTGGAGGTGAGACCTATGATGACCAAAATCTGGATTTATGGCTTGCGGGGCTGGCAATGAGTGTCTTAAAAAAATCTTTGAGCTGTAACTCAAGGCCTAGGCACTGTCCCTGAGCTTCCTTTGCTCAAAGCTAACATTCTACCACTTGATCCACAGCTCAACTTTCATCTTTTTTAGTAATTGAGTGGAGACAAGTGTCTCATGGTCTTTCCTGCCTGGGCTGGCTTCAAGCTTCCATCCTAAGAGCTCAGCCTCTTGAGTAGCTAGGATTGCTGGCACCTGCTAATGATGTTAGTGTGTGTGTGTGTGTGTGTGTGTGTGTGTGTGTGTGTGTGTGTGTGTGCTTACCGGGACAAGAACTCAGAGCCTAGATGTTATGCTTTAGCTTGTTTGCACTAGGTTCGTGCTGTACCACTTGAACTATCGTAGCTCAACTTCCCAGCTTTTTGGTGATTCATTGGCTAGCTTTGAATCTTGATTGATCCTCAGGTCTCAGCCTTGAGTAGCTAGGATGACAGGCATGAGCCACCTTCGCCCAGCTGATAATGGCCTTTCTCCACAGTGGACTTGGAGCTTCTGAAATCTTCTTTATTTTTTCTGTGCCTGTACTGGGGCTTAAACTCAGGGTCTGTGCTCAGGTCTCAACATTTTCCCTCAAGGCTGGTACTCTAAAACTTGAGCCACAGATCCATTTCTGGCTTTTGGTAGTTCATTGGGAAGAAGAGTCTCAATAACTTTCTTCCCCTGAGCTCGCTTTGACCCACGATCTCTGATTTCAGTCTCGTGAGTAGCTAGGATTTACAGGGGTTGAGCCACTGGTGGCATTGGGTAGAAGCTTTTCTTAAGCAAGGGTTCTTCCCTGCATTTGCCCTGACTCCTCCATGCAAAGGAGGCCTTAGGGTCAGGAGCTGTGAAAAATAGGCTTTCAGCCAGAGGAAATGGCTGGGGTCCATGGTGAAAAGTCAAGCTAATCTTCCCCTGGGCCCCATTCTGGACTCTACCGTCTGCCCTACCTGTGACTCAAGTACAAACCTTGACCCAGTCTTGAGTGTTCAGCCAGACTTGTCTGAAGACACAGAACCTTCATTCCCCCCACACCACCTGCTCTACACCACACCTCTGGACCTTTGCCCATACTGTGTACGTTCTGCCTGAGGCTATCTGTCCTGTTCCACATCATAGAAATCCTGTGGAATTTGGGCACTGGTTAAATCACCTCCTGGAGCTAGTCCTTCCTTCCATTTTCCCTCTTTTTAAAAAAAATATTGAGTTCCTAGAGATGGAACTTGGTAGGCTGACTGGCAAATGCTCTATATTGGTGTGTGTGTGTGTGTGTGTGTGTGTGTGTGTGTGTGTGTGTGTGTGTGTGTGTGTGTGTGTGTGTGTGTGTGTGTGCCAGTCCTGGGGTTTAAATTCATGGCCTGGATGCTATGCCTGAGTTTTTATGCTCAAGGCTAGCACTCTACTACTTGGAACACAGCTCTACTTCTGGCTTTTTGGGTGTTTAATTGGAGAAAAGAGTATCATATAGACTTTCTTGCCTGCACTGCCTTGCAATTATGATCCTCAGATTTCAGCCTCCAGAGTAGCTAAGAGTATAGGGGTGAGCCACCAGCACCTGCCATCTCCCTCTTACCTATATCCTTGGCCCTCCTCTGAGTCCCAGAAGAGTATGTCTCACCAAGCTCACATTATTTTGCTAGTCTTGGGCTTGAACTAAGGGTATGGGCATGTTCCTGAGTTGCTTTTCCTCAAGGCTACATTATATCACTTAAGCCACAGTGCCAGTTTTGGCTTTTTCTGTTTATGTAGTACTGAGGAATCGAACTTCAGGCTTCATGCTCTCTAGGTAAGCACTCTACCAGTAAGCCACATTCGCAGCCCAAGGCTCACTTCTAATAGGATCTATGAGGGTGGGATTTCAGCACAGAAATCGCTGGCCATTTTATATGTTTGCCAGGATTTGGGACCAGCCTGAGACTCGGCAATGAGGAATGATGAATGAATGATATCCACCAGGCCCCAGAGATCTAGGCTCACATCCTACAGAGGGATAGGAAATATGGAGCCAGAAGCTTCCACAACTGCTACAGACTAGGAACTGTGGTCTCCCTGGAGGCAGTGTCTGGCTGCTAGATATCCCAATGAGACACCTCAGCCAGAATGTAATGCACCCTTTGCATACACCAGCCCAGGCAAGCCTTCGGTGTTTCACTTATTAAATGGCAAAGAAGGATGCTTTTTTCAAGCTACTGGCTCATACTTAGTACTCTCTGAGGGCTTTTCCCAGCTTGCCCAGGTTGGGGGTCTGGGCATGGGCAACCTGCTGAAAGCCCATTGTCAATACATCATCCATCTATACACAGAGACATGGAGTTACTGAATTCTTTTATTTCTTTGGCAGGTCCGAGGTTGAAATATGAGACTAGGCCCTATCCCTGATCTCCTTTTGCTCAAGGGTAGAGCTCTGCCCTTGAGGCACAAGCCCAACCCATGGGCATATTTTCCTGTGATCTCTTAGAAATAAGAGTGTCTAGGACTTTCCTGCCCTGGCTGAATTCAAATTGGCATTCTCTACACCTCAGCCTTTTGAGGAGCTAGCATTAAAGACAGGAGCCACTGACATCTGGCTTTCTTTTCTTCTTGTTGTCCATTTTATAATCATGACAATCTGAAATCTTCACAGTGTCATTCCAATTGTTTACATTTGAAATAAATCATCTAGGCCTGGAGTTAGAATGCCAGGACTGCCACCCACAAATGGAGGGAGATCCTGACAAACTCATTACTATTTATGTGAATGCTAATGGAATGTTATCCAAGTAATCAAAGTAATAAATAAATTTGCAGTTAATTCATGATTCTATTTTAGAATGCCACAGAAAAATTATTGAACTTTTATCTTCCAATCTAGCACCATGGTGTGATTCCTGTAATGGAAGGATATTGACTAATTTTTAATTAATGCTTTTATAAGTATTCAGCCATGATACTTCATTAAATGGAGACATAACTTAAAGTAATAATTGGTAACTGTATATATATATATATATATAATTTAATGATATCTTCACATTCTCTCTCTAAGTGTGTATATCTATATATATCTATATCTATCTATCTATCTATCTATCTATCTATCTATCTATCTATCTATCTATATACAGCAATCTACACATCTATCAATATATATGTTGGGCATTATTGTGGCTTGATCATAGTTCCTCAGAATTTCCTGACAGCTCAGTTTGCCAGAAAATGGTGAGCTAAGACTGTGACCCCATTTATGGTTTGGGCATTCTAGGCAATGAGTTGAAATCCCAGCATGGCCAAAAATTTATTCATGGAGTAAGAAGCCACTTTTGACACATTTTTTTTCCTGAAAAATATCCTGGGTCTCAGTATGATATATAATCCATATGCAAGTATATCCTGTGTGATAGGATGTAATAAATGAAATGTTATGCGTGTAATAATACTAAATAAATAAGTGTAATAAACATCATACTCACTAAACCCATGCATGTAAATAAATCTCATATATGAATATTATTTTTTTCAGTTCTGGGGCTTCTATTCAGGCCCTGGGAACTGGTCTAAAATTTCTTGTCTTCAAGGACGGTGAGCTTCCCCTTCAACCACAGTGCCACAGTGTTACCCAGACCCTGAGTTCAAATCTTAGGCCTGCCAGAAAAGTGGTGCAAATTCCCAGCCAGGCCTTTTTTTTTCCTTTGGCCTAGCACATGGCTTGAACTCAGGTCTTGGAATCTCTGCCACAGTTGACCCTTGCATCCTTGGATCCAAGTTCAAATCTCGGGGTAGGCTAAAAATAAAAAATAAAAAGGAGAAGCATAAAACAGAGAAGTTCAAGAAGGTGGTTTTACATTTTTTCGCCTTTGCATTCTGACCATCCTGGGCCTAAATGAAAAGGCCCAGAAAGTGTACATGACCTTGCGTGCTGATGTTTGTCTGGCTATTAGGAAAGCCATAACTGAAACTTCAACTTAGGACTGGGGGTCGAATCCTGGGACTGCCACTAATGATTGTTGGGAGTTTCTAAGAAATGCATGCCAATATACATCCATACAAATGGAATGTTATAAAAGTAACAATTAAATTAATAGTGTATGAGTATACTATAAAATTATACACAATAATTATACTACTTTGACTAATTTTCAATTAATACTTTGTTATATATTCAACCATGATACTTAAAACTTGAAGGAATAATTTGTCAATATTTACTACTAATATATGTAATTTCATAATATACAGACAACTTTCTCTTGTTTAATACATATGTATACATATATATGTATATATAGATGTCAATCTACATATTTATCTGTTTATACACTTGTCACTCCTGGGGCTCAGTTGTATAGTGATGGCTTGTACGTACAAAGCCCTGGATTCGATTCCTCACTACCACATGCACATAAAAATCCGGAAGTTGTGCTGTCACTCAACAGTAGAGCACTAGCTTTGAGCGTAAAAGCATAGGGACTGTGTCTAGACTCTTACTCAAGACCCAGTACTGGCACCAAAATAAGATTGAATGTTGTGACTGCAACTCTATAAGTATAGGACTTCAAATACCTCATCACAGAGCAAGCCATGAATCTGATGCTGACAGCTGCCATCTAACCTGACTTAGCCAGAGGTATGCCACAGCAACCCAGCTCCACAGGACCACATGCTGCTGGCTCACTCATCCCTGTCATTCAAGATATTCGGGGGCTGAGATCTGACACTGATGGGTTTAAAACCCAGCCCTGGCAGGATGTCTGTGAAACTCTGTGCTGTGGTTCAAGCAAAAGTTCTTAGGACAGTACCCCCAACATTTTAGTGCAATCCCTATGGCTGAATACCCCCCCCGCAAAAAAAAAACCAATCTCAATCATTAGGTGTAAACTTTGTGCAGTTTGTGATATGTTTCTGAAAGAATGGTGATACTGATGAAAGCACCCTAATACTAATGACAGCTTGTGGGAAACAGCTATGTGATGAGTCCTTCCTGAGGTGCTGGTTCATTCATGCGGTGCTGTGTGCTGAGTCCTGCTCAGGATGCCATGTACTGAGTCATTCACAGGGTGCAGTGTTCTGAATCCTGCATTGGGTGCTGGGTGCTGAGTCTTTCACTGGATGCTGTGTGCTGAATCCTGTAAAGAGTGTTATGTGTTTTGTCCTTCAAAGGGTACATTCTTTCATCTTCCCCTTGTAATAGCTCCACAACTTGGATGATTATGCAGACAAGAATATTGAGGCTCAGATATGTCCCCATGGCAGGGACAAAATTATGTATTACTGAAGAGTAGTGAGTTGTCTACTGCAGACAATTGCTTTGTTTTGTTTTTTTCTCAGTCATGAACCTTGAGCTCAGGGTCTTGGTGCTGATCCTTACCTCTTGGACTCATGGCCAGCACTCCACCATGTGGAGCCAAGGACCCCCTTGCAGCAGAGTGCCACAGCCGAGGGTTGTATAGCCAACGACTGTCATCCTGACTTCTCAGGAAGCTGAGATCAGAGTATCTGGATTCCAAACTATCCCAGACACAAAAGGTCCCATGACACTATTATCTCCAATTCATCACTAAGAAACGTGAAGTGGAAGCTGGGTGCTTGTGGCTCATGCTGGTCAACCTAACTACTCAGTAGGATGAGATCTGAGAATCATGATTCAAAGTTAGCCTGGGCAGAAAAGTCCATGAGACACTTAGCTCCAATGAACCACCAAAAAACCGGTGGCTCAAGTGGTAGAGCACAAGATTAGAGCTGAATTGCTCAGGGATAGCACCCAGAACCAGACTTCAACTCATACAACTGACAACAACAAAAAAGACATAAGCAAACTAACAAACCTGAAGTAGAGGGCTGGGAATGTGCCTTAGGGGTAGAGTGCTTTGCATACATGAAACCCTAGGCTTGATTACTCTGGACCACATCACTAGAAAAAAGCCTGAAGTGGCTCTGTGGTTCAAGTAGGTGAGGGCAATCCTTGTACAAGAGAAACTAGATACAGTGCTCATGTCCTGTGTTCAAGCTCCAGGACTAGTGTATGCACATAAACACTCACACGCACGCTCGCTCACTCACACACACACACACACACACACACACACACACACACACACAGAGAGAGAGAGAGAGAAAGAAGAAGTGAAGGTGTGACACAAAATGGGAAAGCAGTAGACTTCTGCTCTGACATCATGGTCAGCACCCACGCCCTGTGTTTAACCCCAAAACTTAGCCTCTAAGGGCCCAACTAGGAGAGGTCAAAGGTTTCAAAACCTGATGAGCTTCACCAGCCCCACATGACAGGAAACTTTGTGATATCTGACATGTTCTTGGATTTCCCAAGGTTCTGGAAACCTAGCAGAGGCATCATAGGCCCATCATCGTAGGTAATTAAACATTTAATTAGGTTCAGTGCCCTAGTTGTCTGCCAGAAGGACTCCTGAAGTATATTGAGCCCTGTATCTGAACATCAGAATATAGTCTCTCAAAGGCAGGAGAAGTGCACAGAACTTGGCCTTCCACAGGAGGTGACACAAATGAAGGCTTCCTGTCAAAATAGAGCACTGGGGAGAGAGATTGCTTGGCTTTCAGAGACTGCCCACACTCCTCCTCACTAAGTGGCCCAGATGGAGTTGCTTGTTACACAGCTGTACAGGATTGAGGCCTTTTGTCTGCCTGTCCAGACAATGAGAGAGACTTCTTCCAGCAGGACTGGGGTGCAGAGCAACCTTCAGGCTATACTGTGAGCAGTAAGGGGATCCCTGAAGCATGCAATGTCATAAAAGCATTCTCTGTGTTATGAACTCATAGTATTGAATACAAATTTCCTAGCTTGGTGCCATTCATCATAGCTACTCTGCTCTGGAGCTTCATCTGTAGGAATACATCCATACATAGACAAAGACGTGAAAATACAGGCTCTTTTTGAGGGGGCAGGTCCTGGGGTTGAACTATGAGCCTGTGCGCTGTCCCTGAGCTCTTTTTACTCAAGGGTAGTGCATTAAGCTTGAATCAAAGCCCACTTCTGGGTTTTTCTGTGATCTCTTAGAAATAACAGTGTCAAGGACTTTCTTACACTGGCTGGATTCAAATTCAGATTCTCTACATCTCAGCCTCCTGAGGATCTTTGATTACAGTTAGCAGCCACTGCACCATCTTTCTTTTCTTAATTTTTTCATCTGGACAATCTGACTTTTTAGCGGGTCATTCCAATGGTTTGAACTTATAAGAGACAACCCAATGTTCTTTATAGCTGCTTTCTCGGAGAATGATTTTCTCTCCTCATCTTCCACTCTGGTCACAGGTTTGAAGCCAATAGTGAGAAATGAGTGTCACAGGATTGAGGAGCAAATGTCCACAGGACATGCCAGTTCTGTCACTTAGCATTGAGCTGCAGTGAATTCACTGTCTCAGGATGAGAGGACCAAAAGCTGGAGCGATCTTGATACTGTCTGCATTGCTCCTTTTGCCTATAAAATGATCTAATAATTATAAGTGTTGTGCGTCTCCAACCTTAACTATCTAGGACACACTAGAAGTATCTGCACATTTCTATTTTTATCTAGTACCTCCTGAGATTTAGATTAAAGGTTTGTGTGGAGCGGCTCCTTGGCAAATCCCTGAGGAAAGCTGCTTGAAGCCTCTTCTGGAGATCGCCTTCCAAAGCCAGCCCAAGCAGGAAGTCTGTGAGACTCTTATTGCCAATAAACTACCAGAAAACCAGAAGTGGAGCAGTGGCCTAGAGGGTAGAGCTCCAGTTTTGGGAGAGAAAGCCTAGCAGGAGATACAGGCCAGACCAGGCAGGAAAGTAAGGGAGGTGCTTATGTCCAATTAACGACCAGATGGCTGGAAGTGGAGCTATGGAAGTAGTAGAAGCTCAGCCTTGAGCAAAACAGCTGAGGAACACATTGTACCCTGAGTTTAAGCCCTGAGATGTCCAAAAAATAAAATTCAAAAAGAGAAGACCAACTTTATGTATCAGTGCCCTACTTACTTACTTGGGTATGTTACTTCCTTGAGTGCAAACAGACCGTATGCAAAGCTTCTGCTTTCATATACTGATTTATTTTACAGATATGCTTGTTACGCATACTGCATCATTCTCTTTATTTCAGCCCCATTGCCTTGCTCTTCCAGGGTTCCAGGCTTCTGTCCTTATACGATACACATTGCAGCTCTCAGCAGCCTATAGTTACATTTTATTATGAGGCCAATCCAGGAACAGTCACAAATAAGGCAGGGGAAGAGAAGATCAGGGTTTATAGAAATAACCTGTATTCAGAAAATTACACTTGGGGACACAATCTGTAGCATACTTATGTAAAAACTACCATTAAGAACAAAAGATGAGGGGGCAAGGAATGTGGATTAGTGAGAGAGTGCTTGCCTAGCATGCAAGAAGCCCTGGGTTCTATTCTTCACTAGTATATACAGAGAAAATCCAGAATTGGTGCTGTGGCTCAAGTAGTAGAGTGCTAGAGCTAGTGCCTTGGCTTTGAGTTCAACCCAAGAAATGTCAAAAAAGATATATAGGTAGGTAGGGAGGTAGGGAGGGAGAGAGGGAGATAGATAGATAGATAGGTAGATAGATAGATAGATAGATAGATAGATAGATAGATAGATAGATAGATAGATAGATAGATAGATAGATAGATAGATAGATAGATAGATAGAAAAATGATACATGAATCTGGTCTTGGATATCAGGAGGAAATAAGGGAACAATTCCTAGTCATGAGGCCTTCTGCAGTGTGCCAGGACACCAGCATCGCCTTCACACAACCACAGAACAGGAACACTGTCTCTTTCCCACTTCTCTGGCAGATGAAGGCCCCAGAGCCAAGAAGGCAAAGCCAGGTTCTAACTCAGGTGCTTGGAAACAGAAGAGAAACGGCCCTCCCTGTCCTTGGACTGGGGATTTGCATTAATGATATGGACAATGAAGGAAGGAGAATGGACTGGCAGAGGTAGAAGAAGGGCCTTCAAATCTGACAGATGTAGAGTCAAAAATCCACTCCCTACGAACAGAGAGCAGGGTTTTTCTACTCTGTTCCTGCCCTCTCTCTCACTAAACTGACTCCCGATTGGTAACCTAAAGATAGCCTGAGGCTCCCTTCACCTAAAGGAGGAAGGTTATTCATTGTTTGAAGAGGCTGAGAAAGCCTGACAATGGTGTAACTCTAACAAATGTTTCAGGTTTCCCCTCATTGCTGGGTGTGCCTGGAATGAATGAATGAAGTGGTTTGCAGCTCACTTCCCAGTTGAGTGTGTATCTTCTGCCTCTTTATCCTACAAGCCTACCTCTCTCCATCTAGCCTGGCTTTTGATACTGTTTTCTGTCCTTCAAATACAGTGTTACACTGGAGTTCTTCCTGCTAACAGGGCTAGGGTTTGAATCCTGAGAACTTCATTTGAACCTTGCATGGGTCAGTGATGTTTCTTTCCTTCTTCTATAGCACAAGAATTCTAATAACATTAAGAGTTCAAGTAACTTCTCATCACCAAGGGAAACACAAGAAGCTGCTGAACATCTGACCTTACAGAAGTGGAAGTCAGAGTATCATAGACTTTCCTGTCCTGGTTGGCTTCACCCTGTAATCCTGAGACCTCAGCCTCCTTAGCTAGGTTGATGAGTGTGAGCTACTGGTGTTCTGCTAGGTTCAGGACTGTAATGACATTGACAATACAAGTCAACTGCTTATCACAAAAGGCTTGGGAAGCATATTAAGCCTTTCAACATTGGACCATTCAGATCCCTTTAGCACACAAGGTTATAATGCTAGAATCTGAGAGGCTGGGCAAGTGGATCTGCTACACTTGAGCCTTAAGCTCTGACTCCAATTCTGGTTTACATCAGTGTTTATTTTCCAGGGAATGTTCTCCTAATTAGCAGATAGGAAAAGTACTTTGATTAACCCTTACTTTTTTCCTGTTGTGTGTCTTGTATCAAGCCTGGGCCCTGTCCCTGATCAATTCAGCTCAAGGCTAACACTCTACCACTTGAGCCACAGCGCCACTAAGGTTTCTTTTTTTGGTGGTACATGGGACATAATTCTAACAGGCTTTCCTTGCCTAGGCTGTCTTTGAACGGTGATCTTCAAATCTCAGCATCCTGAGAAGCTGAGGTTCCAGGTATGAGCCACCCGCATCTGGCCAATTGTTTTTGACAGTCCTGGGGCTTATTTTTTTTTTCAAGGCTAGCACTCTGTCATTTGAGACACTGCATTGCTTCTGGCTTTTTCTGAGTATGTGGCACTGAATATTCAAACCCTGGTATTCATGCATGTTGAGCCAGCTGTTTACCACTAAGCCACATTTCTAGGCTCGCCCTTACAATCTTATCCCACAACTTGCCTGTCCTGAAAAAAAAAGGCTTCTGAGTATAAATCAGTAAAGAAATTCCTATAGGAAGGTGTTCAAAGATAAATAAGACAAAATTCATACTTGAGACACAGACTCTAAACATGTGAAAACTATTACAAATGCCTCCATTTAATTATGTATCATGTTTCAACACAAAATGTTTTAATGAAAAATGAATCGATGTCCTAAATTATTGTGTATAATTTTATAAAAGATGTGCAAAATGCAATAAATATGTGTATGATAACACTAACTACAATACACAATAAATGAATGAATCAAATAAAAAATAAAATAAATACAAAATCAATAATAAAAATCATAATATGTAATAAACATAATTATGTAAGTATATATCCTATATTACACATGTGTAGAAATACCTTTTCCATTGCAGGGCCTCCATTCAGGCCATGGGAACTCTAGCCTGAATTTCATTTCGTCAAGGACAGTAAATTTCGCTTTCACCCATGGTTCAAAGGAGTTACTTGGATGGTGAGATCAAATCCCAGCAATGGTAAAAATATTGGCCCAGTTCCAAGATAGTGACTTAATTTTTTAATGAAAGCAGTTATGTTTATTCAGTTACATACTGAACATTAAAAAAAGCAGTGTAGAATTTTGTACAGCTATTCAGACGTCCTTCCCTTACTCCCAAAGTGCTTCTCTGAACACTACATTGTTTTTTTTTTTGTATGTTTTTTTTTATTGTAAAAATGTTGTACGGCGGGGTCACAGTTACTTGAGCAAGGTCATGAGTATATTTCCTATTGAGCATTTTTGCCTCCTCCTTTGTTTACCCCTTACCATCCCTTCCCTCCCATCTCCAAAACTACTCTCCCTGCCAAGCTGAGTGACTTATTTTTAGTTTTGGCTTTACATGGGGTTTGAACTCCAGTAGTGGCAAATCTGCACTTTCCCTCACATTGCTACAGATTTACCAAGATCCTGAAGTCCAATACCAGGCTAGGAAAGAAAACTGACAGAAATTCCAAATCAGGGAGCTTTATTTTTTTTAATTTAGTTAATTAATTAATTAATTAATTTTTTTCTTTTCTTTTCTTTCTTTTTTTTTTTTGCCAACCATGGGGCTTGAACTGAGGTCGTGGCAACTCTGCCTCAGCTTGGATCATCCTAGGCTAGGTGCTGCTCGGGACCCATACCCACTCATGGAATCCTAGGCCCAGAGGGCTTGCAAGATGAAAAAACAGTGGGATAGAACGAAAAGTGGGGAGCTGCAAAGGGCTGGGGGTTTTATGTTTTTTTCTTTGCACAGTGCCTATCCTGGGTCTGAATCAGATGGCTGCAAAGTGGATCTGACTTGCCATATCTGAAGGCTGACGTATTATCAAGGAAATTATAGGACAACCTGTCAACATAGACCCTGGCTTCAAATCCATGTCATGACACCTACTAATGGCAGGAGATCACAAGAGACTCATTCTTATGCATAGGAATACTGATTGAAGGAGAAGTTTGTGCATCGGTTGAGTCTAAAATTGGATGCAATAATCCTAGGACACTGATCGATCTCAATTAATACTTTACTAATCATGAAAAGAATACTATTCCTTTAATGGTGATATAATAAATACCTACCACTTGATAGGAACATAGTATATGTCATTCAATCATAGATAGGCGGCTATGGCTCTTTTTACCAATATATATTTATTTGTATACCACTGTCTGCCTATCCATGTATTGCTGTTTTGCACAATCCTGGGGCAAGATCTCAGCACCTGGGATCCACCCGACAGCTTCATTAGCTAGAGGCTGCTGTGCTCACACTCACCTATTCATGAATTGGGACTGCATGTCCCTGATTTCAGATCCTAGAGCTGCCAAAAATTTAATCTTGGATTAAGAAGCCAATCTGTTTTCCTTTTCCGGGAGAGTCTTGGGTGTCAGGCATGATTGAGAAGACATCTACAAATCTAGATGCTATGTGATAGGATGCAAACAATATAATACATTGTTAGGTGTCATCACAGTCAATAAAATAAATGGTAAATAAATGAATAAAACAAAAAATTCAATGAATAACCACCCCAAACATAATATAGTCTGAACATCTGTATGGAAGTTCAATCCTATCTTTAAAATGTATATAAGGAGTATGCTTTCCAGGGATAGGCCATGAATTCAGGCCTAGGGAACAGGCCTGACTTTCTGGTCTTCAAGCACGGTGAGCTTCCCTTTCCCACACAGTGCAACAGAGTTACCCAGACCCCGTGTTCAAATCCCAGGCCTTACAGACAAAAAAATGCCTAACATTCCAAACAAGGGAGCTTCATTAGAATTTTTAATATTTTTTAAGTTCACTTCACCTTTGTTTGATACATTTTGATTTTATAACACTAGAGTTTTTCAAAAAAGAGGTTTAAACTTTTACATTTCAGCATAGCACATTGGTGTTTCTATTTTGACCATCTTCCATGAAGAGTGAACATGAAAATAAGGACACCATTTCTCCCTAGAAGGTTGGGACAGTTGATTTTATTTATATTTAGAGTTATTTCTATAATTATAAATTCTCTACTTTTGTGTCATGTTAGTTTTCCTCAGTGCCTACAACGAAATACACTAGGGGAGTGATAGCACAAAAAGTTGGGTTTCTGAATAAAAACTCACTTTTGTGAGGACAGCAGGTACTTGTAAGCATTTTGGGAATGAACTGGATTGTAAAATGAAAAGCAAAAACATTGGGAGTGGGATGTAGTCAGAAGTGGAGCATTTGCCTAAAGATCATAAGACTCTGGCATAAATGTTTCCTAAAGCTCAAAGTGTTAGAATTTTATGATCTGTATGAACAAACTTTTTTTTTTTTTGGTCGTGGGTCTGAACTCAGGGGTCATCCCTGCACTCTTCAGCTCAATGTGAGCAATCTACTGCTTGAATCACAATGCTACTTCCGGTTTTCTAGTGGTTTATTGGAATTAAGTGTCTCACGGACATTCCTGTCCTGACTGGCATCCTCAAATCTCAGCCTCCTGATTAGCTAGGATTATCGGCATGAGCCACCGGTGCCAGGCACGTGCACAAACTTCTTAAAGATTGATTTTGAGAAAAGAAACTTGGAATATACTTTTAGTATACATAATTTATAATGCTATGTTTAAGGCACTAATTCAGAAGTATTTATTCATTGGCTGGTTTCTTAGTTTATTTAAAGATATATTATATATATATATATATATATATATATGCCTTATATATATATATATATATATATATATACATATATTATTAAAAACGTAGCTTTGAAGTGTACCTAAGAGCATATGTGCTCATGTAAAATTACACAACTGCACAAGCTTCATTATTTTTTTTCCAGTTTGGTTGGTACCATAAATTATGTGGGATTTTCTACTGTTGTTTTATTCTCTGTTTTTGGAGGATTTCTCTCCCTTTTATCCCCCTCGCTCCCTCCATGAACTTGAACTCAGCTTGCTCTTTCTCGGCTTGGTTGTTCATAGCTGATTTTCTACCACTTCAGCCATACCTGTAGCCGGGCTTTTTGCCAGTTAATTGGAGATGATTTCTGTCAGGCTTTTCTGCCTTCATTGGTTTTGAAATTTCATCATCCAGTTCTCAGCCTCCTGAATAGCTAGGATTACAGATGTGAGCCACTGGGGTGCCTACGGATAAATTAGACTTTGGTTGGTGTATTCTTTCTGTTTTTCTAAGCATGGGAGAATTTCAGTGAATGTCCTGGGTCTGAAGTAAGATATATAATACATATGAAAATCTGTATAGTTCTCATAATATGTAATAAATTTAATACTTGTTGTAAGTGTAGTAATAGTCAATAAATATAATGAATGAATAATACAAAAAAATAAATACCCTCAAAGCAATATGCAGTAAACATAAGTATGTAGATATTAATCATTTTTTTCAAGTGTGGATGAATATTACATAACAGGGCTGGGGATTGAATTCAGGCCTAGGGAACAGGCCTGAATTGCTTGTATTCAAAGAGGGTGAGTTTCCCCATTCTCCACAGTGCATTCGAGAGTCCAGATTCTGAGTTCAAATCCCAAGCCTGGCAGAAAAAAACGGACACGAATTCCAAGCCAGGGAGCTCCATTTTGTAAACTTGTTCAACCACTTTGAAAAGTAGTATGGAGGTTCCTCAAAAGACTCCACATAGAGCTACCCTATAACCCAGCAGTCCCACATTTGGGCATTTACCCAAATGTTTACAAACAAGACCACACTAAAGCTACCACCACAACTATGTTTATTGCAGCATTATTTACCATAGCTAAGATATGGAACCAACCCAGATGCCCCTCAGTAGATGAATGGATCAAGAAAATGTGGTATATATACACAACGGAATTCTATGCCTCCATCAGAAAGAATGACATTGCCCCATTTGTTAGGAAATGGAAAGACTTGGAAAAAATTATATTAAGTAAAGTAAGCCAAACACAAAGAAACTTAGGTCCCATGATTTCCCTTATTTGCAATATCTAGTATATGTATGAGTCAAGCAGAAAAGGTCAGATAAAGTGATGTTAGGAAAATGAACCCTAAGATATGTATTTTAAATGTTTTTTTTCTTTCATGCATTTGTTTCTAATGCAATTATAAGATTATTTCTTTGTTGCTTTGTATGTCCCTCCCCCACAGTATAACCACTGCTTTCACTGTATTTGATGTCGGTGTAATTTGTGGAGGAGAAGGGGAAAAACAAGTCATTTAAATAAGGATACAGGTGGACCTGTTGCAACAATGAGAAGTGTAAGTTGTCATGTCAAAAATGAACTTTACAACTTCGAGGGGGGAGGATTAGGTGGGGGGCAGAGAGGATGGGAAGGGATGTGAAGGGTAAAAAAAGGAGGAGGCTACAATGCTTGATAAGAAATGTACTCACTTTCTTGCCCATGTAATTGTAACCCCTCTGTACAGTATTTTCACGATAAAAAATAATAATAAAAAATAAAAAAAATATTTTATGTTTATATACTTTATTAAATTTTATTTTATTTTATTTATTAATTCATTTATTTTGCCAGGCACCGGGCTTGGACTTAGGTTGTAGCAACTCTGCCTCAGCCTCCATCACCCTAAGCTGGGATGGTGCAGCTTCTGGGACCACAGCCCATCCTAGGAATCGAGGCTTCAGGGGCTGACAGGAAAACAAATTGAAAACAGTACTGAAAAATAGCCTCGAATTGCAGACAGTCGGAGGTTTCTCGGTTTTCCTTCCTTGCATGGTGACCACCCCGGGTCCAAATGACACCAGCTACAACCTGTAGGTCACCTGGCATTGCTGAAGGCTGGCAGGCTGGCAGGCTGGCAGCGAACCCACAGCCCAATCTGGACACCTAGGTGTTTGAATCCCTGTCATGGCACTTAGAAAGGGCTGGAGAGCCTAATAAACTATTGTCTGTTCATAGGAATACCAGAGGAATGTGATCATGTCATGGTTGGTTGAGTAGTTTGTCAATCAGTCTAACATAAAATTAAACCCAATATTTACAAGATGTCGATTGATTTTAATTTATAGTTTATTACACATTAAAAGAATACGTGTGTGTGTGTGTGTGTGTGTGTGTGTGTGTGTGTGTGTGTGTCTTGTCGGTAGTGGGGCCTGAACTCTGGTCCTGGGAACTCTCTCTCAGCTTTTCAGCTCAGGGCTAGTGCTGTACCATTTGAGACACAGCACCATTTCTGGCTTTTTCTAATCATGTTGTGCTGAGGAATCAAACCTAGGGCTCATGCATGCAAGACAAGCACTCTCCCAGTGAGCCACTTTCCCAGCCCCTAAAAGAATACTATTGATTAAATAGAATTCTCACTACATACCTGTGAATCACTAGGAAGTTAGTATATGTCATTGAATACTACTAGATAGACATCACTGGAAGTATCTAAATTTCTAAATATATATTTATTTTTATACCACCGTCTGCATAGAAAAGTATTGCTATTTTGGCCAAACCTGAGTCTCGATCCCAGGTCCTGGGATCCACCTGGCATCTGAATGTGATAGAGGCTGCCATGATGACACTCACCCATTCACGAATTGGGCCTCCTAGGGCCTCAGTTCAGGCCCCAGCATTGCTAAAAATGTCTTCCTGGAGAAAGATTCCAAGTGTGATACCTGTTTTCCTTTTCTGTGCAAGTGCTGGGTGTCAGGTATGATGTATATAATATGTCTGCAAAGCTCCATGCTATGGAATAGATTTCAATGAATGTAATAAATGTTATAGGTGCACTCCCAGTCAGTACATAAATAAATGGTAAGTAAATAAATAAATAATAAAATATAATGAATCATTTCAACAAACACGATATAAACTGAATAGATGGTTGTAAGTATAAATCATATAATAAACATGTCTATAAATGTTATGTTCTCCAGGACTGGGGCTTGAATTCAGTCCTAGGGAACAGGCCTGAATTGCTTGTCTTCAATGGAGGAGATCTTTCTTTTCCTCCACCCCCCTCAGTGCATCAGAGTTACCCAGATCCCAAGATGCATCCCTGCCTGGCAAACAACAAAATGGCACAAAATTCAAGACAGGGAGCTTTAGTAATATTATTAATTAATTTATTTATTTTTTGCCATGCACGGGGCTTTAACTCAGGTCGTGGCAATTCTGCCTCAGTTTCCATCACGCTAGGCTGGGATGGTGCAGCCTATGGACCCACAACCCATCCTGGATCCTAGGCCTCGGGGACTAACAGGAAAACAAAATGAAAACACCACCAAATAAAAAAGCATCAAACTACAGAAGGTCAGCAGTTTCTATTTTTCTTCCTTTCACGGTGACCATCCTGAGTCTGAATGACATGGCTGCAACCTGTAGTTCACCTGGCATTGCTGAAGGCTGGCGGGCTGTCAGTGAAGCTGTAGGTCAGTGGACACTAGGCCCTGAGTTTGAATCCTGATCATGCCACTTAAAAGGGGCTGGAGAGTCTAAGAAACTATTGCCTGTCCATAGGAACACCAGAGAAATGTGATCAATGTCATGGTTGGATGAGTAGTCCCTCAAAATGAGTCTAGCATAAAATTAGACCCAATAATCACAGGACACAGATTGATTTTAATTCATAGTTTATTATGCATTTAAAGAATATTATTGATTAAATGGAATCCTCACTAAAGACATGAGAATCGGTAGGAACGTAGTATATGTCATTGAATACTAGATAGACACCTCTGGCAGTACCTAAATATCTAAATTTATATTTATGTACCACCATCGTCATAGAAAGTTACTGTGATTTTGGCCAAATTTAGATATTTATATTTATTTATGTACCACCATCGTCACAGAAAGTTACTGCGATTTTGGCCAAACAGGGGCTTGATTCCAGGTCTTGGGATCGACTTGGCAGCTGAATGGACTAGAGGCTATGGTGCTGACACTCACCCATTCAAGAATCACTTTCAGATCACTTCCCATCATTGCCAAAAATTTTTTCCTGGTGTAAGATTTCAAGTGTGAAACCTGTTTTCCTTTTCTGTGCAAGTTCATAACATGTCTGCAAAGTTACATGCTATGGAATAGATTGGAATAAATGTAATAAATATTATGGGTGCACTCACAGTTCATAAAATAAATGCTAAGTCAATAATAAAACATAATGAATCACTACAACAAACACAATATAGGCTTAATATATAGATGTAAATATAAATCGTATATTTGACATGTCTATAAATGTTATGAGGTGCTTGAATTGAGTCCTAGGGAAGAGTTTAGTTCATTCATGATTCTCATAGGAAATGATAGGCAAGACGTATGGCACAACAATAATTTTTAATTAAGAGTTCATGAAGTGTGACAATAAGAACCACATTCAGAAATTGGAGTACTGATCCAAGAATCAGTACTCACATGATGTAGAGCACATGGGCAGCAAAGATGGCACTGATAGGGAGTTGAGTGGGCAGAGCCTGATTTGCTTTATGTTCAGTGCATAACTAGACATGGAATCTTAAGTGCATGATAGGGTGTGACCTTGACAGTGATTGTTTCCTCTCTTCCTCCCCTCCCATGCCACCCACTCTTTTTTGCTTTAAAAATGGCTTGCTCTATGTTAATAAATGAGTTTTCCTGCTTGAGTTGACTCCCCGCTGTGTCTGATTGTCTCCTGGACTGAGGGAGGCTGGGGAACGGGCGAGCTGCCACACTTAGCTTTCCTCGGACCCTGTCTGTCTTTCATGTGATGGAAGAAGACCCAACATCTGGCTCCCAACATGGGGCATGAAAGGAAAAATACTGACAGAGGCTAAGCAGTCTGTCAGGGTAAGTGTAACCCTTAGTATGGGTAATGCTATCTCACAGAAGAAGAAAGAGGAGGCAACATTAGGCCTAGAAGGAGTAAAGGAGGACTTGGGAAGTGAGAAGGAAAAGGAATGGGTCAAATTTTACCTAGAACACACTGAAACATGCACCATGGAAGTCAAAACGAGGGGCAAAGTTAGTTCCTCTGATTCAGATGCCCCTGATGGTCATAGGTCCCCTTTTTATTCCCCCAATTGGAGGGGAGGTATGGAACCCTATGCGATCTGTGAGAGACACCTGCAAGACGTGGACACCTACAAACCATCCACAGAGGGGCGGAGTGCTGGGGAAGTAACCTACTAGGAGGTCTACCCTGGAAGGGAAGGGCCACCTGAGAGCATGGACCCTAGGCCACAGGATTTGCTTCCCCAAGCGTATCCGGTCAATCTGGCACCAGGAGCAAACAGGCCCTTGGAATGGTATCCATGGGAAGCTAAGGATCTTAAAGAGCTCTGCAACAAGGTGGTGGAAGATGGCCCAAACTCTCCTTGGGCCCAGAGCTTATTACAGGACATTGCTTACCACCCAGGTGTCCCTAAAGCCTGGCTGGATGTGGCTAAAGCCATCCTCACCAGTTCTCAGTTTATTAAATGTGTGCTTTCTTTAAGGAGGAATGCAGAGGGCGAGTAGAAAATAATTGTCAGGCTCAATCCACGATACCTATTACTTATGCCATGTTAACAGGGATGGGGAAGGGTACTCCACTGGCATCAAACAGGCGGCAATACCTGGCCCGTACCATGACCAGGTGAGGCAAGCAGGACTGGCCGAATGGTATAAACTGGATGATGGCCCTACTGAGTCCTCCATAGCAGGAGTGAGGCAAAAAACTGGTGAGCCTCCAGCTGAGTTTGTAGACAGAGTCCAACAGAGCATTCACCACAAGCTGCCAGCAGGGAACCTCTGAGATCAGTTTGTAAAGCTACTGGTCTGGGAAGCGATGAATTCAGACCACTACATGGCCTGTGGGGGATTGAGAGAGCATTCACTGAGCAGATGGGTGGTGACCTCACAGGTTGTGGGAATGCAACAGCACCAGTCCCAATCACTAGCTTTAGCTTTACAGGCTCAGACATCTGCAATGACTGAGGCTATTGCCCAGGCGCTGGCAGCCCAGGGCCGAGGAACCCCAAGATCATCGGGGAGAGGGACTTGCAGGGTGTAGGGGGTAATTTCCCACCCAACCCCCAGCCGTTTGGCGGGGGGATTGTTGTAAGCAGTCCTTCTTAAAGTGTCTCTCTTGCAAGTCCCTCTCTCTGATGATCAACCCCAACAGGTGACCTGGACAGTGATCAGCGCTGACAATGCAGAAATCATCAATAGACCACAAGAGAAGATGTACCTTTGACCTGGAGGCCTGACCTTCATTTTGATCACCACCCTATGTCATTATGTATGGACCATTTAATATTTCTGTAGGAGCAACTTATTTTATGTTACTTGCTCTAATTGTTCTTTTACTACTTGCTTGTACAACCACCTTTTGTTATGCTTTCCTGTAAACATGTCTAAAATCTGCTCCAGAACAACCCCCACCTCTGGACTCCGAAGTGGCAAAGACTGCTCTCCCATCCCTGGCTAATGCTAAAGGACTGCTAATGACATTGCTTGGCCTGGGAACGCTTTTGCTAATTGTTTTCTATGCCTTACTTGCTTTATACGTGCACTGCAAAACTCTTATGAGCTTAGCCAGCCAGTTACATAAGATCAAGCTCCAAGTGAATAAATTTCCCCCGAGAGGAATCGCAGCCAGAGATGGATAAGAGGGGGTGTCAGTCTGGCCAACCTAAGACAGGGCCTTCAGCTTCGCTCTGAAGAAGTTCCCGATGACAGATCAGGCAGACAAGGCGATCCACCCAACCTAAGATAGGCGGGTTCACTTCCTTAAACAAAAACAGGGGAGATGCTGGGAGCCATTTGGAGCTTAAAGTAAAGCTCAAAGTCATCTTGACCCCTGTGCTCGCTTAAAGGCACGTACAAGGAACTGGCTTACTTAAAAGACACCAGGTGCCCAGTATTGCTCTGCTATGTCTGCAGTTGGTTTTAAATTTTCCTTATTTTTCTGCACTATAGTAGAATGGCAGTGTGGGCACCCACGAGGATGCACCATGCCGCATGTGTGGAACACCCAATACCCAGGGTTCTCCCAGGTTCTGAAGAGGATGACCTTACGAGATACTGACTTTTATATATGCCCAGGAATTAATTGAACTGCTTTGGACATTTCTAACTGTCGTGGGATTGATGTTTATTATTGTCCTAGATGGGGATGTGAGGTAACTGGGACGGCCTCTTGGCTCATGCACAAGGGCCCTCCTTATCCTTGTCTGGCGAATTTCAACTCCCAGACTTGCCTCAAACCCCCTGCATGGCCAATGCTATCCTTACCAATGGAATCCTTTTAAAATAACCTTTACAGCGGAGGGGAAAAGATAACTAACTTGGAGGTGGGTCTGCCATTAAAACAAAAAAGAGGGAATCTATAGAGCACATGGGCAGCAAAGATGACACTGAAGGGGAGTGGAGTGGGCAGAGCCCGATTTGCTTTACAGTAAGTAACCAGACCATGGAAGCTTAGGTGCATGATAGGGTGTGACCTTGACAGTGATTGGTTCCTCTTCCTCCCCTCCCATGCCACCCACTCTTTGTTGCTTTAAAAACTGCTTGCTCTGTGTTAATAAACGAGTTTCCCTCCTTGAGTTGACTCCCTGCTGCATCTGATTGTCTCCCAGGATGAGGGAGGCTGGGGAACGGGCGAGTGGCTGCACTTACCTTTCCTAGGACCCTGTCCATCTTTTGTGGGATGAATGAAGACCCGACAACATGGTAGGTGGGATTCTAACACAGCTAGCCACAACTCCTACTCTATCCAAATAGGTATTCAGCTTATGAATGGATGAATATTGTGCCCCACCCCCACCCCGGGGCTCAATCTCCAGTCCCGGGAACCCCCTAGCTCCTTAGTTGCTCACAGGCTGGTATCCTCACCTAGACCCTTTGGCCAATTGGGCCTGCTAAGCTCTGAGTTCAAATCCCAATACTGCCAAAAGATGAAACCTAATGTGAGAAGCCCATCGATCCACCTGTTTTCCTGTCCTGTGAAAGTCTTGGGTCTCAGGGAGGATGGAGAATTCTATATAGGCAACTCTATAACCATAGGAAAAATTTGTTATCTGTGTCAGCCCAGTTATGTCTGTCATCATACTCAATAAAACACAAATGCATCCATGACTAAGACACACAATAAAAAGAGTAACTACACTGAACTCATGATGCATTCCATACATATATGTAAATAGAGATTCTATGTGTTAAATAGGTGGGTACATTATTTTTTCCAGTGCTGGGGCTTCAATTCAGGACCTGTGACCTGGCCTGATATTGTAGTCTTCAAGGATGGTGAGCTTCCATTTCCCCCAGAGTGTTATAGATTTACCCAGACCTGAGTTGGAATCCCAGCTGTGGCAGAAAAATGGTGCGAGTTCTGAGCCAGGTTTTATTATTATTATTATTATTGCCAAGGAAAGGATTTGAACTCAGTTTGTGGTAACTCTGCCTCAGCTTCAATCACCTCAGGGTGGTGGGCTGCCATGGGCCCATTGCCAATCCTAGGATACTAGGCCCTGAAGTCTTGCAGGAAAACACACACACACACACACACAAACACACACACACACACAGAGTATGAGAGATATATATATATATATATATATATATATATATATATATATGGAGAGAGAGAGAGAGAGAGAGAGAGAGAGAGAGAGAGGAAAGCCGCGGGATGAATTTTTACATTTTGTTCCTTTCCAAGGTGACCATCCGGGGTCTTAATAACATGCCTACAAAGAGTACTTCACCTTGCATTGATGAAGGATAGTGGACTATTGGGGAAGCCATAGGCCCATGCAGCAATGTAGGCCCTGAGTTCGAGTCCTGGTCCTGACACCTACCAATATGTGGAATTCCCAAGATACTCGTTCTTATGCATCGAAATACCAATGGAACGTGAGCAAACTCATGATTGAATGAGACGTTTCTGAGTGCATCAATAAGTCTAGTCTAAAATTAGATGCAATGATCCTAGGACGCTGATTGATCTTAATGAATAGTCTATTAAGCATGAAAAGAATCCTATTCCTTCAGTGGTGGCCTAATAACTACTTAAGAGTTGGTAGGAAAGTAGTTGATATACTTGAATCCTAGGCAGATGTCTCTGGTACTCTATACAAATATATATTTATTGGTATACTACCAGCTGCCTATCCATGTATGGCTATTTTGTCCAGTGCTGTGGCTCAATTACATGGTCTGGGAACTTCCTGGCAGCTTCGTGGGCTAGAGGTTGCCATGTTGACACACCCATTCATGAATTGGGTCTGCTAGGCCCTGAGTTCAGGTCCCATCACTGCCAACAACTGGATCGTGGAGTAAGAAGTGGAGTGTAACACCTGTTTTCTTTTTCTCTGAGTGTCCTGGGTGTAATACATGAAGGAGAACATGTATACAAATCTAGATATATGTTATATAATGTCGTCAATATAATAAATGGAATGTCTGTTATCACAGTCAATAAAATAAGTGGTAAATAAATGAATAAAACAGAAATACAATAAATAACCACAACAAACAAGATATGGACTGAACATCTATAGGTAGGTACAAATCCTATCTTTACAATGTATATAAATAGTGTGTTTCCCAGGGCTGGGTCATGAATTCAGGCCTAGGGAGCAGGCCTGACTTTCTTGTCCTCAAGCATGGTGAGCTTCCCTTTCATCCACAGTGCTGCAGAGTTACCCAGACCCTAAATTCAAATCCAAAGTCTTACAGATAAAACGGTACCAATTGCAAGCCAGGGAGGTTTTTTTTTTTTCTTTGCTTTTTTGTTTTTGTTTTTTGCCAAGAGAGGTCTTGAACTCAAATCATGGCAACTCTGCCTCAGCTTCCATCACCCTAGGCTGGGGTGCAGCCACTGGAACAACAGACGATCCTAGGATCCTAGACCTCCAGGCCTTGCGTGGGGTGGGGTGCACAGAAAATAAGTGGTGGGATGGCCTTTTTAGATTTTGCACCATGACCATCTGGGTCGGAATGACACAGCTCCAAAGGGTACTTCAACTTACATTGCTGAAGGCTGGTGGGCTATTGAGCTATTGGGCCATAGTCCTGCAGGGCAATATAGGGCTAGAGTCGATTCCAAGTCATGTCACTTCTGGATGATGGGAGATCCTAAGAGACTCGTTCCAATTTATAAGAATAACGATGGAATGTTTTAAATGTCATAGTTAAATGAGTTGCTCGTGAATGATACTCGTATAAAATTAGACATCATGTTTCAGTCGTCTAGTTGATTTTATATAATATGAAACATTAAAAGAATACTCTTTTTTTTTTTGGTCGGTCGTGGGGCTTGAACTCTGGGCCTGGGCACTGTCCCTCAGCTCTTCAGCTCAAGGCGAGCGCTCTACCACTTGAGCTACAGCGCTACTTCTGGTTTTCTGGTGATTTATTGGAGATAGGAGTCTCACAGTCTTTCCTGCCTGGGGTTGGCTTTGAACTGTGATCATCAGATCTCAGCCTCCTGAGTAGCTAGGATTACAGGCGTGAGCCACCAGCGCCCGGCTAGAATACTCTTTCTTACAGGGATGCAATGATTTCAGGACACCGATTTTCTTAAGAGTTTATTTATTTATTTTTTTATTGTGAAAATACTGTACAGAGGGGTTACAATTATACGGGAAAGATAATGAGTACATTTCTTATC
Organism: Dipodomys spectabilis; assembly: GCF_019054845.1. Lineage (NCBI taxonomy): Eukaryota > Metazoa > Chordata > Mammalia > Rodentia > Heteromyidae > Dipodomys > Dipodomys spectabilis. The sequence goes on from NW_024870946.1 coordinate 2,060,483, forward strand.
AAGCATTGTAGCCTCTTCTTTTGTTTCCCCTTCCCTTTCATTCCCATCCTTCTCCCGTCTCCCCACTCAATCCTTCCCACCCCCCCTTCCCCACCTCACCCCCTCAACAAAGTTGTAAAATTAGTTTTCAACATAACGACTTGTACATCTCATTGAGGATGAAAACAATAACATTAATTACATGGAGGTATAATAATACCCAAGAATTGTTAGGAATGTAGTCTATATAACTGAATAATGGATAGACATCTCTGGCACTCTATAAAGATATATATTTATTAGCATACTACCATCTGAGTGTCAATCTGTTCTTATTTTGTCAACTGCTGGGGCTCTATCTCAGGCCCTGGGAACTTCCTGTCAGCTCAATTTGCCCCAGGATGGCATGTTGACACTGACCCATTCATGAATTTGGTTCTGTAGGCCATGAGTTCAGATGCCAGAACTCCCAAACAATGAATCGTGGAGTAAAAAGCTGATGGTGACACATGTTTTCCTTTTCTGTGAAAGTCCTGGGTGTCAGATATGAAGTAGGATACATATGCACACCTATATCCTATGTAATCAACATAATCAATGTTCTATGTGCCATAATAGACAATAAAATAAACAGTCAATAGATGAACAAACAAAAAATAAAATGAATAAATATACTGAACTCAATATGTACATACATATGTCTGTAAATATAAATCATATATTTAAAATGTACGTGAATAGGATTTTATCTAGTGCAGAGGCTCGATTTCAGGCCTAAGGAACAGACTTGAATTTCTTGACTTCAAGGAGGCAAGCCTCTCCTTCCCACACAGTGAAACAGAGTTACCAAGAACATGAGTTCAAATCCCAGTCCTGGCAGAAAAATGGCATCTCTATGCAATATGACACCCAATTCTTAGGTATTTCATTCTGCCTCCATTTAATGAATGTGATTGTTTAAATGCTTAATAAAGTATTAACTAAAATTGATCAGTTTTGTATAATATAATTGTGTATAATTTTATACTGGAATCATTCAAGAACTGCCCATTAAATCATGACATACATCATATTCCATTGGTATTCATATGGATGAAATGAGTTTCTTAGGATCTCCTGCCAGTGGCAGGACCAAGATTCAAACTGTTGGCACCAGCTCCCACCACTTAAACCTGAGGATTGGGAACTCACTGGTCTGTCTAAGAACATCAGCAAGACCAATGATTAGCCAGGCACTACTGGCTGTCAGCAGTCCTCCTTGATACTTACAAGGCTGTGAAAGGAGGGTCATGTTCAAAGTCACCGTAGGCAGGAAAGTCCTTGAGACCACTGTCCAACTTAAGTGGCAACAAAGCCACAAGAAGAGACGTGTGTCTCACACTAGCCTTGATCAAATGCAGCTCACAGACTGTGCCCAGATCCTGAGTTTAAGGTCCAAGACTGGCAACAAACAGACATACACAACAATTTGTGCAGCCATCCAGATAAAGCAGGTCACCCTTTTGTCCCCAACTGAATTGGACAGAGTTCCCTGGGAAAGGGTCTGGCGAAGCCGCTGTCATCTTTACTCCGCCCATGCTGCCTGCATCACAGGATTCCAGCCACAACCCCATTCTTTCATGGTTCTTTCTGACCAATGGGATTCAAGAATGCTGGCCACGCCCACATTCCATGCTGCCCTGTAGCACCAGAATTCCCTCTGTTGGTTGACACCACTACTGGCCATTGAGGAAAGTAGAGGTAGCTGAGTGGTGAGCAAGAGATTCGAGGAAACTTTGGAGTAGGTTAGGATATTGACGCCTAGTCACTGAGTGAGAGAAGAAAGGATTTCCCAGAGCCTGGGAATGTGGCCATCCCATCTTTCCCATCACAGCTCTCAGATGTCTGATACAACAAGATTCCATGAGAGAGCTGAGGACAAGAACAACTACAAGAACACCAGCAGAAGAATACTGCCATCAGATCTGCAACATTCAACAAAACAAAGAACACGAAAAAGGGAGGGATGCTCAAGACAAACATCATCTTATAAATATGATAGAAACAATTGAATAAAAGGAAAAAACAACAAAAAAATTTGAATACTTATCTTGGGGTTCATTGCACTAATATCAACTTATCTGAACTTTTCTGCTTGACTCAGACATATACGAGATATTGCAAATAAGGGAAACCATGGGACCTATGTTTTTTTGGGTCTGGCTTACTTCACTTAATATAATTTTTTCCAAGTCTTTCCATTTTCTAACAAATGTGGCAATGTCATTCTTTCTGATGGAGGCATAGAATTCCATTGGGTATATATACCACATTGTCTTGATCCATTCATCTACTGAGGGGCATCTGGGTTGGTTCCATAACTTAGCTATGGTAAAAAATGCTGCAATAAAAATAGTCGTGTTGGAAACTTTAGTTTAGTCTTGTTTGTGATATTTGGGTAATTGCCCAAAAGTGGGATTGCCGGGTCATAAGGGAACTCTATGTGGAGTCTTTTGAGGAACCTCCATACTACATTCCAAAGTGGTTGAACAAGTTTACACTCCCACCAACAATGCAGTAAGGTTCCCTTCTATCCGTATTCCCTCCAGCAGCTGTTGTTATTAGAATTCTTGTTTATAACCATTTTAACTGGGATGAGGTGGTATATCATTGTTGTTTTGATTTGCATTTCTTTTATGGCTAGAGAGCTTGAGCATATTTTCATGTGTCTATTGGCCATCCTTCTTTCTTCTTCAGAGAAGTTTCTCTTTAAGTCTTTAGCACAGTTATTTATTGGGCAATTGTTTGTTTGAAGATTTGTTTTGTGGGGATTTAAAATTTTAAGTTCCAGGTATATTTTAGATATGAGACCCTTGTCTGTTGTATGGCTAGTGAAAAATCTTCTGCCAATCCGTGGGCTTTCTATTGATTTTGCTAGCTTTATCCTTTGCCATGCAGAAGCTCTGAAATTTCATGCAATGTCAATTTTCCACCCTTTCTTTCTTTTGTTGTGTTTGTGGGTCTCTATTTAAAAAATTTCGGCCTGCACCAAGGAGGCTTAGGGTTTCTCCTACTCCATTCTATAATGTTTTCAGAGTATCTGCTTTGACTCTGAGGTCTTTGATCCATGTATAGTTGATTCTGGTGCAAGTTGATATATAAGGATCTAGCTTTAGTTTTCCACAAGTAGTTAACCAATTTTACCAGCACAATTTACTGAAGAGACTGTCTTTCTTCCATTCTATTTTTGTTAGCTCTCTTACTGAAGATTAGATGGCTACAGGTCTTTAGGTTCATTTCTGGGTTTTCAAGTCTATTCAATTGGTCCTGCGGTCTGCTCTTGTGCCAGTACCACTGTTCTTTCTGTTAAAGATTGTTATTGTTATTCGGGGTCTTTTATTGTTCTATATGAATTTTTGGATTGAGTCTTCTATTTCCCTGAAGAATGAAATTGGAATATTGATAGGTATCGCATTGAATTTGTAGATAGCCTTGGGAAGTATTGCCATTTTCACGATGTTGATTTTTCCAATCCAGGAGCATCGGAGTTTTTGCCACATTCTAAGTTCTGTTTTGATTTCGTTTTTCAGGTTTTTAAAGTTTTCATCATAGATGTCCTTCACTTGTTTGGTTAATTCCTAGGTATTTTATTTTTTGTGGAGCTATTACGAATGGAGTTGCTTTCCTGATTTTAGCTACACTTTTCTCATTGTTGGCATATAGAAAAGCCATTGATTTTTGAAGGCTAATTTTATACCCTGATACTTTATGAAAGTTTTGAATCACCTTGAAGAATTTGAGAGCAGAATCCATGGGATTCTTTAAATGCAAGATCATGTCATCTGCAAAGAGGGAAAGTTTTACTTTCTTTTTCCCTATTTGGAACCCCTTGATGTTTGCATCTTTTATTATTGCTGTAGTTAGGCATTCCAATACTGGATTGAAGAGCAATGAAGTGAGTAGGCATCCTTGTCTCGTTCCTGAGTTTAGAGGACATGGCGTTAATTTTTCAACATCAAGCATAATACTGGCTAGAGGTTTTAATATACAGTCTTTATTTTATTGAGGAAGGTTCCATGGATTCCTAGTCTTTGCAGAACCTTCATCACAAAAGGGTGTTGGATCTTGTCAAATGTTTTCTCTGCATCTATTGAGATAACGATGTGGTTCTTATTCTTGCTCTTGTTGATGTGATGAATTATGTTATTTGATTTGCATATTTCGAACCAGCATTTCATCCCTGAAATGAATCCTGTTTGATTGTGGCATATGATTTTTTGGATGAATTATTGAAGTTGATTGGCCAAAATTTTGTTGAGAAGTTTTGCATCAATGTTCATCAAAGAAGTGGGTCTATAGTTCTCTTTCTTTGATGAGTCCCTGCCTGATTTTGGGATGAGGGTTATTATAGCTTCATAGGATGAATTTGGTAGTGAACTTTCTCTTTCAATTCCATTTAAAATTTGAGAGTATTGGTGTGTGTTCTGCTTTGAAGGCCTTGTAGAACTCTGCTGTAAAACCATGCGGTCCTCGGCTTTTCTTAGATGGGAGGTCTCATTGCTGTTTCTATTTCAATGCTTGATATGGGCTAGTTAAGATGGTTTAACTCATCTTAATTTAGTTTTGGGATGTTGATATTTGCTAGGAAAAGGTCCATTTCTGCCAAGTTCTCAGACATATTAGCATAAATGTTTGAGAAGTATTCCTTTATAATGTTCTGAATCTTGTTTGTTTCTGTGGTGATATTTCCATTCTCATCTCTGAGTTTATTTATTAGGGTGTATTCTCTTCTTTTTCTGATAAGATTTGCTGGGGGTCTATCTATTTTGTTGATTTTTTAGAAGAACCATCTCTTTGTTTTGTTGATTCTTTCTATTTTTTATTCTAATTCATTTAATTCTGATTTAATTTTAATTATTTCTTTCCTTCTAGAAGATTGGGGTTCATCTTGCTCTTTTTCAAGGAGGCTCAGCTGTCTCATTAAATTGTTAGTTTCGGATCTTTTGAATTTTATTGATGTAAGAACTCAAAGATATAACTTTCCTGTGAGTACTGCCTTTGCTGTGCCCCAGAGGAGCTAGTAGTTTGTGTGCTCATTTATGTTGAATACCTTGAGCACATGAATTTCATTTCTAATCTCTTCCATGACCTACTGGTGGTTCAACAGTGTGTTGTTCAGCCTCCATATGTTACAGGACTTTCTTTGGTGGCTTTTGGTGTTGAGTTCTAATTTTTTTCCCTTGTGATCTGAGAGAATGCAAGGTTTTACTACAGTGTTCCTGAATTTGGAAAAGTTTGCTTTGGGACCTAAAATGTAGTCTATTTTGGAAAATGTTCCATGTGCTGCTGTGAAGAACGTGTATTCTGATGATGCTGGGTGAAATATTTGGTAGGTGTCTGTTAAATGTAGTTGCTCTATGCAGTTGTTTGTATCTCCGGTTTCTCTGTTGAGTTTTTGCCAAGTTGATCTATCTCGTGGGGATAGTCGTGTATTAAAGTCCCTGACAATTAATGTATTTGGATCTAAATGAGATTTGAGAGAAAGTAGTGTTTTTTGCATAAATTTGGATGATCCATTGTTTGACGAATAGAGATTTAGAGTTGTAATAACCTCCTGAAGTAGAGATCCCTTAATTAGTATTGAGAGACCTTCTTTATCTCCTCTAACTAATTTTAATTTGAAGTCTATTTTATCTGATATTCGTATTGCAATTCCTGCCTGTTTATAGGGAGTTGTTTGCTTGGTAAATTTTGTTCCAGCCTTTCACATTCAAAATGTGTTGTTTTTATGGACAAGGTGGGATTCCTGAAGGCAATAGGTAGAAGGAGCTTCTTTTTTAATCCAACTAGTCTACGTCACTTAATTGGAGAGTTAAGCCCATTAATGTTAAGAGATAGGACTTAGAGGTATTTGGGAGTTCCTGCCATTTTATTCACCTTCTTTAAGGCTTCCTCAACTGAGTACTTCCTATGGTTCTTGGATTCTCACCTTGGGTGCGGTTTCTTGGTGTTTATTGTGGCCTTGTAGGTTTTCTATGTGTAGGACATCTTTAGGTGTCTTTGTAGAGCTGGTTTGGTGGAGATATATTGTTTCAATTTTTCTTTACTATGGAAGTTTTTTATTTGACCTTCGGATATGAAGGAGAGTTTAACTGTGTACAGTATTCTTGGTTGATAGTTGCTTGTCTTTAGGGGATGGTATACATCATTCCAGGCTTTTCTTGCTTTAATTTTCTCTGCTGAGAAATCTGAGGTGATTCTCATTGGTTTCCCTTTATAGGTTATTGATCTTTTCTCCTTGACAGCTTTAAAGATTTTTTTCTTGGTCTGAATTGATCCTGTGCGGATAATAATTTGACGGTGGGATGTCCTATTCTGGTCTGGTCTATTTGGAGTTCTAAAAGCTTCTTGTATTTGAATAGCCCTGTCTTTTTACATGTTTGGGAAGTTCTCTGCTAGGATCCTGTTAAACAAATTTCCTAGACCATTAACTTCTGTCTCTAGGTGTTCCTCTACACCCATTATCCTCAGATTAGGCCTTCTGATGGTGTTTTCCAAATAGATTTGAGTAGATATATCATATTTCTAGGATTTGTCTTGGATGGTTTTATGTTCTTTCTCTATAATATCTAGGCTGTATTCAATCCCTGAGATTCGATTTTCTGCATTGTCTAACCTACTGTCAAGACTTTCTACTTCGTTTTTTATTATTTCTTCTAATTGGTTGACTTTGATGACTTCAAATTCTTTGTTGGAACTTTGTTCTAGATCTTGTAAGAACTTCTTTACTTCCTTACTTTGGTGCTCAGTGTTTATTCTCAAATCACTTAGTTGATTGGTTATGGTTTCCTAGGACTCCCATTCCTTCTGTTGTTTTCCAGTGAGCATTCCCTTTGCCGTCTCACTGATTTCTTTCAGCTCTCTGTTTCTGTATTCCACTAATGCCTCCATTGATCTTTGTCTGTTCTCATCCCGATCTCTCAGTTCCTGTATTTCTCTTTGATTAGCATCCCCACGTTTACACATTTCCTGAATTTCTCTTTGAGTGTTCTCAGCCTGTTCACGCCATTCCTGACTTTCTCTTTGTCTGTGCTCAGCCAGCTCACGTAATTGCTATCTCTTTGACTGATCTCAACCTGCTCACACAATTCCTTTATTTCTCTTTGAGTGTTCTCAATCTGCTCATGAAATTCCTGTATCAATCTTTGAGTAGCTTCCTCAAGCTAATGCTTTTCCTGTATTGATCTTTGGTTTGCCTCCTCTTTCTCCCTATCATGCTCACATTGAGACTTTTGCAGGTTTTAACTCTTTTCATTTACCATGTTTACCTGTAGTGTTTGTAGAGCTTTTTGAGAACTCTCCTCTGGATTATTCATTATCTCTTTTCTCCCCTGATTGTCATGAATGGGAGTTGAGAACCCCTGGCTTGCCATTTTTCTTGTGTTTTTCCGGCTTGTTCTGCCCATTTGGGATGAGAATAACACGTTTTTTGCTAGAACACTATTTTAAGGTAAGCATAAACCAAAGTCCGTAGTGGCACAGTCAAAAGTCTGCAGATACAATCTGGTTCAAGAGATACAATCTATTGAACATCAAACAACTATGTCTTTATGGCCTAAGAACAGCAAAGGAGAATTTGGCAACCAGAAATTATTAGGTTTAGGTAAAATTTGGGGAACAGTAGGATTGGAGGGATGTGGGAAGGTGAGGGAGAGTGGAATTAACCATTTCCTCATCTCAAAGAGGGAAATTGATTGGAGAGAATGATAGCAGAGAGAGAAAAAATAGTAAGAAAAAAAGAAAAAGGAGAAAAGACAAGAAAAAATGGAAAAACACAAATTTAATATTAAAAAATGAAACCCTTAAAAACTGCGAGTTTGAAGAAGTAGTATTCAGAGAAGAATGGGGATGGGATGAAAGGAGGGGAGGCATAGAAAGGAGACATGAAAAACTAGAAAAATAAAAATGTTTTAAAACATTATATGGCTATAAATAGGTAATACTGCTATTAAAGAATTTATCTCTAAGAGGTTTTGAATTGAGTAATAAATTTCTGGATTAAGTATGTACACAATGTAGGATAAGATCTAATAATCGATGACGGGTATATTTGAGGTTGACCACAACAGCAATTAAGTCATGCAGAAACGAATAAAAGAGAAGTGAAAAGAATGAGAACAGAAAGAAAGAAAGAAAGAAAGAAAGAAAGAAAGAAAGAAAGAAAGAAAGAAAGAAAGAAAGGAAGGAAGAAAGAAAGAAAGAAAGAAAGAAAGAAAGAAAGAAAGAAAGAAAGAAAGAAAGAAAGAAAGAAAGAAAGAAAGAAAGAAAGAAAGAAAGGGAACAAAAGTTCAGTAGAGATTAAAAAATAAGCACACACAAATATTCACCTAAAATAAAAATTATATGAGGAAGAAAACAATAAACTATAAAAACAAAAATTAAAAAACAAAAAATTAAAAATAACGTACAAAAACAAAAAGAAAGTTCTTTCATTTTTTTTTTTGTGGGCTGTGGGATAGGAAGATTCTGTATTTCCCTTGTGTCAGTAACCAGACTCTTGGTGGAGTCCCTGGTCGGCTTGTGGTGTTTGGTTTTCCTGTGGCTTGATTTGTTACTTAAGGCAGTTTGTTTGGGCAAGCCGAAAAATGCTCTGCTTTGTGATCCTCCTCTCAGGCTAGTTCAGTGGGAGAGGGATCTGTTCTGAGTATTGCAAAAGAGGGAGTTGTCTGTTTTCTCTTGTTTGGAGATGCTTTGATGAGGTTAGGTTCTGGGTAGAGTTGAGGCCTTTCAGCAAACAGTAGCTTTTCCCTGAGGGGCTAGCTTCTGAGACTCACAGAGCACAGCCTGCAGCCTTTCTCAGAGTTTATGTTTACTGAATTTCAATAGAATGTCTAAGCTGCTTTAGGGAGGCACAGGCTCTGGCTCTGTTTACCCAGTGAAGAAAGCCACTCCCAGGGTGCAGATTTACTCTGCCTGGGGTGGGTGACTTTTTCCTGGGTGGAGTTGAACCTGGCAGGTCTGGGCAGGTTCATGTGACCTGCCAAATAGCTGTCTTGTTTTCTCCCAAGGCTTGAATTGGAACTGGCAACTCAGCCAAGCCTTTGTCAGTATCAAAGACGGAGATCTCCAGTAATGGGGTGGGGCATGAATGCCTTCCCTCCTCTGATCCCTAAGAAGGAGTGAGGATGTCAGGCTTCTACTCCATGCTGCCGGAGTCTTGGTTCCTGGGTCGTCTCTGGTCTGCGATCTGCAGTGTGAAGATATCTGCTCCTTGTCAGTTCTTGCTGGTGTTGAGTAGAATCAGCTTGCCTGCTGCATCTGGTGCCTTTGTCCCAGACCCTCTGTGTTGCAGGTATGACGGCTACGGGCACCGCCGCTGCTGCCGCTGCCACAAGGCAAAGAGACAGATCTGACCTTATCTTGAGGCTTATTTTATATTCCTGACATTTTTTCTAGAGTTGTAGTTAATTTTTCATGATGGGCTAAGTGTATTATATTGGATATACGAAAGTAAACTGAATGCTTATCCCATTAATCCTTTGCCACTTGTCTGATACCAATATAAATTATCCATGTGTTTGATTTAATGAAAAAAACAACAGATATAAGCAAGATAAACCAGTCTGTTGTAGACAAGTATTTTCACCTTTATTTTGAAAGTTGGTCCTTTTTTTCACTACAGAATATTCTTGAGAAAATGTGCTCCAGGCTCTACAACTGAAGAATATTATGGTTTGATCTATTATAAGAGAAGGAAGGAAGGGGAACCTTCCTTCCAAATGTTTGATCCCAGGAATGTGATATGCTTTATGGTGCCTGCTTGGAAATGAACAATTTTCACAGTCAACCTTGGAACGCCATCTTGATAGACAACTTCTGTAAGTGGTTACAAAGCATTATTGATGGCTTTGCAAGGATGCCTGATTGCCTCATTGTGGGACAATTAAAACAGGAATTTAGTAAGCTGTTCTTTGTATCTTTAGAAAAACCCATCGACTCTAGGCCAGGGGATCACAGGGGCCAAGAGAAACTACTACCTTGAATAGTAATCCTAGACCTCTAAAACAAAACACACAAACACACATGCACACACACACACACACACACACACACACACACACACACACACACTAACAAATACACAAAAAGAACTCCAGTAAGCACAGCCAGGCAGGGTTGCTATCACAGCCTAAATGAAATCAGGCAAAAAACAGAAGCTGAGAGTCATTTAGCTGATAACTAAAATATTTTTTATGAGGCAAACTCAAATGTGACTCCAGAGAGAGAGTAAGAAAGACTGATCAGAGACACTAAAATTGGTCACACAAAGATTGGAAAGTAGAATGCCTTGTAGAACAAATAAATCATAGAAAGCCTTTGCATGTAATAACAAGACAGCAGATCAAATTCCAGAAATGCACATTTTCTTAGTAGTCAGCTTAATCAACTGTCAATACAAATCTTTGAATTCTTAAATATTTGACCATATGTGGGAGAAGGCTGAAGAGAAAGAAAATGTCATCATTCTCTTAGGAGGTCCAATATCACATTAATAAGTAATCTAGCAGAGATTTGTAATAAAAAGAAAACACAATTCTTCCAAATGAGGGTTTTATTTCTTTTGATGTAAAAGTTCTTAAATTAGGTGCTAGCAATTACCATACAATTGATCCAGTCCCTCAGCTGAGTTGATATTGACTGCAGTATTCCCACATGAAGGAAAAGAGAAAATTTACAAATGTCTGATGAAATGAGTTAAAGGTGAAGTGTTCTAATAATAGTATCTGTGGTTTAGACACAGGTGAAGAGGGCGATTTTCTTTTCTAATAATCCCCCATTTTTACCTGGTGCCAGTGGCTCACAGCTATAATCCTAGCTACTCAGGAAGCTGAGATCTGAGGACTTCATTTCAAAGACAGCCTGGGCAAGAAAGCCCTGAAACTCTTATTTCCATTTAACCCCCAGAAAACCAGAAGAGGCACTTTCACTCAAGAGGTAGAGCACTCACCTTGAGTTGAAGAGTTCAGGGACAGTTCCCAAGCCCAGACTTCAAGCACCTCGAACAACAACAACAAATCCCCATTTCATGGACTGCCTACATCTTCTCCTAACATTCAACAAAGGAGCCATTTTATCCCCCATTACCTTTAAGTCCTAAACTAGCTACTGGAAATAGATTGATTTGGTATCTTATATCAAACTGTACCAGCAGTGGTAAATTTTTTCCAGTCCTTCAACTCTGGGCCTGGGCCCTGAACATGGATATACTGGTAGCTTTCATGTGAGGCTGTTTGTTATTGATTGGATTACTGCCCCTGAGGGAAATTACTGGGTCTTAAGGGAGATATAGGTTTAGTCTTTTCAGGAAACTCCGTACTGCATTCCACAATAGTTGAACGAGTTTAATTTCCCACCAACAGTGTAATAGAGTTCCCAATTGTCCAGCATTTGCTAGTCTTAGTTTTCTTGGTAATGGCCATATTAACTGGGACGAGGTAGAATCTGTCTTGTTTACTTATAGATTTGTATGCACCTTCTAGTTTCAATAAATGAATGAATCCATGAAACCTATATTGCTCTGTGTCTGCATTCCTTTCTCTTTTCTATTAATATAATTTTCCCAAACTTTTTATTTTCCTTACCACTGGTGAAAAGTCATCTTTCTGATGGGTGAATATAATCCCATTGTGTGTGTGTGTGTGTGTGTGTGTGTGTGTGTGTGTGTGTGTGTGTGTGTGTGTGTAAGATGACTATAGGCACATGAATTCATTTCTAAGCATTCTGTATCATCTGAAATTTTGTAATTCCATATTAAAGTTGGATTGCTTTCTCTACTGCATGGAAGAATATTGTTAGGATTTTGATGAGTATTGCATTGCAAAATTGGGGGAAATATTGCAATGTTTAAAATGTTAATTCTTCTAACCAGGAACATTGAAAGACTTTCTATTTCCTTGAATCTCCTTCAATTTCCCTTTGTATATTTTTAAAGTTTTCACATATAGGTCCTTCACAATTTTAATTTAGTTAATTCCTAGTTTTGTTGTTGTTGTTTTGTTCTGTGTAGATTTAATTTGTTTTTGAGGCTAATACATATAGGTTGTATTTTGAATTTCAGCGTGGATCTTCCCATTGTTGGTAACAGAAAAACTACTGATTCTTGTGGTTTTTATACCCAGCTACATTGCTGAAGGTTAGCATCACCTGTACTAACTTGAGGGAGGAAGCCACAGGGTCTTTTAAATACAGGGACATTTCATCTGTAAAAAGGGATAGTTTTACTTATTCCATATTTGGATCTGCTTGATGTTTTTCTCTTGTCTATTGTTCTTACAAGAAATTCCACTACCATATTGAAGAGTAGTAGGGAGAGTGGACATCTTGTCTCATTCCTGATGTTAATGTCTTCAGGCTTCCAACGTGAGGTAAATGCTAATTATCTGTGTCATATACATACTCAGTATTATATTGAGGAATGTTCCATGCATTCTTAACTTCTCAGACCTTTTAATCATAAAGCGGTATTGGATCTTGTTAAAAGCTATTTCTACATCCCTATAGACGATCATGTGTTTCTTGACCCTGCTTCTGCTGATAGTTTGTATTATGTTTATTCACAAGAATATTAAATCGACTTTTATCCAAGTTGAATCCTTTTTGATCATACCATATGATTTTTTTGTTAGTTGCTGAAATTGGTTAGTGAGAATTTTATTAAGAAGTTCTTCTTTAATGCTAATCAAAGAGTTGAGTCCATAGTTCTCTTTCTTTGGTGAGTCCCTACGTGATTTGGGGAAGAGTCTAATTCTAGCTTCATAGAATGTGTTTGATAATGTGTCTCTCATAGATACTAGATGGATGCACCTTGTTTTTAAATGCTATCTAATCTAAGTCTTCTATTTGGAAATTTAAGTCCATTGCTATTGAGAGTTAAGGCAGAAATATCTGATAAGTCCTGCTATGTTATACACCTGTTGTTAGGAGCTGTGCCTGATGTACTCTTAATAAATTTACCTTGAACTCTTGTAGGAAACATTTTATATAACCAGTTCTTGTTCTTCTTGATCTTCTCTATGTAGGATATATTTGATTAAATTCTATCATGCTGATTTGATGGAAATACGTTGTTTCAAGTTGTCTTTGTCATGAAATATGTTTATTTATCCTTTAAATGTAAAGGAAAGTTTGGCTTGGGACCGTATTCACGGTTGGTAGTTGTTTACCTTTAGTGTTTGTCATACATCATTCCAGGCTCTCCTTTTTACCATATCAGCTAAGAAATCTGTTTTTATTCTGACTGTATGTCCTTTATAAATAATCAATCTTTTTTCTACGGCAGCTTTAAGAATCCTTTCCTTGATCGTTAATGATCCTCTAATGGATTATGATGTCATGGTGGATTGTTCAGTTCTAGAATTCTGTGTTTGTTTAAAGGCTTCTCTTCTCTGAATGAGCCTGTCTCTTTGGATGTTTGGCATGTTCTCTGCTAGAATTCTGTAATATGTTTCCCATCCATTTAGTTTCCTGCTCTTCTCCTTCTTGATACCTATCTCCTCAAAATTTGATCTTCTAACTGAGTCTTGACGTTCTGGCAAGATCATTTCTTATTTCTTGGATTTGTTCTAAATGATTGTTTCCTCTTCCCTATTAGAGCTATTTTGTATTTGGCCCTGAGATTATCTTCTATGTCATCTATTTGCTGTGGAGAATTTCTACTTTGTTTTTGATTTCCCCGTCTTCTAGTTGGTAATTTTTTAGGGGTTCTGTCTCTCTATTAAACCTTTGTTTTAGGTCTTTTATGGACTTTATGTACATTTTTTTTGGATCCAGTCATGGGGACTTAACTCTGGGCCTGGGCACTGTCCCTCAGCTCTTCAGCTCAAGGCTAGCGCTCGACCACTTGAGCCACAGTGCCACTTCCGCGTTTTTTCTTTTTCTTTTTTCTTTTTATCTTTTTTTTTTTTTTTGCTTATGTGGTGCTGATGAATTGGACTCAGCTCCTCAGGCATGCAAGACAAGTGCTCTACCACTGAGCCACCTTCCCAGCCCTCTGTACATTTTTTCTTTGGGTGGGGGAGTTGCAAGCGTTGTTTTCTTAGCTGTGTCTTCTCTCATATCTTTTAACTAGGCATCCATTTTTTCTTGGACTCCCTTGACTTCTCAGAATTTATTTATCTTTCTGTTTGTAGTCTTCATGAATTATTTTGCTAATCTTTGGTTGGTCTCATTTGTTCACAAATTTCCTTGTAGAGGTTTTCTATCTTTCCATTAATCACATTTTTCAGCAGTATCTGTAATACGTTTGATAACTCTCTTCTAGGTCCTTGATTGTCTGTTTTAATGCCTGGTTATTTACTGTGTGAATTATACTACCTTGAGGTCACTTTTCTTGTATTTTTCTGATTTGTTTTGTCCATTTGGAGGTTTTCTTTGGAGGATCTATGACCTTAATAGGTGACTCTCTATGTTCTTGGTTGATTTGCCAGGTCTTTGTTTGGTCTCCTGTTATGATTTGTTTTTCTGGAATTGCATTTTTGTCAGGTCCATTAAGTGTAGTAATAGAAATCAGTTGTGGTGAGATGTTGTGATGTTAATATTTGTGGTTCCAGTGACAGTTCAGAATGTCCAGTGGTATGGTGAATTGTCTATGTGTACGGATGTGGCTTTCTCTGATGTATGCTTCTGTTCCTGCTTTTTTCCATGTTGCCCATTTATTTCCAGACTGCAGATGTGCTTTTGAATGTGTTGGCCAACACAGTCATAGCAGTCAACTACCTGGCTGGCACCTTTTCATAGAATTCTGTTTTCTTGTGAAGACAGTATAAAATCTTCTTATGAATTATATGTTTATAGTTATGTCAATTTTTATAGCTGCATATCTATAATTATAGCTGATTTGATGTGACCCTCTAGAAGTGGAGTATCTGCTAGGACTATAAACCTCTGTTTCATTAGAGATTGCTAGAATAATTTTCTGTTGTTATTCTATCATTGTTTTTCCTCTTCCTCAGATTTATTTTTTATATTGTGTATGTTTTCACATAATTTAGGATTTGTAATTGTTGTATCAGGTTATTTTTGTTTTTCTGCTTATATTACATTGAAGTAGTGATTTCAGGCTTGTATGAAGAAACAGAAAGAGACAGAATGTATCTTATTACATTGAGAGAAAGAAGACATTTTAACCTATTTACTACAAATAAATTCATATTAAGCAAAGCTAATGAAAATAATTACTTTTTTACTCTTCAAGGATGAGTATAGTATTCTTGGATATCTTGGAAGAAAAGACTTTAGACTCATTGCAATTGCTAACTTACATTGAAATTACTGCCTAAACGTTCTTCTTCAGAAAGGCAAAAGCTCCATTGCTTTCATATTAGTATTATAAAATCATAATAGATGCATGTTGAATTGTTTTCCTCTGCTTTTTTTCAATTCCATTCTTCATCCATTAGGTATCTAGGGCTTTGAATAACCAATTCCTTAAAATACGCATATTTCTTATATTGTGATGTAAATCTCAGTAATATAAATATGAATTTATCTTTGATTCTTATCTTGAGCTACATTCATATGAAATTTATGGAGTCTCAAACAAGAAACCTGACTATTTTACTCTATTCTATGTTTTAATCAATCAATCCATTCTCTTTAGAAATATGTTCTCATCTTTTATATTGCTCCAGTAAACAGAATGTGTTTCTAGTAGTTTTACTGACGTAAATATAGAGTTTGGAACAAGAAGACAACCTCCCCCCATTATCACTTTAAAGAAAACCCTTGGGGATTATTTTATATATAAAAATAAAAAAGTGCAATGCAATGTTTATACATGAATAACATAATGGTTAAGTCAATTAGACATAAGAACTACCACAGCAATTCTCAATTGACTTAAAGGCACCAAAATATTGTGTTCATGAATACCAGTCATTTAAAAAAATAACTAGTCAATACAAAGTTTATATTATATTTGAAATTTATAAAATGAAAATTACACTCAGATTTGTTGTCAATACCTGTTTCCAGGAATACATTTATTCAGCAAACAGGGAAACAAAAAATAAGGGTTTGTCACATATAATGAAAAACCTAGAAGCAGACTGTCTTTCCTTAAGATGATAAGTACCTGCAAATTGTGTGATTTATTCAAAGATAATATAAACATTCATAAGAGGATTTGTGATCAGAAGTGATAGGTAAGCAAAGTAACTGGAAAACTGTATGCTTAAATTGAGCTTTCAATATAGGATGACAAATTTTCAATAAATGAGCCTATTATTCTGTATCTCTAACACACATACAGTATTCTACATTTTCCCACATACTCCCATTCTCTTACCTCGGTTCCTGATTAATATTCTTCTTTTTCATGATGTCAATTCCTTCTAAAATAACAAGGTGGGCATTTTGTCCCTAGATCCAATACATTTTAGTATTTTGGAATAGTAATATGAATTCATGGAGTTTGACTTGAATGTCAAGTTTGAAGATGTTGTATTCAAGGTACTGTTAATTGACCTGAAACATACAAAGATACACGGTATACAAAGAAGGGACTTGATCTCGGGGAAACATACAGGTCCAAGTAAGATCCTGAATCAAAGAAAAGCAAGGGAACAAACATCAATCAACTATAATTACAGAGGAATGGAACTGATCTCTGATGTGTGTGTGTGTGTGTGTGTGTGTAGAGAGAGAGAGAGAGAAAGAGAGAGAGAGAATTTAGTGTGGCGTCCATATTTACACTTCATAGAGCATTACTTGTTAGGGAGGAGGTGCCCATATCAGAGCTGTGATACTACTGTCGTCACTTTACTGCAAAAAACACTTGCTTAATCTCTAATTAAATTTGGAAAATAGACTAACATCTTATGTGATTGTTTTGACAATTAATTACTATATTGAAGGCCAAAGGGAGGAATTGGAGATCAATATAATCTTTTTCTTCTCTTCTAAATATTACACTGCAATAGATGTGATTTCAGGAGTCTTCTGCCATGTACTGCCAGTTCAATTACTAATATGCTTAATAATATGTAAATATGATAGGGAAACTGATCAGCCAGCAAGCACGAAGAACTAGTGATAAAATTGAGCTTTTGAGCAGGGTTGACACAACTTTTAGGAATGTAATTCTTTCATATGAACTTCAAATTTTGTGGCTTTCCCTGTGTGACTAAATGCCAAGAAAGTACTGTAGAAACAAGAATTCTTGTTCAGCCAAGTAGAAAGTGCTCATGTTCCCATCCTCACGTTGCAAATTTCTATTCCCTATAGACTCTCTGTTAGAGTGCTTCTATTTAGTATATTTCAGCACTTCATCCTTCCCTGTGGGAGACAAGAAAAAAGATACTTTTGTTTGTGTATTAAATTACGTAAATTAGCATGTATAGGCATGATTTGTATAATTACAGACGTTTGTAATAAATATAAGTAGGGATCATTTCACAATAAAAATATAATTAATATCACATAATAAGACTAGAAGTCACAGAATTTTTTGCATGCAAACGTACATTAGATTAGATGCAGAATTTCTATTTTGAGATAAACTTTATATTGAAGTATAATGCACTTTAAGAATGGAAATATTTTATTGTTTTGTTAATGGTTATTCATTTTCAGAAGTGGCAGTTTAATTTTGCTCTTTCCATAATATATTAAAATATTTGATTTTACTCCCTCTATTTTCTTTTTGTTACTCCTTTCTCCAAAGATCTTCTGTTTTTCACATAAAATTACATCTTTTTATATGCACATATAAAGTAATTTGGAAGATTTAAGCTAAACTGCAATTTAATCCAAGACGTACAGCGGATTATCAGGTTGAACAAAAAGGGGTATTTTCTGTTAACTTCTGAATTGACTTATCATTATTATTATGGTTAAGGTTAGGATATCAGACAGAATTAGAATTAGGGTTAGAGAAATAGAAAATTTAGGCTCAACACAGGATGACCTATTGCAACAATAATACTCATAGCACACTGTACTGAAAATGAACTTTACACCATGGGGAGAGAAGAGTAATGGAGGTTGGAGAGGGAAGGGATAGTGGGACAACAACAAAGAAGGGGGTAACAATGCTCAACGAGACATGTACTCATTACCTTACACATGTAACTGTAATCCCTATGTAAGCCTCATTACAATAAAATAAAATTAAAAAGAAATGAAAAATAAAACTTGACAGGAAATAGAAAAACACTGTTAAAAATTTAGGGTCAAAATGCAAATAAAATTTAGACCTACACGCTGAGCAAGAGATAGCATAATTGTGAAATAGACGCTTGCTATTAACATTATGATTCGGTTATATGTAGGTTTAGGATTAGGCAAGGTGTTCCAGTTAGAGCTGGGTTTAGGATGAGAAAAAAAAGTAAGATATTGTGTAAAACTGCCACATATTTTAAGAAGAATGAATAACATCAAAGTTAGAATGAATGAAAACAAGCGTGGGTGTTATTTTAAACATTCATATATAATTTGGTTTAAAGTGTTACTGTTTTAGTTCTTGTTAGGATTAGGGAAGGATAAGCTTTAGGGTAAAATTTAGTTTTCCACTAAGAAGTAGAAGCAAAAAAATGTGTGATTGAATAGAATCCAGACAATTTTCCTTACATTAACCATTTGGTGTTAATTCAGGTTGTGATTAGGATTAGGTTTCTGGTTAAAGGAGGTTAAGGATTGAGTAAAGAAATATATTAAACTGGTGGCTCAAGTCCATTATCCTACCTATTCAGGAAGCTGATTTCTGAGGATCGCATTTCAAAGCCAGCCCTGGCAGGAAAGTCTGTGAGAATTTTATCTCCAATTAACCACCAGAAAACCAGAAAGTGGTGCTGTGGCTCATGTGGTAAAGTGCACACCTTGAGCTAAAGAACTCAGGGATTATGCCCATGCCTAGAACTCAGGGATTAAGCCCAGACCCAGAGATGAAACCCCACAACCAACAAAAAGAAAAAAAAGGATTGGGATAAATGTTAATTAAATCTGAACTTATTTTAGGTTCTAGGAATTCAGGAAAAGCTGGGATAATGGACGTATAATGTATTTCATAATATCAGGATTTGAGATCAATTGGTTTAATGATTCCTCTTATGGAACAGGATAGGTTCAGAGATAAGAGTGAGAAAATCTGTAGGGTTTAGGAAGACTTGCAATTTATTTCAAGAATTACAAGTGGAATTTCAGTTAGGATTGCACAAAACCAGTATTTTTCATAAAGTTTAGAATTGCGATACCATTTGTGTTAAGGTTATGGTTAGGATTCCAGCCACGTTTAGGGTTAGAGTGAAGGAGAAAAAAAAATGAAGCTCAAATTGATGGTAAATTTTGGAATAAGTCTGGTAAGAATTAGAATGAATTTGAATTAGAATACTGCTATTGATATTAGAATCTACTTGCAATTAGGCTTATATTTATTCTCAATATTCCAGTTAAGATTAAGTTTAGGGTTAGAAAGTGACTAAGATATTGGAAAAAAATTGAAACCTATGTTTGGAAGGCATATTTGAATCAAGTTAGGATGAATGAAAACTAGGGTAATACGAACTAGTAAATGTTAGTATTGACATAAAATTTGGATTAAAATCAGTGTCAGTATTTTGTTCTGATTATGATTAGTGTTATGAATAGGAAAGTTTTAGTAAAAATTGAGTTTTCACTATCAAGTAAAAACAAAAATGTGAGACTGAATAGTAACTAGAACATTACCATTATATATATATATATATATATATATATATATATATATATATGCATATATATATATATATATATATATATTTCTCAGTGATCATTCTTGTAATGATTAATGAGAGTTTTCCAGCCAGGTTTAGGTTGAGAGTTAGCATTGAGTAATGGACTAGAGGATAAGTAAATATGAAATTGTTTTAGGATACAGTGGTTCAGGAAAAGGTAGGATCAATGGAAACTACAGTGTTTTTCCTGATAAGAGAATTTGATGACAAGTAATATAATGGTTCATGTTAGGGAACAAGAGAACTTCAGAGACAGAGTCAGGAAATTTGTTGGAATTAGGGCAAATTGAAACTCCTTTCCAGAGTGAAAACTGCAATATTCATTCCAATGAATAAAAACTAGAGTATTTTTTAATATTAATTTTGGACTATTATTAGGTTGAAAGTTAGGTTTCAGTTCCAGCTGGGCTTAGTGTTAGCATTAGGGAAATGGAAAATTTAGGGTCAAACTGAAAGTAAATCTTCGAATAACAAGTCAAGATAGAATTAGGATGAATATGAAATACAAAACTGCTAATAATATTAGGATTGGGATATGATGAGTGTGAGGATTAGCCTGAATGTTCCAGTTAGGGTTCGTGTTAGAAAAATGACAAGATATTGAATAAAACTAGAAACTATTTTAAGAAAGATGAGTTGAATCAAAGATAGGATGTATAAATTTAATATATTTGTGTGGCTTTTTGAATGCAAAGGCAAGTGGTTCTAGGGTTAGGGTTACTTTTTTTAATTTATGAACTAATGAATTAAAGGCACAATTCTTTCTTTCTTATAAACTAAGACAGTCACGATTTGGGGAAAAATTCAATTTTCTACATGAAAATGTTTCTTAAAATATTTTCCAACCAGCATTAAATAATAGTGAGCAGGATGTCATTTATTAAAATTAGGTAAGTTGAAGATACAGCTTTCAAAAATATCCAAACACATAGGATTGGAACTCAGATATATCATTGGGAAAACAGATCTTGTACTTGCTCTAGCTGGGAAATTGTGTGTGTGTGTGTGTGTGTGTGTGTGTGTGTGTGTGTGTGTGTGTGTGTGTGTGTGTGTGTGGCGGGGGGGCCCTGTCGTCAGCTTATTCTGTGGAAGTATGGCATTATACCACGTAGTCACAAGTTTTCTTCTGGCTTTTTAATAGTTAATTTCAGATGCATATCTCATGGATTTTCCTTTCTGGACTTAATCTTCTGATCCCCAGCAATCCTTGGGTTAGTATTACTGTGGGTGCTACCACAAAGTGACAGTTCATTAAACTGGGAGCAATATGGAAGTACTTGTTCAAAATACAAAGTAACCAGTTCATTAATGTGGGAGTAACAGGATCACATTAGCTTGCCTTCAACATTGTTTCTGATGAGTTTAACTGAAGCCCAAAGTATAATCCAAACCTATTAGCCACACTGTATGAAGTAGCATATATTCATGATGTAGAATATGTACAATGAATTAAATCCTGAATCAAAACACTTTGTTGGGTTTGTAGCAAAGAAATAGAGTGTCATTGAAATGAAGTCCAGACAGGAGGCCGTAGCGAGCAGCAGAGCATTTGCTTAGTGTGTGTCCAACCCCCAGGACCATAAAGATGTAGAAGAAAGTGAAAGTGTAGGAGAAAGAGGAAAGGAAAGGAGGAGGAAGGGGTAAGAGAGGAGAAAGGGCATAGCACGAGAGAGAAGAGGAGGGGACAGGGAGAAAATAGAGGTAGGAGAGAAGGAAGAGGGAAACAGGAACCTAGGGATGAGGAGCAGGAGAGGAGGCAGGAAGAGGAAGATTAATGTAAGATAACAACAAGAGCTGTTGGAAAATATTTTGCATAAGCGATCTACATGTGCAGGCAGGATTATTTTCTAATCAGAGAAATAGCTAGATAGGTGACAATATGGGTGATACCTGTTGCTTGGTCATTTTATTCTCTTTCTTCAGTGAGGTATTCAGAAGAAATATTGAGTTTGGTGTTTTACAGATACACTTCAGGATTTCTTTACATGAATCAAACATGGGAAAGGACTAAATGCAACTTCTCTTAATTAAAAAATAATAGAAGCTATATGTATTGGTGTTACTATGCATGAAGAAATCCTGGAGATTTCTGGTTAATTCAGAGGTCCCCATGGAAAAATATAGGACACGAGGAAAGCAAAACTGTTTTTAAAGTGTAATAGGTTATCATTAATGAATAGTTTTCCTGGACATTTTTCGTTTTTCTTTTTTTTTTTTTTTTTTGCCAATTGTTCATTGCTCCAAGGCTGTGCCCTGGAGCCCTTTCCAAGTCACTACATGAAACTCCATTTCTGTAGTCCCTGTGGGTGTGGGTGCCTTCTTAGGTCACCCGTTGAAATGTGGGGCCAACTCCCTTACGGTGGATGTGCTGTGAGTGGATGTGTGTGCATGCTCCCCAGTATTGCTAGATGAACCCCGCCCACACTTCCCACTTAACTTCCCAGTCTCAGTTGCTCCATTTCACCCAGCAGCTGGCAGCTATGGGGCTAGAGTTGAGGCCACTGCTGCCCTCTCCTCCTCCAGTTGTGCTAGTACTGGTCTTTTGTGCTCCTGAGTGCGTGGCCCATCCTCGGGAGACTCTGTTCTGGAGTCACTGCCTGTCCCCATGAGTGCGGGGTGGGGGAAACCATGTTTGTACACTGCACAGTCCATGGGTAAAGGAAGGCTGAGCATGCAGTCTGCCTCCTTGGGGCCAGGTAGCCCAACCTTGGTTCACCTCATCAGGCTTTAAGTGGGTCTGGGGACTGGAGCCATGTGCTGGCCCCTCTGCCAGCCGGCTTGTGACAGCTGCAGCAGCTCAGCAATTTCGAGCCCCTCCAGCATCTCTGTGGACCTCCATTTTCTGGTCCCTGTGGAGTTGGATACAGGTCCAACCCTACATATGCCCATCCATGCCAGAGAAACCTGGATTTGCAGCACACCAGCTGCAGCACCGAGGGACTGAAGCCCCTTTGGCTTTGCTGTGTAGTCTCCTCCGTCAACCTTCTGGCCCATATGGGCCCAGCTCTGGGTACCATTCCAGGGATACTCCATTTGGAGGCAATGGGCTCACCCCCTACCCTCGTTGTTCTCCAAAGCAGGGGAATGGGCCTGGCCTTGGCAGTGTAGTCTGCACAGATGGAAGGCAGGACTTGGCGTCTGCCCTGCCTTCTCCCTTGGCTTTGACATCTGAGTCTGGCTTGCTTGGTTTGGTCACTAATGGAGACTTGTTGGCTACAGCCCACCGCAACAAGTGCTATACTTGCTGCAGCAGCAATGCAGTGTCCTGGGCCCCCTTAGGGTCACCACATGGACCTCTGATGGGTCTACATGGGCTGGGTGTGGGTTTCATCCCAGGACTCCCAATAGGAAGTGCCACTCCCCTTCGTGGTACTGCAAGCAAGAGGTGGCACATATAATATCTACTTTCTAACACTTTCCTTTATTGAGAAAAACAGAACTGGGAGATACAAATAAGTTTTATAAAAACAAAATATATAAACTATATCACTTCCACCTGTTAAACCATTGTAATATTTTTTAATCCAGTACGAATTCTGTCTGTAATTACTTACTTTACACTTGAATGTAACTAATGTAATATATTTTGTGTGTATTTTACTATTCTAGTATAACTTTATTTGTACTACTTACATACAATTTTTTTTCAAATTCTGAAATTTAATCACGTGTTTACGGGTAAGAGTTTTGTTGTACTTTTATTTCAGTTTTCCATTATGGCCTTATGAATACAAACAATAAAATCCATTCTTGCTAGCAAAAAGTTCAATGATTTTGAACTAGAGACTCAAGGATAGAACATTACATATCATACAGTAGTATGTATCGCTTTGTTTAATACTGCTCCATAAACTAATTAGTAATTCAGGCGGCAGCCACTTCATCTGGCATGCTGGTCTGTCTGGTGAAGTAGGATCCTAGTTGCAGCATCTTCATATGGGACCCTTGTGTGCACCTCTCCTGGGACTGTAGGAGAAGATCAGGGTGCACCTGCTGTCAGACTAGGGCAGCAACCCGGCAGCTGCTGCGTGAATGACAAAATGCCACTGACTCACATCTAGCACATGCCTGCCACCTGGGCCTGGGCCTTGAGGATCAGCCCCTGGGAGCACACATACACCACAGGGCAGGGGCCGCCCACCTAGGAAGAAGTACAGATTGAACAGAAGCCAGTCTGTGGATCAGCTTGTACAATATTTATCTTTCGTGGAGCACAGGACTATTCTGCTCTGCTGTGGAGAGAAGACAAGAAAGACAGGCCCTTGGAGGGGTGATGCCAACTTTTGTACTCAGGCTGACAAGGAAACTTTTTTCCATGCTCTCTCGAGCAGGCTCAGGAAGCCCTTCCATGCTCCTTGTCCATGGAGTAGCAGCCAGAGACACTCACATCTTGTATTCCTGGCTGCTTTTTGGAGTTTGCTTGTTAATTTATTCAGAGAACCCCTCCCTCAGACAGCAGAGTTATATTCTGGGCTTTGTAAAAACGTTCAGCATCTGAGCATTCCCAGGGTTTTTTTTATTGTTTCTTGTAAATGCGTTGTGCAATTTGTGTTTTAGGTGTTGAGGTGCGGGAGGAGGAGCCAGATTATGAACATAGTTTCCTACAAGCCTTTCATCTAAAAATGAAAATAGATTCTATCTAAAAATGCCTTTCAGGAAATAAATTTGAGATGGAGAAAAGGTTGTTTTCGCATGAGATGAAAATGTGCTATTTTTATATGCATGTTTTATGCATTCAAATTATACTTAAGTAATTCACTATCTAGGAACAATCGTCCAGACCTAAGAATTAAGTGTTTTGTGAGCTATAGGCAGGGTTATCACAAAAGACCTCTTTGCTATTCGGGGTCTTTTACTGTTCCATCTGACTTTTTGGATTGCTTCTTCTATTTCATTGAAGAGTGAGATTGGGATATTGATAAGGATCACATTGAATTTGGATATAGCCTTTGGCAGTATTGCCATTTACATGATGTTAATCCTCCCAATCCATGAGCCTGGGAGGTTGCCCACTTCCTGAGTTATGCTTTCATTTTCTTTTTCAGGTTTTTAAATTTCCATCATAGAGGTCTTTCACCTCTTAAGTTAACTCCTAGGTATTTTATTTTTTGTGTGGGTATTAAAACAGGGTTGCTTTCTTAATTTCAGCCACACTCAGATTGTTATTGGAATACAGGAAAGCCATTGATTTCTGAGGGTGAATTTTATACTCGGCTAGTTTGCCAAAGTTTCTGATCAGCTCAAGTAACTTGGGAGTGGAGTACATGGGGTTCTTTGAATACAAGACCAGCTCATCTGCAAAGATGGAGAGTTTTACTTCATCTTTCTCTATTTGGATCCCATGTAAGTTAGCATCTTGTCTTATTGCCCCATCTAGCATTCTAATACTAATTTGAAGAGTAGTGGAGAGAGCAGACATCCTTATCTCATTCCTGAATTTATAAGAAATGTCCTTAACTTTTCACCATTAAGTATAATGATGGCTTTAGGTTTGTCAATCCTTAGAAGAAAGAACAGCACTAGAGCAATATCAGTTCCAAATTTCAAACTCTACTAAAAAGCAATAAGTAATAAGAAAAGCAAAAAGTAATAAGAACAGCTTGGTTCTGGCACAAGAACAGACCTAAGGACCAATGGAGTAGGACTGAAGACTCAGAAATGAACCCCTGACCTATAGCCAGTGAATGTTTGACAAGGGAGCAAAAAAATAGAATGGAAGAAAGACAGCCTTTTGAGTAAATGATGTTGGCACAGTTGGTTAAACACCTGTAGAAAACTAAAGCTAGATCCGTATATATCACCCTGCACGAGAATCAACTCCAAATGGATCAAAGACCTCAAAATAAAATAAGACACCATGAAAACATTGCATGAAGGAATAGGATAAACTCTAGAGCTTTTTAGTACAGGCTGAAAATTTCTTTATAGAGAGCCAGAAACAAAGAGTAAAGAAAGATAAATTAAGAAATTCATTTTTTAATTCATCTCTTTATGAAACTAGTAATTTGCTATTACAAGATGTGATGGAATTATAAATTCCAAGTGCTAATGGAGTCTGTATACAATAAACATATTATAATAGTCAAAAAACAGAAATCAAAGAAAATTTGGACAAATGGGATTACATGAAACATCAGAGCTTCTGCAAAGCAAAGGTCATAGTTAGCAAGATCAATAGAAAGCCCACGTTCTGGGAGAAGATCTTCATGAGACATAAAACGGACAAGGTCTCACATCTAAAATATACTTAGGACTCAAAAAATTAAATTCTCCAACAGCAAATCCTCAAAGAAACAACTGCTCGATAACTAAGTGGGCTAAAGACTTAAAGAGAGAGTTCTCTGAAGAGGAAATAAAAATATCCATTAGGCACATGAAGAAATGCTCAACTATTCTAGCTACAAAAGAATGCAAATCAAGACAACATTGAGATTGCACCTTACTCTAGTTAGAATGGCTATAATCAAGAAATATAATAGCAACAGATGTTGGAGGGGATGTGGCTAAAAGGACTCCTATTGCATTGTTGGTGGGAGTGTAAACTTGTTTAAACACTTTGTAAAGCAGTATGGAAGTTCTTGAATAGACTCCAGGTAAAGCTCCCCTATGACCCAGCAATCCCACTTTTAGGCATTTAGGCATTTACCCAAATGATCACAAACAAGGTCATACCAAAGTTGCAAGCACAACCATGTTTACTGCAGCATTATTCCACGTAACTATGATATGGACCCAACCTTGATGCTCCTCATTACATGAATGGATCAAAAAAATGTGATACACACACACACTCACACACACACACACACACACACACACACAATTGAATTCTATGCCTCCATTAGAAAGAATGAAATTGCCGCAATTTTTAGGAAATGGAAGGACTTGGTAAGTATTATAGTAAGTGAAGTAAGGCTAGGCCCAAAGAAACATAGGTCCCATGTTTTCCCTTGTTTGGAAGGACTAGTACATGTCTAGAACAAGCACAGAAGATCAAAGGCTATGTACATATGACCATATAAGATGATGTTAAGCGAAATATACCCCAAATCAGAGACACAAGTGGATTTATCTTTCTTGCCTTTTGTTTTTAATATACTTATAATGCACTATGTGATTCTTTTGTAGGTTCATACCCCCATGGTATAATTCCTGTTTTCACTGTATTTGATTCTAGTGTTCTGCATCTTTTATATACATTTTTGTAATTTGGGGAGTGGAAAGGTTATAGCAGAATGCTGAAATGGGGATGCAGGTTGACTCATTGTGACGATGAGTTGTACAGGACACTGTGTCGAAAATGAATTTATAATGTCGGGCAGGAGTCAAGGAGGAAGGAGTTGGAGAGGTGGGGAGGGAAGTAGTAGGGGAAAAACAAAGGAGGAGGTAACAATGCTCAATAGGAAATGTAATCATTACCTTACTCATGTAACTGTAAACACTCTGTATAGCATTTTTACAATAAAAAAATATAAAAAAATCTTTTCCTGGTGTAGATTTCCAGTGCTGTCCTGGGCATTGCATTTTTTGCCTTTTCTGGCTGTGGTTAGGTCCACCTGTTCAGTGGATCAGTAGCCTTCACAGCTTCTTGGGCCTGAAGTGGTACTTGGACTATACAGTGGTGGTTGGAACCAGGCCAAGGACAGGATAAAAACACTTCCAGGGCATGGCTTCTTCATTCCCCATGCAACTAGGATTGCAAGCAGAATTTCTCTGAATTTACTCCAGAAAACAATCACTGCACCAAAAGGCAAGGTCACCAAACACATCCCCTCTCCCCACATTCCCTACTTGCTCCCTCCTTGGGAAAGTACAAAAGAATTTTGCAGGTTTTGGTAAACACACAATTGTCCACTCCCTCCCCTGGTAAACTAGGCTTAAAGTCACTAAGTCATGTAAACGGATAATGCCGCCCTCATTATTCTGGACAAGAACTTCAGGTTGTTTGATCCTTTAATTTGTTGTTGTTGGTGGTGGTGGTAGGAGGGCCTGAACTCTGGTTCTGAGCACTGTCCATGATGAGCTTTTCATCTCCAGCTAGTGCTCTACCATTTGAGCCACAAAGCCATTTCCACTTTTTCTTCTTATGTGGTGCTGAGGAATTGAACCCAGGACTTCATGAATGCAAGACAAGCACTCTACCACTGAGTCTCCTTCCCAGCCCTAATGCTTTAATTCTTCAAATTGTATTTTTGTCGGTCCTGGAGTTTAATTTCAGGACCTGAGTGTTAATATGTCACTGAGTTCTTCAGCTCAAGGGGAGCCTTCTACCACTTGAGCCACAGTGCCACTTCTTGTCCTCATAATGATGAGGAGAATATTTGAAATTGAATATGTGATTACAGAGGTGTGCTTTCTTGAGGTATATGTTCTTAGCATAGTTTATATACTGTTGAAAATGAGTCAGTTAAGATAGGGTTGTTGACATTCCTTGTATCCTTAACAGTATAATAATAAAACCAGTTTTATAATATATTATTTATAGTAATTATAGAATATCCCTAATTATGCATATATTATAAATATATCATTTATATTTTATGTAATATAGTATTTTACTTATATTATGCATACATAATTTAATTTCTCTGCTCATCTGTCCAGGAATTAAATTAGAAATGTCTTTGAAAATTGATAGTAAAGTAGGGTCCTTACAAATTCGATTGCAACATAGCGTTTTACGCAATAAGTAGTTATTTATTCAGAGTTGGTTTAGAAATGGAATATCATAACATAATTGAACATTCAGAAATAATTATGTAGGAACATGCCAAGGATGGAATTCAAAAAATATAACATGAGGACCTGTTGCAACAATGAGAAGTACAAGTTGTCATGTCAAAAACGAACTTTACAACTTGGGAGGTGAAGGATTGGGTGTGGGGGGAGGGAGGATGGGAAGGGATGGGAAGGGTAAACAAATGAGGAGGCTACAATGCTTGATAAGAAATGTACTCACTATCTTGCCCATGTAATTGTAACCCCTCTGTACAGTATTTTCACAATAAAAAATATATAACATGATTCATATGTGTAATCCCAGCTACTTAGGGGCTGAGATCTGAAGATAGCTATATGAAGCCAGTCTAAATGAAATGGCTCAGGGACAAGAACCAGACCATAGTTCAAGTATCAGTACTGGCACAAAAATAAATTATGTGACTAAAACATACAAATATATTTAGTTAAATAAAGTTGTCATTCCTTGTATCCTTCACAGTATAATACTAAAACCAGTTTTATACATATATTATTCATAATATTTATAGAATATTTATAGAATATTATTTATAGAATATCAATAATGATACATGTATTATAAATATATCATTTATATGTTATGTAATAGAATACATTACATATATTATGCACACCTAATTTATACTGATAAAACTAATATCCATTAAATTGATATAAGTTTTAGAATAGGGAATAGATTTTCTTTAGTACAACAAGAAAGTAACTAGTCACAAAAAATTATTTCTTTTGGATTATATATCCATAAAAACTATTCCCTGTGTATTCAAGGTACTTAATGATAAAAACCTGTGATCATCAGAAAAAGTGGATTTGTTCTCCTTAAGGAATTACTCCAGGAATAATAAACAGTGGATGGTTAGTGATGTTAATTCAGGTATTTTTGTAGAAATTAAACCGATCTTTACTTGGTATAAAGATCACTTACACTCTCATTATCCACACCCTTTTCATTTAAAAATGCTTATATTCTGTAGCATTGTTATTGCCCTTATAACCATAATTAGGAAGATAATGTGAGTTCATCTGCTCCATAACTCTTTAAAGATAATGAATGTTTCAGAGAATAGCCTCAGATATGCCTGGTGGAAACCTGGATTTGAATTACAGGTCTACAACTGATCAGTCTTAGGTACTTGGGAAATTTGTTTGGCCTTCTTGCCTACTTCTGTTTTTAATAAAATACTTAATTCATTTCCTAACTTGAAGAACACACATGAGCACTAAAATTACCCTAATGAAAGTGCAGTGCTTGGAATGGTTTCTACCCATTGTGAAGTAGGTCTCAAAGAAGTCAGTTTCCACCAACATCGTCACAGCATCCTTCCTGAAGTCCTTAAAAAATATATACCCAATTGATATTAATATCTGTGAAAATTTGTCTTTACTACCAAAAAAGTTCTTTTCTTCATATGAACAATGAAAGTAATGTTGGGGTTGTCCTGTGGCTTTTACTCTGAAGGAATTTTGCCTAAATTTCATTCTTACTCTATTAGTGGTAGCAGTAGCATTCTTTAGTGCTACCCTTCATGTTTCTAGTTCTGTTTTCCATTTGGAATACTATTGTAACTTAGTGTATAAACTTTGTTATCAGAATAAATAAAATACAACTGCTGAAGTTTTCAACAATGTCAATGCATTACATTTTATGTGCTTACTATTTTCCTAAAATTATTCTTTTTGGATTATATATCCCTAACAAACTATTTTTTATGATTTCTGATATGATTTATATACATTTCTTATGTGTTTCTTATATGATTTTTAGAGATCCATAAATAAAACAGCAAAGAACAGGAAAAATGTAGGAAAGAAGTCATAAACAATACTATTATGGTGGTCTCAATGGCTAAGTCTAAAGAATATGTATGAAAACAGTGGGAAGATTCATTTTCTCTTTTCTCTGTTCTCTCCCCCTTCTTTGTAGAAAGGTTCTGACTATGAAGCGCTAAGTGGTCTGGACCTTTCAAGCCTTATCTCAGTGACAGAAGTGATGGGATTAGGGACATGTGTTCCCATGGATGGCTTTTAGGAAGTTCACAATATAGCAATACCAATACACATAAAAAACTTTTGTGAGTCATGTATATTCACTTCCTCATTTGCCAAAATTAAATTCATAAGTCAAAACATCAAATTACTTACATTATAATATATGCAGTTCAACTGGCACCACTAGCCCCTCCATAAATCAAATGTAAACTAAAAGCTCTACTTAAAAATCCAACATCCAAAGCAGACTTGGAAATACAAGAAGATACACAATAAATCTGAAGGAGTGAGATCTTTAACACTGGCAATGAGCAGTGATAGCTGAATATTTAACCACGCTTGAAAAGTTCAGTTGTTCACTAACTATGTGATTAGAGTTGCAGATTTGACCTTGGTATCAATATTGGAGATAAAATTCAAAGGCAGCTAAGGTTGCTGCAATATTGTAGCTCAATCCAGTGTGACCCTGCCTGATAATGGTAAAGCCCAGAATAGATGCTAAGTCAGTAAAATGTATAGGAAGGATTCTCCACTGAGAATAATTGCAGGGGGTGATCATCACTCTTGCGTTGAAAATGTATAGCCCATCATTCTACTTTAAGCTTTAGCATATTTCTGATCTGAAGACCATTATAACACACCAATGTGCCATGAATGCTGAGCAGTGTAGGCATATATTACTCTAATATATGTAAAATCCTTACAGGTATGGAATGGCCTGACCCTGACACTTCATTTTGTGTCTTGAGTTTCATGGAGAAATGCTCATAATTAGGCAATTCACACTCATCTAATTCTGAATCAGGAAACTGAGATAAGGTATTAGGGTCATCACTCCAGTCACATGGCCTGTGACCTATGAAATAAATGACATTGTTTCACAATGTATATGTGTTTCTGAAAATGTATGCAATACCAAATACCAAAAGGGACAATTATCTATCTCATATTATCAGAAGTAAAGATACTCCTGAATTGTACTTTCTTGCTAGAGGATCATAGGGTGACTGCTGATGTTTGGTATCTTTCCAGGTGCTCCTATACATTTGTCAATGTTCTTTGAGGAAGTGTTTTTCATGGTTTGTTTTGAAGTGTTCAGAATATCAGTACTGTCACTAACTGCAACCATGCGACAACCAAGATGATGGGATACCTGGACAAAGAAGTAAGAAATCACAGGAAGTGAGAGGAAAGAAATCACCAGAGGACCCAAAGTGTCATTGCCAACTTCTGGATCCCTAAATCCTGCTTGACGGGGGGGGGGGGGGGGGTGGTCAGTGGCTGCAGGTATGTCCACAAACAAAGACATCAATATAGCTTGTGGTTACAACTATTAACATGAAGTATTGTTTGTAGACATAGTGACAATTGAATCCCTTATTGTTAGGGAGCAGAAGGGAATAATAGTCATTCCAACCATAGCACAGACATCCATCTTGTCTCCGAAGTCTTAATATTTTAGTGTCCAACAGCTCGAACTTAAATACTCTTGAGGTAATAAAACATACCCCTGTCTTCCCTTGACTGCTTGGCCTTTCAAGAGCACAGCTCTCAGCCTTTCGATTGCTGTTTGAGATGGCTTCCCAATCTATCCTTTTCCAAGTCTAACAGCTTGACTTTTAGAATCACTCACAAGGTCTGTGACAGATGTATTATTTTGAAAACAATATTTTTTCTAGGATATGCTCAATTTTAAAATTTTATTTTATTTCAAAAATACTGGACAGAGTAGTTACAGTTACATGAGTAAGTTGCATTCCTTATTGAATATTATTACCCACTCCATTGTTGTTCTCCTATCCCTTCCCACCACCTATACCTCCCACCCACTCCAAAGTTGTAAAGTGCATTTCCGTTATATAGTATCTTGTGAATATCATTGTTGCAATGAGTTACTCTTTTTAATTCTTTCATCATTATATTTTTCCCTTTCCTTCTCCAAATCAGGTAAATGTATATACAAGATGGAAGGAACCAGAATCAAGACAGAGATTGCCAGGGATAAACCAATGATAAAAGACAAATGAAATAAAATAAGATCTAGATACTCTACCGACATCAAGGTTGACATCTGAAAAAAGACGGTTTTTTCCATGTATTGGAGTACATTTCAATTAGCTTCATTTTGTAAGGTCAAATATACGTACCTCTGGATCCAGTAATCCCACTCCTGGGCATTTGTCGAAATGATCTCAAGCTAAAACCCATTAAATCTACAACTATGTTTTTGGGAGCAATATTGGAACCAATCAAGATGCCCCTGAAGAGATGAATGGATCAGGAAAATGTGGTATATATAAACAATGTAATTTTATGCTTCTATCAGAAATAATGACACAGCCCCTTTCATAATAAAATGGAAAGACTTAGAAGCCAATCATATGTGAAGGAAGCCAGACTCAAAGAAACCTAGGTTCCATGGTTTCCCTCATTTTTATTAATTAATATATGCTTAGGATAGTCCTTAAACTCTTAATATTCCCTGTTTTCTCTCCTTTTTCCTCTCTTATTCCATTTGTGTGTGTGCACACACACACACGCCCACACACGTACACTAATGAAACTTGACTCAGAGCCTCAAACTCTTGCTTGTTTTTTTTCACTCATGATTGACTGAGTTTGTAGTATTTGAACCAAGGTTTAACTCTATCTTTGATTGAATAATTGAACATAAATGTCTCATGGATTGCTACCCCAGCAATCTGTGAACCATGATATTCCAATCTCAGGCTCGTGACTATCTAGGAATAAGGAGGAAGCACTGGCATCCAGCTCTATTGCCAATTGTCTTTTCTTTGTTTTGTTTTTGTTTTTTGTTGGTTTTGTACATCCAAAATGTGTAAGGAAAACAAATCTTTTGTAATAAGGACTACTCCCATAAAATGTGTGTGGTTTAACGGTTACCTTAATAATGTTATGCTTTTGCATCCACATTATATGATTTGATTTTTTGAACTCTATTGTTGTGAACAGTCAAGTTACTTATATACAATTTGAATCTTCTGGTCTTGGTTTTATAGTTTGTTAGGTGTTTCCAAACAGAATTTATCAAGGTTTAACTCTGTACTACTGAAGCAAGACTTTTATGATTATTCAATGTCTTGTAAATCATAAGTTCTTCACTGCTTGTGGCACCATATGAGCACAGGTAGTTTCCTATAAAACCTCCACATAGTTTAGACCTCAATGCCACGCACTCTTCTGCCAAATATGCAAGGGCATCCTTTGTAATTTTCCATTCATTTTCACTGTTCTTCACTCTACTCTCCAGTGTTAAATCCTGTGATGGTCATGTTGATTTTCTCCCCTGTTATATTAATTATTGCATCTTGGTAATGTACTTCTGTCCATTCCCCTTGTGCTTTGACTTGTATCCCTCTCATCTTGAAGAGCCAGAAACTGGGGATGTGTTCTTCACTCTTTATTTCAGACATCTATCTTTACTTTCTAGCAATACTTTCATCGAATTTTTTTGTAAATATAAAGCCTTGAAAATAATTATTGCATTTTCATGGCTTTATTATTTGGCATTAGGGAAGAACATAGGTCAGTAATTGTAACTTAAATAAAAGAAGATTGCAATCATGCCTCAATAGATATTGTTCATTGGATAATGTTTACTTCAAGGTCTGCCTACCTGCTTCCTTTTCGTTGTTTTGTTTATTTTTCAATGCAGCCTTTTCTTCTGGAAAATAATTTTGGACCTAGAGAAAATAAATTCCTACTGTAATTAGTCATTAATTTTATTCCGACATCATTTCACAGATCCTTTGAGTCTCTTCAGGGTCTCTATAGAAGTGCTTTACATTCTTAGATATGTTTTAACAGCGATGCACCCAAAGATACATATACATTGTTTAAGTCACCATTTTGATGACTGGAAAAAAACCATGCTGCAATCTCACTATATGGCACTTTTATTGTTTTAAATTCTTTTAGATTAAAGTTGATGCTGGAGAACGAACAATCTGTGTACAATTTTATATTTTCCTATTAATTTTAGTATAACTTCCAATATTATAAAAAGTTAAAACATTATTACTACTTACATAGTTTTAGGATTTCTAAAATGGTTAGAGTAAAAGTTTCATTCATTCACAATTTTAAGACAATAGAGTGTCCATTATTACTAAGTGAGACATTTAAAAATTTTTATTTGTGGTTCTTAACAGTTGTTCTGGGGAATCAAGTCCAGTGCTTCATGTGTCTTAGTCTACTGTGTGCCTCTGAGCCTGATGTGACCTATGGTTTTGTTTTCGCTCAACTGGAATAAAGAAACTTTTCACTAGGAAGGAATTATTACTTGGTTACTTTCTCCAATATCTCTCGCATACATAAAAGTAATACAATTCTATACTGACAGAAAATGGTGTTCCTATTTGGAGTAACTATTTTTTGTCGACCAACTCTTCACTAAGTCTTGCCACTTTCCTATCCCCCTTCCCATAAAACATGACTGGATCCACTGGAAACCCACTTCCAGTCAGCCTCCTCATTCAAAAGTCCAACCTTAACTAACCTACCCACTGGTAGTCCTGCTGTAAACTTTCAAAGGCCTGACTGCAACCAGACTACTTCCTGAAAGCCCTCCTCTGCTACAGGGAAAGCCTTCTTCAACTCCACCCTTTCCTGGAATCCCTGCTCTGTACCACCAGAAACCAGGCCACATCCATATCTCCTCCTTCTATGTCTCTCCTTGCTCCACCAAGAACCCAGCCTACATCGGGCTTCTCCCTCGAATCCTCACTTCATCCACCAGATACCCAGCCCCTAACTACACTATTTCCTCATAAATCCATTGATCCCATATCTTAGTACCTCCAAACTCCTCCCTTCTCTTTCATACCCCACCCCCCAACCAGACTTCTCCCTCCAGTCCCTTCTGGTTTCATCAGAAACTCTGCCCCTCTCTGTCTGCTTCTAAGTGGCCTAACTTGTCAAACACAGCCCCGAACTCTTCCCACAAAGCCAATCATGCTACACAAAAACCCTCCACCTCCGTATAACTGCCCTTGAAACCCAGCCTTGGTTGGCCAGAAGCTTCTCATATAGCCCATCTCCTGCCTGGAAAGCCAGCTCTGCTTCACAACAAGTCTCTCCACCTCCCATACCTACTCTCTCAATGCCTTGGATTGCTCCCCAGGTAAATCCAACCCTATTGGATCCTCCCTCAGATCCACACCGTACTCCAACAGATACCCTGCCCATAATTATCCTGCACCTTTGTATACCTTCCACTCCTTCTCAAAGCCCTTCCTCCAATTAGCCCCATGGCTCTAAGCCCTGACTTTCTCTACAAAACCCCCACTAAAAAACCCCCACCACACTATCCCATCTCTCGACACCCACATTGCTTAACTGGAAACCACTGCACCAGTTGGACTCCTTCTGGAAGCCTCACCATGCTCAACTCTAAATCCTTGTCCCTCCGTAGTCCCTTTTTGAAGGTTGCCTTGCACTACTGGAAACCCTGTCCAAAGTCCTTGTCCTGCCTTGTAACACTGAAATCCCCACCCAACCTTACTCCTCTTTTTGAAGTGGTGACTGGCTACACCAGAAAGCCGTCTTAACTAATCTAGTCCATTGGATCCTAACTCTGCTTTAACAAAGCCCTGGTCCTGAAAAGCTTCTCTATACATTGTGAATACATCCTGCTCTGCCAGAAACCCCACCTCCTCCCTAACACACTTCCCAAAGGCCTGCCATTCTCCACCAGAAACCATGCTTCTTACTTGCCCACTTCTTCCTAGCACTGCCCTGCCGTCTTAAAGCCAGACACTGAAAAGCCTCTCCCTCATAGATTCGTATTCCTGAACCAGAAACCCACCTTCTGTCAGCCTCTTGCTTCCATTCCATTCCCTGCCTTATGGGAAACCCCACCCTACATATCCTACTAGAACTCACAGTGCTCCACCAGAACCCCTCCTCTAAGTAACCTCCTCCTTCGTAGCCTTGTTCTTCCTTCTCAAAGCTCTTCCCCAAACAGCCTCCTCCCCAGGGACCCAGTCTTCTTCCACTGAAAACCTGTCTACCTGCCAGCCTCCATCCTAAAGTCCCACCTATTCCACAAGTCTAGTCCTTCCTGTCCCCTCCCTACTATCACAAAGTCTTACACAGACTGGCCTTCATCTCAAAGCCCCGCCCTGCTCCACCACAGGGACTGTGCCAATACCAACTCCTCCTTTGAACCAGACAGGGCTCCACCAGAAACCCCACACCACCTCATAAATTTTATTAGATGCCTTAGTCTAGTTGTAGGTTCTGTTATCAAGCAGATACACATTGTGTGAAAATGTATGAAGATGATTCCTCTAATTGGAAAACATTCTTTGAAGTATTAGTAAGATTTCATGAGTGATCAATTTATTTCTGGAAAATTCATGCACATTTGTGCCCATTAACTTAAAAAATATTAGTTATTTTAAATCCTCTGGCTTTTTTGAGGAAAGAGTTAGTGTGTATAAAGATGACTTTCAACTCATCTCTCTAATGAATAATTTTGGAGTTGCTTCCCTTACAATATACTGGAGTTTTTAGTAACAGAAATTGTCGACCAGAATCAATGATTTTCCTCCTTCCACTAAAGTGCCCTTTGGAAAAGACTGAAGTGAGATTACTCAGATAAAATGCCAGAAATAAAGATGCATTTTGAGATCAGAACACAATTATTATGAAGACCCCACCCACTAGACTTACATTCCTATTGGTCCAACATTGTAAGCCAGACCAGTATTTTCCAAAGCTTTGTATGTGGCATGCTATGGCTTATTCAGGCTTGATACAAAATGTCTCAGCCCAGAATTAAATGATGGCATTTATAGCTAAAATTACTTAAAGTCATTATTAACATCTAACGCATGGTGAGGTTTTTGTTTATACTTCTCTTTTTCCCTTTCTTTATTCCTCCTTCTTTCTTTTATTTATTCCTTACTTTCTTCATTTTTCTTTCCTCTTTTAGGAAATGAGTATGAATTTTGATATTGTATTTGCTGAACAAGTATACTACCATTAGAACATTCTTTTTTGATTTAGTTACTTTGCTCATAGGTTATCAATTTTGCTGAGGGCCAAACAGGCTAAGTTCCCCATTTCTGTCTGCCAAGTAGCTGGGATTACAAATGCATTCCAACATGCCAGGATTTAGGATGATATGAGACTCTTATTACTTTCCTTGCACACTGGTTCTGAGCTGTGATGCTCTCAAGTTTTAGCTCTTCAATTAGTGATGTGAGTTCCAGTAGCCTGCCCTCAGTATAGATTGTCTAAATGAATGATTAAAGGCAATTACACTTTAATCTCTTTTTCTTTGCCAGTCCATGGACTGTTATAGTTTTCTTTCTAGAAAATTTTTGTGTATATGTTATATGTGCACATTAATTGTAAAATGTTACTTTTTCCTCCTTTTTTGCTTTTTTTATTTTTCTTGGTCATGGGGCTTGAATTCTGGGCCTGGGCATTGTCCCTGGGCTCAGTGCCACTTCCAGTTTTCTGGTGGTTAATTGGAGGTAAGAGTGTCAGAGGTTTCCTGCCAGGGATAGCTTTGAACTACCATCCTCAAATCTCAGCTCCTGAGTAGCTAGGATTACAAGAATGAGCCACTGGCACACAGCTAAAATGGTACTTATTTTAAGTTATATGATATAGTTGACGAGTAGCATGAGTGTGTGGAAAGGTAACTTTCAATTCATCTCTCTAAATAACTTTTTTCATTTTCATAATATTTATTTCAGTGATTAATAATCGAAGCTCCCAAAGTAACAGTATGATCCTTCATTTTCTCCTTCCCATAGATACTATTGGAAGAAAATGAATGAGATTTAAGTCTAAGACAATACGTACTTGAAATTATCAAAAAATATTTTGATGCTACATAAAGAACCACATAACGCAACGTGCTTTTCATTTTCTAAAGAAAGGAATGTCATACAAGTATGTTTATTGGCAGGCTCTTTTCATCTGAAAAACAAAGAAAAAACAATATCCTAAAAAAGCTGAAAGCGATCAGCAACCATGTAAATGTAATATAGCATTGGAGACTTGAAGACATAATTGGTTCAGATAAAATAATTCTTTGAGAAAGGTATCTGTTCAATTAATTTATTCATTACAAATTTTTTATTTTTATTTACATGTTAATATATAAATACATACAAGTGTGTGTGTGTGTGTGTGTGTGTGTGTGTGTGTGTGTGTGTGTGTGTGTGTGTATGTGTGTGTGTGTATCAGCAGTATCTGTCCAGTAAACTGTCTGGTTATGTATAGTTAGGTAATTTTATCATGTCAAGTTCATCAAAAGGATGGACTTCCATAAACCTTAACAACCCTGCAACACCACTGCACATGCAAACTTAAGTGTTCATCATTGTAAGCTAGACCTGTGTTTTACCAAAGCTTTATATATAGTGTGCTATTTTTCCATTTAGGCTTGACACAAAATATGTTTGGCCCTAGAAATAAATGATGGCATTTATTACTATGATAATTTAGTGTAAATCTTTATATTGAACACATGGTCAGTATTGTTGTTTTTTCTTTCTTTTTCTTATTTTATCTTTAGGAAGTTGATTTGAGTTTTGATGTTCTGTTTGCCAGACAGGTACTCCACCACTGGAGCCACTCCATCAATCCTTTCTCATTTAAGTTACTTTACTCCTAGAGTAGCAATTTTTGCACCCATCCCAGAAAGCAGGGATTATGATTGCATTCCAATATCCCTACCTAGTAGGTTGATATGAGTGTTTCTTTTCCTTCCTAGACTGATTCAGAACTGTGATCCTCTCAAATTCTACCGCTTTATTTTATGGTGTAAGCTCCAGTTCTGCCTACTTCTAAAAGATATGACAGAAATAAATGATTACAGGTAATTTGAGTTAATCATTGATTAATATAGGTGATTTGATATAAAAAATGTAGAGTAAGTTTGAAAGTATAATCACAGTAGTCAGATATTTTGCTAAGTAATTTTGTTTCACATTAAAAACACATCTCGACCAAAATTAAGGGCTTACTTTTGCTGTCTGTCAACTTGTATGTCATTTGGGAAAATAAACTTCATGTCTTCCATGTGTGATAAAGGACTTTGAGTGGTCTGATGTGTTAGTTCACATCTATAATCTTGGTTAGAAATCAGAAATAAATAGATCACCATTTGAACATAGGCTAACCAAAAAATTAGGAAGTCCCAATCTCAACAAATTAGTGGATCATGTTGAAGCATGCCATTAATTTCAGCACAACAAGAGACTAAGTCTCTGCCAAGTACCTGTGCCACTTAGGTAACTGGCTCACATGGAGCCAGTCAACTGTCCTGATGCAGAAACTGGGCTGAGATTGCTCAAGAGGAGGGAGGAGTCTGCCACACTTTCCTAGGTTGGACCTCACAGAATGCAGTGAGCTTGCTTGCTTTACTCCCCTAAATGCCTTAATATGCCATGCTGCTGAGTGTTCATTATTTGATTCCAGTGATCTGTGGTAGAGGTATAAGGGAACATTAAATTAAAGTTCACATTCACTAATTGAGCTGCTCTTCCCAGCCTGTGAGTTCAACTCAGCAAGTGTTCATTATTTGAGAGTTGAGAATACTGAAGTAGGGGAGAGAGAGAGGGTGAGTGAAAAAAAGGATAGAAAGAGAGAGAGAGAGAGAGAGAGAGAGAGAGAGAGAGAGAGAGAGAGAGAGAGAGAGAGAGAGAGGGAAGGAAGGAAGGAAGAAAAAAGAAAGAAAAAGAAAGAGAGAAAGAAAATGTTTGAGAATGATTTTTTTTAAGTCTGGAGTCACATTGCAGTACTACATGTATTTAATATTAGGTCTGCCCCAGGCCATGCAGACCCTATGCAGATGCCTTTTCACTTCTTGGCTAAGTTTCCACCCTTTATGTGTTATCTAGGTATCTGGCACATCTGGAGGCAGCCACCTCCTCCTCCTACTAAGTCACGACCTGGTCAGCCTCTGATCACACTTTCCATCTGACTGGAGGTGAGTCCCAGGCCCTGAAGTCACATCCAGATGCAGTATTGTTAGTGTTTCCCCCAACCTGGCCACACCTCATCCGATCCTTTGCCTAGATACATCCAGGCCCGAGGTTGGGTCGCCCTATATTTTGTACATGCCTTCCCACCATGTATGGCATGGGCAGCACTTCAGTAAATAAATAACTTTACCTGGCTTAATACCGTGTTGTGTTCTCGTCATTGGTTACCTAATGAACTTCAACTAATTAGTATGCTTTACACTTCAGAATTTCTAGTTATGAATACATGGATATTTTTGTGACATATGGGAGTTCAGTATCTAGAAAACACATGCATTAACTCATAATTTAACATTATAATTCTGGCAGGAATCTTTAATAACAGCTTAATTAACCATAACATCTATTTTGTTTACTTTCCTTTGGTTTTTTTTTTTTTTTCAGCTTAAAATAATAAGAGTTGTCGGGACAATATGAAAGGATCTCTGGTTTCATATTTTCTAATCACCCTGGGCTACAACCTGTGTGCTGCCAGCTCAGATGATGGTACTTTGAAATCCTAGAAAGAAGATGCACATCATAAGGGCCAATGGCTACGGGATTTCTCAGATTTTTTAAAAATGTAATTGTTACTAATTGTACAGTGAGGTTACCATTTCTCAATTCATGTAATGTGTACATTTGTCTTGTTGACAAGGCCATCCTTTCCTGAGCTTTCTCCCAGTTTGTGTTTTTTTGTGTGTGTTGATTGTTTTTGTTTTTGTGCCTGACCTTCTGCTTGAACGCAGGATTGGGTGCTGCCTCTGATTTTTTTTGGGGGGGTCCGTTCATGGGGCCTGAACTCTGGGCCTGGGCACTGTCTCTCACTCTTCAGCTCAAAGCTAGTGCTCTACCACTTGAGCCACAGCACCACTTATGGTTTTTTCTTTTTGCTTATGAGGTGCTGAGGAATCGAACCCAGGGCATCATGCATGCATGGCAAGCACTCCACCACTGAGCAATCTTCCCAGCCCCCGCCTCTGACTTTT
The DNA here is from genome assembly GCF_019054845.1 of Dipodomys spectabilis. NCBI lineage: Eukaryota > Metazoa > Chordata > Mammalia > Rodentia > Heteromyidae > Dipodomys > Dipodomys spectabilis. The sequence continues at coordinate 2,101,955 of NW_024870946.1, forward strand.
TGTAAGCAAGGCTACTCTACCTCTGAAGCCCCAGCTCCATTTATGGTTGTTGGTTGTTAATTGGAGAGAAGAGTCTCACAGATTTTCTCACTCCAGTTGGCTTTGAACAGTGATCATCAGCCTACTGAGTAGCTAGGATTAGACCTGAGTCCCCAGTGTCCAGCTAATAAAGAGTTGGTTTCATGCTTTCCTGGTTGTGTTACAATTTTCCTCACCTCTTAGCACTAATACTACATATTGCCTGGCTCAAATCTGAATTGGTGGAACATGCTTTTATTTGAGGAAGGCAGGAATAGGAAACTATAGGCCATAGGGACATATAAGCTAAACAAATCATTTGGAATATCGCATAAAGACAAATAAGTTTACTGCAAGTTTACTGTGTTCTGTCTTTACTGTTAATTCTGCATGGCCTATGAATGATGTCATACATATCCAAATAGCCATTGGTAGAAATAAGGTTTCTCATCCTGTCCTAAAAACAAAACAAAAACCAACCAAAAATATTATGTATGAGCCCAGCAATTTCCTCTAATTAGAGACCAATCTCCCTTAGTTTATGAAAAAATGTCCTTTATTCAAGTGCTGCTACTTTTTCTGACCACAAATATAATGAAATTTGTAGTAGACTGTAGAATTGTATACCAGAGCTGTCATTTTAATTCTCAAGAAATTCAGACATTTATATGTTTTTATTTGTCAGTTGTGGCGCTTAAATTCAGAGCCTGGGCACTGACTCTGAGACTCCGTGCTCAAATTAGTTAGCACTTGGTCAGTTGAGCCATGGAGCCACTTCAAGCTTTTGAGTTGTTAATTGGAGACTAGAGTCTTATGGGGACTTTTCTTCTTGGGCTGGCTTTGAACGCTATCCTCAGGTCTCAGCCTCATGTGTAGCCGGGATTAGACGCATGAGCCACTGGCACCTGGCTTCACATAGACTTTTTTTTATTGTGAAAATAACATACAGAGGAGTTACAATTAAATGGACAGGTTATTGAATAAATTTCTTATCAAGCATTGTTGCCCTGTCCTTTGTTTCCCCTTCCCATACCTTCTTATCTCCACCACACACCTTCCCATCCCACCCCCACTACTCACCCCTCCTGGTCAAAGTTGTAAAGTTCGTTTTTCTACATATTGGCTTGTACATCTCATTGCTGCAATGGGTCCACCTGTATCCTTCCTTAAAAATGTGTTTTTTCCTTCCCCTCCACAAATTACACCAACATCAAATACAGTGAAAGCAGTGGATATACTGTGGGGAAAGGACATACAAAACAACAAAAAAATCATCTTATGAATATCTTTGAAACAATCGCAAGAATGAAAAAAATATTTGAATCTTTCTCTTGTGGTATATCTCAGCCAACATCAACTTATCTGACCTTTTCTGCATGTCTCGGACATATACTAGTTATTGCAAATAAGGGAAAACAAGGGACTTATGTTTCTTTGGGCCTGGATTACTTCACGTAATATAATTTTTTCCAAGTCTTTCCATTTCCTAACAAATGGGGCAATGTCATTATTTCTGATAGAGGCATAGAATTCCATTGTGTATATAGACCACATTTTCTTGATCCATTCATCTACTCAGGGGCATCTGGGTTGGTTCCATATCTTAGCTATGGTAAATAATGTTGTAATGAACATAGTTGTGCTGGTAGCTTTGGTATGGTTTTGTGAACATTTGGGTAAATTCCCAAAACTGGTATTGCTGGGTCATAGGGGAGCTCTATGTGGTGTCTTTTGATGAACCTCCATACTACTTTCCAAAGTGGTTAAACAAGTTTACAGACCCACCAACAATGCAGTAGGGTTCCTTTCTGTCCATATCCCCTCTAGCATCTGTTGTTGTTAGAGTTCTTGATTATAGCCATTCTATCTGGGGTAAGGTGGTACCTCAATGTTGTTTTGATTTGCATTTCTTTCATGGCCAGGGAGGTTGAGCATTTCTTCATGTGTTTATTGGCCATCCTTCTTTCCTCTTCAGAGAAGTTTGTCTTTAAGGCTTTAGCCCACTTATTTATTGGGCAGTTGTTTCCTTGAGGATTTGTTGTTGAGGGATTTAATTTTTTGAGTTCCAGGAATATTTTAGATAGGAGACCCTTGTCCGTTGTGTGGTTAGTTAAGATCTTCTCCTAATCTGTGGTTGATCTATTGATCTTGCTAGCTATGTCCTTTGCCATGCAGAAGCTCTGCAATTTCATGCAATCCTATTTGTCTAACTTTTCTTTGATTCATTGTGTTTCTGGGTGTCTTTTAAGAAAGGTTTGGCGTGTGCAAAGGAGACCTAGGTAGTCTCTTATTCACGGACTCCACTCCTAAATTACTCACGGTGATTCAAACCTTTGGTAAAGCAGCAGGGTATAAAATTAACCCTCAAAAATCAATGGCTTTTCTGTATTCCAATAATGAGAAAAGCGTGGCTGAAATTAGGATAGCAACTCCATTCATAATAGCACCACAAAAAATAAAATAACTAGGGATTCACTTAACCAAAGAAGTAAAGGACCTCTATGGTGAAAACTTTAAAAACCTGTTAATGGAAATCAAAACAGAATGTAAAAAGTGGAAAAACCTCCCATTCTCCTGAATTGGAAGGATCAACATCATGAAAATGGCCATATTTCCCAAAGCTATCTATAACTTCAATGCGGTACCAATCAGTATTCCAACCTCATTCTTCAAGGAAATAGATGAAGTAATCCAAAAATTCATATGAAACAATAAAAGACCCCAAATAGCAAAAATTATCCTTAACAGAAAGAACAGTGCTGGAGGAATATCAATACCAAATTTCAAACTCTACTACAAAGCCATAGTAATCCAAACAGCTTGGTACTAGCAAAAGAACAGACCGCAGGACCAATGGAATAGAACTGAAATCCCCGAAATGAACCTACAGACATATAGCCATCTAAACTTCGATAAGGTAGCTTAAAAAAGAATGGAAGAAAGACAGCCTCTTCAGTAAATGGTGCTGGCAAAATTGTGTTACTACTTGTAGAAAAATAAAGCTAGATCCTTATATATCACCCTGCACCACAATCAACTCCAAATGCATCAAAGACCTTGGAGTCAAAGCAGACACTCAAATAGTCATTTTATAATGATGAACTGCTTAGTGTCTCTGGCTCACATATATAATCCAAGCTATAGTTAGGAATAAAAGTATGAGAAACAAACACTGAATGCGTGTTGTTCATGATGCTTCTGCATTGGCATGATTTAATATTGTTTGCTTCTTATACTACAATGGTCTTATTTTTATTTTTACCTAGGTAGGGGAGATAAGTGCTAGCCAGTGTTGAACCTTCTTTGGTTGAGAGGGATCCATGTGGTAGTTCTTGCTTTGTATGGCATGTAATTGAAATCCGCCTGCTTTCACCTCCCCATGGACCAGGATGATAGAAGTATTCCATCATGCAAAGCCACGGGTTGGGGATCATTGCAGGTAAAACTTCACTGGTCTTGAAACGATGTCCCAAATAGCTAGCTTTACAGGCATATGCCTTCAAAACCTTGTTGTATTCTGTTTCACTTTGAAGTAGTGATTGTAGTGTTTGTACACACTTAGAGATAAAATGATAACACACTACATGTTTAATATATAGAATAGTCAATATAATTAGCAAGTTTATCTCCTAAAACATTGCAGCTAATGTATTTTGGTAACTTCCTGACTCTGCTAGTCATATTTTTTGAATATACCATAAACATGAATACATCAATAATGTGCACTAGAAGATTGGATGTTGATAGATATAGACAAGTTAGATTTTGTGTAGTAAATATATATTTATCTATTGCTGCTCTGAGGAACATTATCATCTATTCACCATAACAATACCACCATATATTCACCATGACAATAATTTTCCTGCAGTGTAGAATTTTCCATTTCATAATCTGCCATCTTTTTATCTTTTTACATTCTCATAAGTATGAATTTTTTCTTGTTTCTTCTAATGTTTTGAAATTATTAAGATGGAATTAAAAAAATCGTAGAGTCTCCTAAAATTAGCTCATTTTGTTTGGTTTGTGCTAAATCATTAAAACCAAGGTTTCCTGAAAGTTATGCTAGCAGACTATATCACTAAATTGTACTGTAATTACATCTTATTATTGAATTTTGATATAGGATTTTGCTGTTGCTGGTTTATGATATAGTGTCCTGAAGCCGGACTGAAACTTGCAACCCCACTGCCTCCATTAACAATGCTTTATCACCAGGTTGTGGAGGCTCATAATTATAACTCTAGCTAATCAGGAGGTTGATACCTGATATTTAGGTCAGACAGCCTGAGCAGGAAATTTTATGAGTCTCTCTTCTCTAGTTCACTAAAAAAGCTTGCAGCTGAACTGTAGTACAATTGGTAGAGCACTAAGGTCAAGGGAAAGAAGCTTGGGATTGTCATATAGCCCCCAAGTTCAAGCCCTAAGACACAAATATGCACAGACACACATTCATACAAACACACACACATACACACACACACACACACACACACACACACACACACACTCACACACACTTGTACACGCACAAAGTCCCAGGCAAAGTTGTTCCTTAAATACTTATCCAGAGATTGGACAACAGCCTACTTATTTGTGAAGGTTTTTCCTTGATTATTTTGATGGAGGAGGATAGTTCATGGGGCACAGACGACAAGACTTTAGTGAGAAATACTTTATAAACAACTAGCTTATAAAAAGAACAGGAGCACAGTTTTTATCTTTAAATCTTACATTCTTTCAACTATACTATTTTTAAAAAATAATCATTGAATTATGAGAAAACAATGCACCTCTTCCCTTCTCCCCTTCCCCTCTGTCATAAAATATGAGAAAAGATTCAAAAATACTCTTTTATCTTACAAGAATGTACACCTGTAAAAATGTCTGACTATATGTGTAACAATACATGTGTTTTCCAAAACTTGTTTGATTTTCCCATTGCTAAGAATTTGACTTTTTTCCAGATGAAAGCACACTGGGGCTTCAAGGGCAAACAAGATTAGGAAACAAAAACCTAATAATGTCTTAGGAAGTAGATGTCAAAAATAGATGCAAGAAGCACATGGCAGGCCTAGGGGGCCCTGAGAGGCAAAATGATTTGTGCAGGATGAGAGGAATAGTGACAAATAAGGCCTGGATCTGACCTAGGAAGGGCTCTTTGAGGCTGAGACATGCCTGTATCTAGGCCTAGCTGAGGCTATTGGGTTTTGACAATGTCCACATGTGTATAAAGTGATGTAGGAGGGGAGATTTCAGCCTCCAGTTTGTCTTTGGGATGGTCTTATGTGAGCAAGCAGCTTAGATCATTGGGCTCTGAGAGATGACACTACTTCCCTCACAATGGAATAGAATATAGAACTCTGAGAGCCACGTAACTGTAACCTACAGTTAGCTCAAGCCAGCTCACTTGGCCTGTGGCTCAGGAACAAGAAAGATGTTCCTGTACTGTTTTCAAAGTCAAGAGACTCAGGTCTCAACCATGAGATGTGTGAGTGCCTCACTCGATGCTGCAGACATTCATCCAATGTTTCAGGACTTTTTATAAGAAGAAACCAAGGAAATCACAAAGAAATTCAGGCAAGGTATAACTATGACAGTAAACCTATTTAATCTCATCCTAGCCCACAGTAGAAACTTCTTCTTATGTGCTTTTATATGTGTAGATAGAAAATAGTTGCTGTGCACTTTTCAATCCACTCTAATACAATTACTCAGTTTGAAGTGTACTCCCATTTCCGTGTTTCATAGGTCCATTCTTTTTTTACCACCTCAGTGTGACAATGAGTCCGTCCAAACCCTGAATGTGCCTTATAATATATGGAGCCTGGACTCAGGCTTTCTGGAAATTCTGGTAATGGACCTGGTCCCTGCCTACCAGAAAGGTGATCCCTTCTATGTGGGAAACTTTCTCCACCACTACACAGAGCATAGGACAATGGAACAGTTGCTGGATATTCTGTTTAAAAAGGGAGTGTTCCTGGGCTGGGAAGGTGGCTCAGTGGTAGAGAGCTTGCCTTGTATGCATGATGCCCTGGGTTCGATTCCTGACCAAGTCATAAGCAGAAAACAAGCCAGAAGTGGTGCTGTGGCTCAAGTGGTAGAGTGCTAGCACTGAGCTGAAGAGCTGAGGGACAGGGCCCAGGCCCAGAGTTCAAGCCCCATGACAAACAAAAAAAGTGAGTGTTCCTAAGCCAGGCACCAGTAACTCACACCTGTAATCCTAGATACTCAGGAGGCAGAGATCTGAGGTTCACGGTTCAAAGCCATCCCTGGCAGGAAAGTCCATGATACTCCTCTCCAATAAAACACTAGAAAACCAGAATTGGTGCTGTGGCTCAAGCGGTAGAGTGCTCCCCTTGAGCTGAAGGTCTGAGGGATAGTACCCAAGCCCAGAGTTCAAGCCCCATGACAAATCCTCCTTCAAATCCAGGGCTGATGAGACCCCCTGGCAGAATATTGGAATACTTGGTACATCTCTGAGGCAGTTTCACTGGGGTCTTGTCAAAGGAGCTTGGCTTGAGACAAAGAAGTGCAGTCCTTGGCTAGTTCCTTAGGACTGGGCTGCCAGAATATTTCATGTGCCTCATAAGCTAGTGGAGCCTTAGTAATTTGCTTGCTGAGAGACTAGGATTTAAGGAAGGAGCAAGTGGCACCCAACGTCCACGCTTACCTAGGAAATCACTAACTTGGAGGCCTTTGAAGGAATATAGACAGAAGAAAGGAGGGAACTTTTACTTTAATTGGGGGCTTGAGTGCTGTCCCATTTCTAACACACTACCAATTGAGCCCCAGGTCCAATTCTGGCCTTTGGCTGGTTAACTGAAGATAAGTGTATTTAGATTTTTACAAACTAGACTGGGTTCAAACTGTGATTCTCAGATCTCACCCTCCTGATTAGTAGGATTAGAGGCATGAGCCATTGTGCATTTATATGGACAGATACACATAAGCATCTTCACAGAATTACCATGAAATTGTATAGACATATCTCCAATTTTGTCTGTCATGTTTACATTACTATGTGGGACTTAGCGAGTCCTATGTGTGTCCTGTTAGTTCAGAAAAGGAGAAGCTTAGATTTAACTTCCTTCTCTCCTCCCATTGGTACAGATCCTTCTACCATAACTGGGAAGAAGATGAACAAGTGAAGAAGTAAGTGGACGCTGGCACAAAGAGAAGTTCTATCATTGAAAACTTGGTATCTTTGAGGTTTCTGAATCAAACTCAACTTTCTTCTTTGCACACCAGTTGGGATTTTCACCAGGAGGTTGAGGCTTGGCACTTCAGTGGATAGCAAATTACACAGTTGTTGTGGTTGTGCTTTTGGACTCTCATGGATGACAGGGAGGGCTGTGTGTAGCAAGTCAGATCCAGTGGGGAAACAAATTTCTCTTCCTATTACAGGGAGAATTTTAGAGGATTATATCTGAGAAATTACTAGAAGTGGGCTGTGAGGAGCATCCTGCTTGCAGGAGTCTCTTTCCACCTCCCAAAAATCAATCTGCCCACAGCGTTGTTTGTTTCATCTTCTCTATGTGGATGGACTTCTACCCTGATGATTTCTATGAGCCCAAGAACAATGACACCCTGAAAGAACTTACACAATATGTCAAGCTCAACATGCCCTCTTCAGACCTGCTATTCCACTTACAAATTTTCTGGAGGAACCCATGAGACCAAGGAAAAGAGGAAGAAGTCCTTGTTTAGATGCCTCAGAGCTTGTGAGTAGATGGAACCTGAGTCTCTAGGGATGTGCCTGATTGGCCAAGAGCCCTTAGTACTCCCCAGCTTGGCAAAATTTCCTTTTATGGATATTCTTTGCAAGGTAATGTCTGTTCTCCTTTTGAAAGAACTTGGAAGTAGCCACTCGTTAGAAACAGCCTACCTCCTCATCAGTGTTCAGTCCCAACTCAAATCCTATTGATCCTCCCATTAGATCCTCTTGGAAGTTTAGTGACACCTTAACGTCTAAGGTCTACTCTAAGATTCCTGTACCTATTTCCATTATCAGGTTTGCATCACCGTAGAGAAGCTCCTGCAGAACTCCAGATAAAGAACCCATCAATGATGTCGTCTATGGTGACTGATGGAGATCAAAGCCATCGCTGATCTCCAGAAATCCTGTGAAGGTAGAGGGTTTTTTTTCAATTTGTAGAAAGGCCAAAGTAGGTTTTGAGTCCTGTGGAAATCCCACTGATTCTGAACCCCACATGTGATGCAGGTGTATCTACACATACCACCAAGGAAGAAGAAATACAGAATGTCTTCCATTGTTGTTCACAATCCAGCTAGATCAGCTCTAAATCAGTCAAAAAAAAAACCCACGTCTCGTCTTGGTGTGCAGGGTAAATGTGTGCTAATGGAAAATGACCCCAGTCTATGTTTAGGAAAAATAATAAGTGAGGTCCAAAATCTAGATTCAGTTGAGGAAAGGGAATCTTTCCTCACAGAATACCCAGACCAATCTCTCGTCTTGCAAGGGATCCAATTTCCAATTGATAAATTAGAATCTGTCCCTCCCTGGACTCAGGAAGAAAATCCTGTCTTTAATGAGGAAGTAGATCCCTTTGAAGACTCTGAGGCAAAATTTCTGCCTGAAGGCAATTTAGAGGCCAGTCTAGATTTTGAGATTCCTTTTCCCCTTCCTAAGAAAATCCTTATTTTTCTTTTTCTCCTGATTTTTGTAAAAGGTTCATTCTATTTATTTTTCTAACTTTATTAAAATGTCAATGTTTTTGACATATTCTAGAATTCATGAATCCTAAATATATTCCTTTTTAAACGTACAATCTGAAGAATCGTGCATACCTGTTCTGGAGGCGGGGAAGCAGAGTGACAGGGGGTTGTAGAAGAGAGCCTACTGGATATAATAGGAGCTGTTAAATGCAAAAAGAGTGACAAGGAAGCCAGGCCATGCCTGTATGAGGTGATAAGGTCGCTACAAAAGGTCTAGGACATAGCAGATCAGATGTCCTAGAAAGTTATTCTGTCAATTGGGACAAATGCCACAATACTTATAGCGGTAAGTGGGACTCTCTTCCAACAATGAGTTCAAATCTGTATACATTTTCATTGTATTCATTTGCCTTGAGCAAATATGGAAGGAAAATTTGGCTCCAATAATATAAAAAGTCTACTTTGGGCTGAAAATATTTGACAAAATATATAGGTGATATGTATACTGGAAAGTAAAAGCCATCATCAATAGAAGAAATAAGGCTTACATAGATGAACAAACACAAAATCAGGAAAAATTTCCACAATTAAATCAGTTATATGTAAATACATGTTATATATAGCATATTATATAATATATAAGATTCAATATTACTTTTCAAACTAAAAAGGAATTTAAACTTTCAGAATTGTTTTTTTGCACAAAACATTAGTGTAAATGTTATTGGAGAAAGTAGTGATATAATTTGATTATAATTATATGAATATATATTGGTGTGTTTCTAGATATAACACTGATTTTAAATAAATATTGTATACATATATTTGTATGTATCTGTCTATGAAGTGAATATAATGAAAGTGAATATAATGAAACTGAGTATAGTATGTATAAAAAAGTTGAGTCCATGAGACTCAGACCTGTAATCCTACTGATGTAGGAAGCTGGGTTTTGAGTTTTAGTATCTCTTATCCCTAAGCCTTAGATTTTTCAGAGGAGGCATGGGCCCTCCAGTGTAGAAAACAGACACATATACCATGGGATCACACTCCCTGACCCCAGAGGAAAGTCAGTAGAAATCAGGACAAGCCTCTTATCTTGACTGTGTACTCAGTTCCTGTACCAAGAAGGCCATCTTTAGAACACCAGATGGAAAGTTGGCATTCCCTCCAAAGGTTCTAAAAAGATCCTTCTGAACGATAGTCTGACTATATTGAATTAAATCTTTTTTCCCTTCGCAAGCTGCAAACACATAGAAATATGACAAGAGCTCAAGAAAGATGGTTAAAGACTTACAAATACATAAAATTGTATACTCTGTTTCAGTAATTCAATGACAAATCATCAAAGGCATGGCAAATTTTTTTAAAGGAAATAGAAACATACTCTGAGTTTGACTGGGTGATATTTTGGTTGCTGAATTGTTGAATGCACTTCTGGGCAAAGGAGACACATACCTTGGGGAAATTGTGTGGGGTTGGGTGTCCTCACACGGCTTCACAATTAAATGGCCATAACATCTAGGATGTAACAGCCAAATTTGCCACGGCAGCAAGTAGGTGTCAGGCACTGATTTTGCCCTGAAGTGGACTCAACAACACCAACAGGCACAAAGAATGAGAAGGAATTACTATTAGCCACCAAACTTCAGCTTGAAGAGCTGTCCTGACCAGGACTAGGATAAATTGAGCTGGAGAAGGCTTATCTCCATGTAAGGCTCCTGAGCACTATGGACTAGTGTGTGTGTGTGTGTGTGTGTGTGTGTGTGTGTGTGTGTGTGTGTGTGTGTGTGTGAATGTGTGAAGACTGGGGCTTGAACTCAGGGAGATGACCTTTAGCTTTTTTTAATCAAGGGTAACAGTCTACGACTTGAACCAAATTTCCATGTCTTGATTTTGAATGGTTAATTGGAGATCAAAGTTTCAGTGTTTCACATGTTCATTCTTTGTCCCTCCTTTTAAATGACACCTCTAACTTCTTTTTTTTGGGGGGGGTGGTTTAGACGTGGGGCCTGAACTCTGGGCCTGGGTGCTGACCCTCAGCTCTTCAGCTCAAGGCTAGCGCTCTACCACTTTTGCCACAGCGCCACTTCCGGCTTTTTTCTTTTTGCTTATGTGGTGCTGAAGAATCGAACCCAGGGCATCGAGCATGCAAGGCAAGTGCTCTACCATTGAGCCACCTTCCCAGACCCCCCATTTAACTTCTGAAAGAGAGATAAATGTAAAAAAATGAAAGAAAATAAATATCATCTTGTTTCTGTTTCTTGGTCACTGATTATTTTTGACATAGTGCTTCTTACTAATAAGAATTACTGGTAGAATCTGAAAACCTATTTGAGTAATAAATAGACTAGGAAAAATGTTGTCTCCTATTTTTTATCACTACATTTCTTTTTCTCTAAGTATAAATGCCAGACTTACCCTAAGGGCCTACAATAAGCAAAATGGCTTATAGAGCTCAGATCATATCTTTCCACAGAAGATGATAGCCCCAGAAGAAAAACATGTCCACAACTTGCACAAGAAAGAGAGAGTTTGATGTCTCCTTAAATCTTAGGATCGTACTCATGAGGAGCCCTGGGGACTGATGACAGCTTAATGACCTAACATTTCCTGTGTCGTTCCACCATAGGAACAGTCACCAGTCTCCCATCACACTGTAGGTGCCATGCCTGACTGGTGACCTTGGCTGTGTCATGAGAACGTGCAGCAGGGCTCTGTCATGGTCATTGGAGAGTCAGGATTGCACACTAAGAGGACATTCATGAAGGTGGTAACAAGGCCTGAGTCAGGGTTTTGTCAGATCTAGATGATTTGTAACAGGCACTACTGTATTCTGGCTAAGAATGTGGATATATCATCGGGGTCTTGCACACAAATTTATCAAGTGTTAGCTTGCAACATTTCTGCATGAAAGCCAACAAAAGGTCATCAATGCCCTCTGAACATATTCTCATCAATATTTAGTAAGTAAAAAGCTATAAAATCAAGTTCATCATGAGGAAAAATCCGATATGAAAACCAAATTGCAGGAGCATTTACAAAAAAATGTTTTTCTGTATGTATCAAATGTGACAAAATATTAAAAGTTAATGAAGCTGGGAAAGTTAAATTGATTTCTTTTTTTACTATGGTTGCAACTATCTTTTACATTTCAACTACTTAACAAAAAGAAAATAGGCCAAGCACCACCGGTGGCTCACACCTGTAATTCTAGCTATTTAGAAACCTGAGATCTGAGGAAAGTGAACTGAAGTTAGACTAGTTAGGAAAGACCAGTGAAACTTTGATCTCTAATTAACCATTCAAAATCAAGACATGGAAGTTTGGTTCAAGTCGTAGACTGTCACCCTTGATTAAAAAAGCTAAAGGTCAGCTCCCTGAATTCAAGTCCCAGTATTCACACACACACACACACACACACACACACACACACAATCTCAAAAATAACCAGTGACCAGGAAACAGAAACAAGATGATACATATTTTCTTTCATTTTTGCCATTTTTTTACATTTATCTGTCTTTCAGAAGTTAAAGGGGTCATAGAAAAGGAGGGACAAAGAATGAACACCTGCAACACTGGTATTCAATTGGTACTATGTTAAAAATGACCTATGCAATTTGTTTTGGGGGAAGAACGAGAAAACAGTAAAAGAGATAAAGTGAAAGAGTAACATTGTCCAAAAAAATGCACTCAGGGAATTAGAGCTGTGGCTCAATATGAGTGCCATTATTCAGCAAAAGATCTCAGAGAGAGTGTCCAGGCCCTGGATTCAAGCCTCATTACTGACTAAAACAAAAACAAGAAAAAGAAATGTAATCATTACCACACGATTGTAACTAAAAACTCTACAGCACAATAATAATAATAATAACAATGATAATAATGATAATAGAAGATGATGATGAAGAAGAACAAGAGGGAAGTTAAAAAAAACCAAACCAGTGAGAAAAATTGAGAGAGCAAGGGAAGTACTGACCTTTCAAAAAGAAATATATCCATACCTGACTTATATAACTGTAACCTCTGTGTAATTCACATTTATAATAACAATACAAAAGAAAAAACAGAAATGGAGTGCTGGAGCCATAACTCAAATGGGAGGTCAGACTAATATGTATGTGATACCAAGGTCAACCCCCTTATCAATTTCTCCTTCAAAACTGGCTCTTCTCATCACTTGTGCTTTCCCTAGCTTATGAAAGGGGGTGCAGTTAAAGAAAGAGAAAGGTAATCTGTCAGGCACAGAACTGTACTTGCAAAGAGCAGTATTCACTAGAACACATGTTTACTAGACCACATGATGACTCCATGTTTTCTGAAATAAACAGAACTAGTTGGACTTGAATACATGCTCCACTGTATACTAGATGGGGACTCAAAATTAATGAAACTCTCTGGATCTCAAATTCTTTACAGGTAAAATGAGCATAACAATACGTATCGCACAGCATTATGAGATCTGGTTGTCATCAAACATGGAGCGGTTTTATCTTAGGTGTGTGTGCAACACTCAAACACTGTTGGAAAGAGTATAAACCGGCATGATGTTGACTATATTACTTAACAGTAATACAACATGCCTGTAATCCTACTTACAAAAGAGGCTGAGAAAAGAGGATCAAGGTTTTAAGTCTGGACAGGAAACTGGATCAGACTCATCTCCAATGATCTCTAAAAAAGCTTGAGGTGGAGTTTGGTTCAAGTGCTAGAGTGCTAGACTGGAGCATAAGCCTCAGGAACAGTGCCCAGGCACTGAGTTCAAGCCCTAGGACCAGCACAAGCACACACACACACTAAATTTTTTGTGTTTCTATCAACCTGCTTAACAATATATTCCCTCTTCCTAGCTCACCTGATATTTTTTGTTTTAAAAGGGACTTCCTGTGTAGCACAGCCTGCTCCTAAACTTACAATCCTCCTGGGTACTGGTAGTACAGGCATGCCTACTATAATTGGCTTCACTCAGTAATTCTATTTATAACATATTAGCAAGAAATTCATTCATACTCATGAAGATATTTGGCTTAAAGCTGTTCACAGTAATATTCTGCTGTACAAAATGTAAATAATATAACTGGATTTGGTACTATCCTACCACATGGTAATACCAGCCAATACTCAGGAACCTGACACAGGAGAATAAGCAGGTGAGGAAAGCCTGGTCTACGCTGCAAAACCTGGTCTCCAAAGGAAAGAAAATCTATAAATATTAATCTACTATGAAACATACCATATGTGAAATTTATATAATGTAACAAATAGATCATTGTTAATAGAAATAAAATTTTGGCAGAAATTTTAAATACATACATATGCATATATATTTAAACTTGTAGAAATAAAATTTCAAGTGCTTTTATCTGTATCTTTCAGACTACCTGTCACCTACTTATTTACTGACACATTGATTTCTGTTTAGTCTTCACAAAACACTGTTCTTTCACATAAGTACACATAATTGTAAAACAAAAAGTACAAAACAAACATTATCATAAATACAAATGTAGTTTAATCCCTACCATAATAATTTGGAGAAAACATACATTAAGTTAATGGCATTGTATACTGCTCAGGAAAGGGAGTCGAGGAAAATGTAGATTATATGTGTGTGTGTGTGTGTGTGTGTGTCTGTCTGTCTGTCTGTGTCCGTGTGTTTTTCATGAGTAATATTGGAGTTAGAATTTAACCTATTATTCTTGCTTGTTCTTTTTGCTCAAAGCTGACACTCTACCACTTGAGCCACATGTCTACTTCTGGATTTTGGTTTCTTAATTGGAGAAATATCTCAGATTTTCTAATATGGGCTGCTTTAAACCTGAATCCTCAGTTTTTGACCTCTAAAGTAGCTAGGTTTTAAAATATGAGCTACTGGTGGAAAGCAACTACGTTAACATTTTTGCATGTTTGAATGAATTTTAAAGTGAGACATATATGTTACTTTTGAGAGTGACTGGAAATAGTAATTAACGTTTAACAGAATTTAAAACATACAAAGCTGAGAATTTCAAGTAGCTGAGAACAGAATGGAATAAATCAAAATTACCTATGACAGTTTTCAGGCTGTGCACAGAAATAATTACATTGTTGGGAGCCCAAGGCCATCAGATAGCTGAGCTCCAGCTGGCTGCTATGCTCATGAGGCCAGCTGGTGCTATTCACAAGAATGTGGTGTTGTTGGATGGTAGGGATCAGCTTCAAGTTAAGAACCTGAAATATTTCTATTGATCTAGAAGGGGAAAAATACCAGGACAAGAAATGTGATGAAAATTGCTGAATCCAAAAACCATCCAGTCAAAGGAAGACAGAATAACTCTTTCTATATCTGAAAAGAGTATTCTCTCACAAAGAGTCATGAGCTGAATATGGTGGTCAATGTTTGTAATTTCTGAAATTGGGAGGCTGATTTAGAAGTTAGCTTGAGGCCAACCTAAGTTTTAGGCAATCAGACGGACATATAGTAAAATGCTATCTTAAAACAACAACAACAACAAAAGACCCAGTGACTGGGAATATGTTTAGTGGTACAGTGCTGGCCTTACATGCAAGAAGCACTTGATTTGATTCCTCAGTATGACTTAAGCAGAAAAACTGGAAGTGGTGCTGTGGCTCAATTGGTATTGTGCTAGCCTTGAGCAAAAGAAATTCAGGGAGAGTGCACAGGCCCTGATTTCAAGCCCCATCTCTGGCAAAATTAAAAAAAAAAGTGCAAAATGCTGTTTGTTGAAATAAATATGTTGAAGAATTTTTATACTCACTAGAAAATTGTGCTGTTGGGAATTCATAATGAACTTTGTTAGGAAAAATTAAAATAAATTAATGAAATATTATCTAGCATTGGAAAGGACATAGTGAGATGTAAAAATAATTGATGCCTATGGTTAATTGATACAACAATGTTATAGATACACTTGCCAGATTGTGATTTTTTAAAGTATATAATCGTGGGTTTTTTCTTTTTCAAAATAATTTCACTGCCAGGCATAGCTACTAAGGAGACTGAGAACTATTCAAATCCAGCCAGAGCAGGAAAGTCTGTGAGACCTTTATATCCAACTAAAGGTTCAGAAAATGTGAACTGGCACTGTTGCTTAAGTGGTAGATTGCTAGTCTTGAGCTGAAGAGTTGAGGTACAATGCCCAGACATAGAGTTCAAGCCCCACAAGTGACAAAAAATAGTAATAGTAATAATATTAATTTTATTGTTACTATTAAGTTGTTATATATAAAGGCTACCAATTCATAAGTTTTTTCTTTCCTAAAAGATATACGTATCCATCTTCATTGCCAGCAACCAGGATTTGGCCATCTGCTGTCCAGCTGATCTCTGGGTGTAGAGTCAATATGTAATACACAGCAATACAAACCATTTCTGACTGTAAATAATTTTTCTCTGCACATCTTAAAAATCAATGCTGACAACATGAAATAAAAAAATCCCTAAGTTTAAAACATTCTTCTAAAAAAGTTAAAGAAATCCTGACAACAAGTATTTTAAGAATAATTTCAGAGGGATTGGGAAGATGGTTCAGTGGTAGAGCACTTGCCTTGCATGCCTGAGGCCCTGGGTTCGATTCCTCAGCACCACATAAAGCAAAAAGAAAAGAGCCAGAAGTGGCGCTGTGGCTCAAGTGGTAGAGCGCTAGCCTTGAGCTGAAGAGCTGAGGGACAGCGCCCAGGCCCAGAGTTCAGGCCCCATGACTGGACCCAAAAAAAAAAAAAAAAGAATAATTTCAGAGAGCTTGAACTCAGGGCCTGGGTTCTTGCTCTGAAATTTACTACTCAAAATTGGGTTGCCACTTTGATCCACAGTGCCACTTCCAGTTTTCTCGTGGTTAGTTGAACAGAAAAGTCTCACCAACTTTCCTCTCCAAACTGGCTTTGAACTTGGATCTAGAGATCTCAGCCCTCTGAGTAGCTAGGATTATAGCCATGAGCCCCTGGCACCTGGCTTTTTGCTTACCTGAGACAGAGGCCAGTTAATATTAAATGTCAATCATGTTTATCTTTGTAAACTGAAGTTAACTGAAATGCCTTCCACTAGAAATAAGGAATCAAATGAGTAGGTAGGTTAAATCGTTCTTAACAAAAGTTACATATTTTCCTTGTTTTTTTTTTTTCTTCCACAACTGTGTGCTTTCCAGAATCATACCTTATCTTTCCTTGCTGGTTTCTTTGGTTTATTTCATAATTGTCCACAGCTTCTTCAGCCATCTTTTACTTATGTGAAGAGCTTTCAAACATATATTTTCAGCCCAAATTCCTTGTATACACCTCTCATCCATATATTCAAATGACATAAAAACTTGTGAAACAGTAATCATCTCTTATCATTATTGGATATTAATGTGTAAGTAAAATTTAAGAAAATAACATCAATAATTATAACATGATTTTAATAGTAATGCTAAACATAAATACAACGTTGATTATATTCTGAGCAATTTAATAAAAACCTCAAGGAAAAGAAATCACTTTTTTTAGTGCTGATATTATGGTTTAAACTCAGGACCTTACCTTCTCACTTAAGCTTTTTCCCTCAAGGGTGGTGCTCTGTATTTCAACCACAGCTCCCCTTCAAATTTTATTTGGGGGATAATATAGAAATAAGAATCTCATGGAATAAAAAAATCATTTGTGTCCCTATCTTGGGGTTCATTTCATATAACATTCTCTTATAAGGTTATATGGTACCATGTGCTACTTACTGAAAGTGAGGTTAACCATGGGACCTATGGTTATTTCACTTAATAAAATTGTTTCCCCTTCTTTCCATTTCCTAGCAAATGTGGCGATTTCATTCTCTCAGATGGAGACATAGAATTCCAGTGGGTGTGTGTGTGTTTGTATGTTTGTGTGTGTGTGTATGTGTGTATAACATTTTCTTGATCCATTCATCTACTGAAAGGCATCTGGGTTGGTTCCATATCTTAGCTATGGTAAAAGATGCTGCAATAAACATAGTTGTGCCAGTAGCTTAGTATGGTCTTGTGTGTTATCATTTGGTAAATGCCCAAAAGTGGGATTGCTGGGTTATAGGGGAGCTCTAAGTGGAGTCTTGGAAAAAATTATATTAAGTAAAGTAAGTCAGACAAAAGAAACATAGGTCCTATGGTTTACCTTACTTGGAATAACTAGTGTATATCTGCGACAAGCATAAGAGTTCAAAAGCTATGTACATACCACCAGATAAGATGATGTTAAGCGAAGTGAATCCCAAGATAGGGTTTATAATTTACCATGTGACTTTTTTTTGTTTTTGTTTTTGTATTTTCCTCCACCAAGGTATAACTCCTCTATTCACTGTTTTTAATGTTGGTGCCCAGCATCTTGTATACACCGTTTCTCTAGCTTGGGGAGGGCAAGGGAGAAAACAAAATGTTTAAATAAGGCAGGCTGACCCGTTGTAACAATGAGATGCACAAGACACTATGTTGAAAAAGAATCTTTACAATATGGTCAGGGAAGCAGGGAAGGGAGGAGAGGGGGAGTGTAGTTGTGGGAGGTGGGAGGTAGGGGAATAACAAAGGAGGAGGTAACAATGTCTCATAGAAAATGTACTCATTACCTTGCTCATGTAACTATAACCCCTCTATAACATATTTTTTCAGTAAAAACCTCTTTTATAAAACAGAAGGTGTCATGTACAGCAACTATAGCAGCTCACATATGTAATTCCAGCTGATTGGGAAGCAGAGATGACAAGGATCATGGTCTGAGGCCAGGCCAGAGAAAAAACTGCCAAGACAGCCATCTCAACGAATGAGCTTTCCATAGTGCTTCACATCTGTAATCCTAGCTAATTATGTGGGAGGCATAGGTAGCAAAGCCTCAGTCAATCTAAGATCATACCCGGGCAAAAAGTTCAAGAACTCAAGTAATTAAATGGACAAGAAGTATGGTAAAAGTAGTTGAGCTTCTTGATGCTATACAACCAGAGTGTGTCTAGCAAGCAGGGAACCCCTGAATAGAACCCTTCCACCAAAAAGCCTAAATAATTTTAGCCTATTTGAACATCTAATTTCAAGGAGCCTGACAGATCAGAGATGATGACATTCTCTTTAAAATTAGGTATTCAAAAGAGACAAAGTTATTTAGGTTTTGAAAGAATTGAAAAGGAAAATGCATGTGATTTTTGTTAGCTCTGTAATTCTTGAAAACATGAAATGTACTCAAGTATTTAATATATATCCATATGTGTGCATATGTCCATGTATATATGTATATCCATGTATGTATGTATATATATATATGTATATATACATATGTATATGTATATGTATATATATGTATCTATATATATATACATACATACATACAAGTGGTTCATCTGTTTTCTGTGTAGCAAATGGTAAAAATGAATCTGTATAATCACTACTCAAATGCATGAATAGACAAAGAGAATGAGCAGAGAACTCATATTCAGGAAATTATGGCTAGCCCATAACTCTGAAAATCTTTTACATCAGTTTGCATGTTTCAGTTACTGCAGTACAGGGACAGTATGACAACAGTGGGATACTAGGCAGATGAAATGAGAAATGACAGATACAAATGTTAAAATATTCTTTCTGATGGTTAAGTAGAATTTCCTGTGTGTGTGTGTGTGTGTATTACATTTTCTTGATTATTTTTTCTCTTGAAGGTTATCTGGGCAGATTCAATAAGAATGGTCTGGCTGAAACCTTTACTATATCCTAGTTTGTGATCTTTCAAGTAAATGCCTGGAGTAGAGTTGCTGGATCATATGGAAGTGGGTAGTCAAATGAGGGGTGAAGGGTTAAAAGGTAGAATATTGAACAGGAAAAAAGGGGGAAAATGCAGAGAGGAATCCAATAAACATCCTACAATATTAAGAAGAGTGAAGGAAGAAAAGGGATGGATGAGAATATTGAAAGGGTTGGCATTGATCAAGGTATATTGTATGCATAAAATGCTTTGTTTAATGATAATTTCTATCCTACTTAAAATAATAATTAAAAAATCATGTCCCTAAACTGTTATGCAATTAGAAGCAAAGAATAAGAATTTGCTCAGATCAACTCCAGGGTCTATAAGTCTTTTTTGTTAGGATAAGTTTTAGAACAACACTAATGATACATATAACCTGAAGAAAATTGAATGATTTTCAGGTATTTAAAATAATCATTTTGGAGATATGGCTCAAGTGGCAGAGTGCTACTTAGTGATCAAAGCTGTCAGATAATGAATTCAAGTCTTAATCTCGAACAAAAGTGCAAACAATCTGTAAAATTCAGGCACTTTCCTGGGCACTGGTAGCTCATGCCTTTAATCCTACCTTTAATTAGAAGGCAGAGATCTGGAGATGTCAGTTCAATGTCAGCTTAGATAGGAACGACTGTGATTCTCTCATCTCCAATTCACTGCCAAAGAAAGCTGGAAGTGAACTCATGGTTCAAGTGGTAGAATGCTAGCCTACAGCAAAAAGCTCAGGGGCAGAACCCAATCCTAAAGTTCAAGCCTTAGAATAGTGCATTTACATACACAGGGGAAGTAAGTCACTCAAGTTCTCAATCTTCCATTTCCCTAATCCTAACTCAAATCTTGGACAGAACCCTTAGAGTAACCTTGATGATAATAGTAACCCAATCTTAAAATTAATGGAAAATATATCCTAACAGATACTCATTGTCTTTGAAATGATTTGCACTTTGCTCCAAATACTACAGATTCCCTGACTTGGACTCTGAAATCGTTCCCTATTATGAATCATTAACCTCAAATCTTCATATCATGAAAACTTCCGTAGTTTCCACTGATCTTAACTTTTACTGAACTCCTCTATCTCCAAAAAGAAGTTGCAGGTTTACTTAAAATCTACTCTAGTTCCTAACCCTAACTATATATCTAAACCTTACTAGAAACCTAACTCTAAATTTAATCCTATTGAACCCTGGATAGGAAACTTAAGAAAACTCTGTAGTTTTTGTTAAATTTCACACTTATTTTACTTGAAAGTGTTAGCAGAAAACTCAGTTTTACCTTAAAGCTTACCCTTCCCTAAGCCTAAGTCTAACCTGAACTAGACAAGCAACCCTAGCCCTAGAACTAATAGCCTTTGGATTCTAAAGGTCATAAAAATACATTAGTTTTTATTCATCCTAAATTTGATTTAACTCATCTCTCTAAAAATAGTTTGTAGTTTTATTCATTATCTTGCCATTTTTGTAACCCTAACCTAACTGGAATATTGAGGCTAACACTCACACTAACCATACCCTAATCTTAATATTATTAGCAGTTTCTTATTTCACATTCATCCTAATTCTAATTAGACTTGTTATTCGAAGATTTACTTTCAGTTTGACCCTAAACTTTCCATTTCCCTAATGCTAACACTAACTCCAGCTGGAACTGAAACCTAACTTTCACCCTAATGATAGTCCAATTCTAATGTTTAAGAAAAATACTCTGTTTTTATTCATTCTAATGAATACTCCAGTTTGCACTCTGGAAATGAGTTTCAGTTTGCCCTAATTCCCATAAATTTTCTGACTCTTCCTCTGAAGTTATCTTGTTCCCTAATATGAACCATTATATTATTTGTCCTCACATTCTCTTATCAGGAAAAATACTGCAGTTTCCAATGATCCCACCTTTTCCTGAACCCCTGTGACCTAAAACAATATCAGATTTACTTATCATCTAGTCCATTAATTAACTCTAACTCTCAACCTAAACCTGGTTGGAAAACTCTCATTAATCATTATAAGAATGATCACTGAGAAATAAATATAATGATAATGGTCTAGTTACTGTTCAATCTCATATTTTTGCTTCCACTTGTTAGTGAAAACTGAATATTATACTAAAACTTTCCTATTCATAGCACAGTTCATACTGACCCTAATGTTAATCCAAATTATATGTCAATACTAACACTAACACAAGTACACTAGTTTTCACTCATCCTAACTTGATTCAAATAAGCCTTCCAAAAATAGGTTTCCATTTTTTTCCAATATCTTAGTCATTTTCTAACCCTAAACTTAATCTTAACTGGAACATTGAGAATAACCATAACCCTAATTGCAAGTAGATTCTAATATTAATAGCAATACTCTAGTTCACATTCATTCTAATTTTTGCCAGGCTTATTCTAAAATTTACCTTCAATTTGACTCTCATTTTTTTCCTCCTTCACTCTAAACCAAATCATGGCTAGAATCGTAACCATATCCTTGACACTAACGGTATCTCACATCTAAAATTTATGAAAAATGCTTGTTTTGTGTCATCATTACTGAAATTCCACCTGTAATTCTTGAAATAAATTGCAGGTTTTCCTAAACCCTATAGATTTTCTCACTCTTAACTCTGAATCTATCTTGTTCCTTAACAGGAATCATTATATCCATTGATCTCAAATCCTGATATTATGAAATACATTATACTTCCAATATCCAAGCTTTTCCTGAAATCCTAGAACCTAAAATAAGTTCAGATTTACTTAACATTTAATACATTTCTTTTCTTTTTCTTTTTGTCCAACGTGGGGCTTGAACTCTGGGCCTGGGCATGATCCCTGAACTCTAGGTCATGATCCCTCAGTTCTTTAGCTCTAGGTGTGCACTTTACCACTTGAGCCACAGCAGCACTTTTGGGTTTTCTGGTGGTTAATTGGAGATAAATGTCTCATGGACTTTCTGCCATGGCAGGCTTTGAACTGCGATCCTCAGAAATCAGCTTCCTGACTAGCTAGGATAGTAGGCACGAGAAACTAGTTTAACCAATTTATTTATCCTATTCTCAACCCCCTTTAACCAGAAACCTAATCCTAATTATAATCTGACTTAACACCACATAGTTACTGTAAGGAAAATTGTCTAGATTCTATTCAATCACACATTTTTTTGTTTCTACTTCTTATTGGAAAACTAAATTTTAGACTAAAGCTTATCCTTGCCTAAACCTAATGAGAACAAAATGTAATTCACCCTTTAAGCCAAATTATGTCTGAATTTTTAAAATAACACAGACACTGGTTTTTATTCATTCTAAACTTGATGCCATTCATTCCTCTTAAAATATGGTGCAGTTTTGCACCCTTTTATATCTTACATCTTTTTCTCATGTTAACCGCAGCTCTAACTGGAACACCTTGCCTAATCCTAAATCTACATATAACCGAATTATAATGTTAATAGCAAGCCTCTATTGCACTTGTATTCTCTTGCTCAGCGTGTAGGTCTAAATTTTACTTGCATTTTGAGCCTACATTTTTAAAGTGTTTTTCTATTTCCTGTCAGGTTTTCTTTTTCTTTTTTTTTTCTTTCTTTTTTTTTTTTTTTTTTTGGTCGGTCATGGGGCCTAAATTCTGGCATTGGGCGCTGTCCCTCCACTCTTCAGATCAAGGCGAGTGCTCTACCACTTAAGCCACAGCGCCACTTATGGTTTTCTAGTGGTTTATTGGAGATATGAGACTCACAGACTTTCCTGCCTGGGCAGCTTGGAACTCCGATCCTCAGACATCAGCATCAAGAGTAGCTAGGATTAAAAGCATGAGCCACTGACGCCCATCTTTATTATTTTTTTAAATTTTATTTTATTGTAAAGATGCTTTAAAGACAGATTAGTTATACGAGTAAGGTAATGGGTATATTTCTTGTTGAGGACTGTTACACCCTTCTTTTGTTGTTCTCCTACTACCCCCCTCCCTTACTACTCCCTCCCCTTGGTGTAAAGTCCATTTTCAACAAAGGGTCTTCTGAGTATCATGTTGCAATGAGTCATCCTGTATTGAATCTATTTCACTAACCTTAATTCTAATTTTGTCTGGGATCCTAAACATAACCATAATAATAATGATAGCTAAATTCAGAAGTTAATAAAAATATTCAAGTTTTTATTCATCCTGTTAATTCACTATCCAACTTGAATTAAATTGCAGTTTAGCTTAATTATGTTTCCAAATTAGATTATATGTGCATATATAAAGATGTAATTTTATGTGAAATGCAGAATATATTTGGAAGAAGAAGTAATGAAAAGAAAATAGAGGGAGGGAGTATAATCAAATGCTTTAAACATATTATGGAATTGCCACTTCTGACAATTAATAACCATTAACAAAATAACTAAAAATTAATAAAGAACACACTGCCGTCTAGTATTTTTTAAGAGAGCCATGATATGTCTTGTGAATAAAATACTTGTGTTAGATAAACTTTGTTCATGCATATTTTATATTGTTATTGGTCAATTATTAACTTAATGAATAATAATATATCAAATAAGATTCCATGAAAAAATCATAAAATAGTTTTTTAGTAATTGAGAAAAAGTTATAGTCATGAATTTTAGGAAACTAAATTTCTATTTATGAAGCAATGATTTAGGTTTACTAATCTAGTTATTTTAGAGAACATAATTGGCATGAAAAACAACTAACTGTACATCTTGTTTCTTTACGGAGTGATGTTTAAACATTGTCTTTCATTCAAATGAATACTTAGGTTTACTTTTCAAAATAAATGCAATTTTATCTCCTTTCAGAACAAGTATTTAACCTGGAATTAAATGTATTAGCATATTCAAGTATTTAAAAGCTAAAATTTCTATGTTTGATACGTAGCTCTACATATTCAGAATGACACAATTTTTGTATTCGTAAATGTCTAACCACTGGGATTTTTGCTTCATCAACATAAATTATCTCATGAGGTTGTTGCAAAGGTTCCAGTAGCCAGTGTGGTCAAAAAACATTTCCTGAGTTCTAAAAATTAAATCTTATCATTTTTAGCCTTTGATTACATCTTTATTGTCTCTTCAGAGCAATTAAGCTAAACTAAATACCACTTTTTAAAGATTTTGCTCACATTGTAAATAAAATCAACACAGGTCACAAAGAGACTGATTATTTCAGACTCATCATATTTGGTAAAGTTAGTGTGAAGAATGTAGAGAGCAGAAGATTCATATACTCAATAAATATTTTTGGTTAATTTAAATTAAATTAAATATCTGGATTTCTAATTTGGAGGTTAATCACATGGAAACAGGAAAATAATTTTTTGAAAATAATTACTTTGGGACCATTTTTCTTCTTAAAATATGAAGCAAAAATATCTCTAAGAAATATATTTTTTTCAATAAAATGTTTCAACCCTTAGTAAAGTGCTTTATACTTTAATATAAAGTCTGTCTCAAAATAGAAATTCTGCAACTAATCTAATGTGTGTTTTCATGCACAAAATTCTGTAACTTCTAGTCTTATGTGATTTTAATTATATTTTATAGTTGTGACATGATCCCTACTTATATTTATTACAAACTTCTGTAATTATACAAATCATGCCAGTACACACTAACTTACGTAAGATAATATTCAAACAAATTTATCTTTTTTTCCTGTCTCCAACAGGGAAATATGATGTGCTGAAGTATATTAAATGAAAGCACTCTAACAGAGAGTCTTTATGGAATGGAAATTTGCACCATGAGGACGAGAACATGAGCACTTTCTACTTGGCTGAACAGGAATTTTTGTTTCTACAGTATTTTCTTACTTTTAATCACACAGGAAAAGCCATAAACTTTGAAATTCATATGAAGGAATTGTTTTAGTAAAAGATGTGGCAACCCTGCTCAAAAGCTCGATCTTATCACTAGGTCTTTGTGCTTGCTGGCTGATCTATTTCTCTATCATATGTTTCATATTATTAAAAATATTAGTAATTAAGCAGTAAGTACATTACAAGACATTCCTGAAAATCACAGCTATTACAGTTTAATAATCAGAAGTGAGGAAAAAGATTATATTAATCTCCAATTTCTCCCTTTGGCCTTCAATTTGTCAATTAATTTTCAAAACTATCATGAAAGATGTTAGTTTATTTTTCCCTTTTTAATTAGAGATTAAGCAAGTGTTTTTTTTTTTTTTTTTTGCAGTAAAAAGTGATGACAATGGTATCAGAGCTCTGGTAAGGGCACCTTCTCCTTAACAATTAATGCTCTACGGACTGTAAATATAGAAGCCACACTAAAATTCTCTACACACACACACACACACACACACACACACAAACACACACACACACACAAACAAGCACACATACACACACAACACTGCCACCCAGACACATCAAAGATATGTTCCATTCCCTTGTAATGATAGTTGATTGATGTTTGCTGCATTGCTTTATCTCAGCTTCAAGATCTTTCTTAGACCTTTATCTTTCCCCGAGATCAAGTCCCTAATTCTTAGTATACTGAGTGTCTGTGTATTCACAATAGGTTCCTGCCTGCTTCAGGCCAATTAATACCCTGAATAGAGTATCCTGAAACTTCACATCCCAGTCTAACTCCATGAGTTTATACACCGTTGCAAAATACTAAAATTTATTGGATGTAGAAACCAAGAAAACACCCACCTTGTTACTATAGTAGCAATTGACATCATGAAAGTAGAAGAATATTGATCAAGAACTGAGGTACGAGAATGGGGGTATGTCTAAAATGTAGAATACTGGATATGTGTTACAGATACAAAATCATCATCTATAGGCGTATTTATTGATAACGTAATCATATATTGAAAGCAATATTTACAAATACAGTTTTTCAGTTACTTTGCTTACCTCTCACTTCTGATCACAAATCAGCTCATGAATTTTTATAGTATCTTTGAATAAATGACACCATTTGCATGTATGTAACATCTTAAAATAAGACAGTATGCTTTTACATCTTTCTTTCTATATGACAAGCCCTTATTTTTTGTTTCCCTGTTTGCTGATTAACTGTTTTCCTGGAAACAGGATATTCACATCAAACCTGGGTGTAATTTTTATTTTTTAAATTTGAAATATAAACTTTGTTGTGACTTGTCATTTTCTAAAGATGAGTGATATTCATGAACACTAATATGTTGGTGCCTTTAAGTAAATTGAGACTTGATGTGGTATGATAGTTCTTGTGTCTAATTGACATAACCATTAGATGATTCATGTATAAACATGTGCATTGCACTTTTTTATTTATATATATAAAATAGTCCCCAAGGATATACTTTAAAGTGATAAGGGGGGGATTGTCTCCATGTTCCATACTTTATATTTATTTCAGTAAAAGTACTAGAAATAAATGATGTTTACTGGAACAATATAAAAGAACATATTTTCTTTAGAACGTATTTCTAAAGATAATAGATTTATTGTTTAAAGAATAGAAAAGAATAAAATAGGTTTCTTGCTTGGGACTGAATAAATTACATATGAATGTAGTCTCAAGATGAGACTCAGAGAGAAATTCATATTAATATTACTGAGATATATATCACAATATAAGCAATGTACGTATTTTAAGGAACGGGTCATTCCAAGCCCTAGATACCTAATAGATGAAGAATGGTATTGAAAATAGCAGAGGAAATCAATTCAACATGCAGATGTTATGATTTTATAATACTAATATGAAAAAAATGGAGCATTTGCCTTTCTGAAGGAGAATGTTTAGCCAATAATTTCAGTGAAAGGTATCAGTTGTAATCAGTCTAAAGTCTTTTCCTCCAAGATATCCAAGAGTATTATACTCATCCTCTGAAGAGTAAATAAGAGTTAATTAGCTTTGCTTTATATTAATTTAATTGTAGCAAATGGGTTAAAATGTCTGCACTCTTTCTTTCAATGTAATAACTTACATTTGTTTTACCTAGACTCAAGACCCCCCAAAGACCACCAGAGACCTCGACCAATGCAAGTAACAAAGGCATCTTTTATTTGCAATCTCCAGGCTGGTGCTCTGTGCAATCAGTAACCCATGACACAAAGAGACCCCAAGCATAGAATCAGCACAGTTTTTATAGTATTAAACAAACAACTTTATGGAAGTTTTACATGAGAAATTACATGATTGATTAACATTTTAATAAACTAAGCTATACATATGTGATTGGCTAATATTATTGAGGTGTTATTGACAGGAAGTGTCTGGCCACTGGGTCACCGTGTCCTGCATAGCCACCCAATGTTTGGTGAATGCATTTGGAGAAAATTCTTGTGGCTTTTCAAAGGATTATTTATGTCTCAGTTGTCCAGGAATTGTTTTTCTTTTTGTGACATTTCTGGGTCCAACCCATGGTTATTTTCATAATTCATACCTCACAAGATGGTTGCTAGCCTGTAATGGAGTTACTTAGGCCTTCATTGTGCCTCTTTAAGCTTTAAGCTCTTCACATTTCATATTATTACTGTCTCTTCATACAAGCCTGAAATCACTATGTAAAGGTAACACAAACAGAAAAACAAAAATAACTTGATACAACCATCACAAATCCTAAATTATGTGAAAAAAATCCACAATATAATAAATGAACCAGAGGAAGAGGAAAAACAGTGGGAGAATAACAACAGAAAA
The DNA here is from genome assembly GCF_019054845.1 of Dipodomys spectabilis. Taxonomy (NCBI): domain Eukaryota; kingdom Metazoa; phylum Chordata; class Mammalia; order Rodentia; family Heteromyidae; genus Dipodomys; species Dipodomys spectabilis. The sequence continues at coordinate 2,130,032 of NW_024870946.1, forward strand.
TTACCCTAGATTTCTCTAATGAAACAGAGATTTAGAGTCCTAGAAGGTACTCCACTTCTAGAGTGTCACACCAAGTTAGGTATAATTATATATAGATATACAATTCAAAAGAATATTTTATACTGTCTTCACAAGAAAACAGAAATCTATGAAAAGTTACCCAGCCAGGAAGGTGAATGCTGTGACTGTGTTGGCCAACATATTCAAAAACACAATTGCAGTGTGGAAATGAAAGGGTCACTTGGGAAAAAATCATGAACAGAGAGACAGTCACATATAAACATAGAGACAATTCACCTTACCACTGGATAGTCGGAACTGTCGTTGGAACCACAAGTATTAATTTGACAACATCTCTCACAACTGATCTCTTCTCCTACACTTAATGGTCTAGACAAAAGCCTAATTCCAGAAAAACAAATCACAACAGAAGACCAAAGCAACACCTGACAAATCATCCAAGAACATAGATAGTCACCTATTAAGATCATAGATCCCCAAATGAAAGCCAAGAAATACTTCAAATGGACAGAACAAATCAGAAAACTATGAGAAAAGTCATACCAAGGTAATATAATTCACACAGTAAATGAACGGGCATTAGAACAATCAATTATCTAGAAGATGTTTTTCAAAATACATTACAAATACTGCTGAAAATGTGATTAATGAAAAGGTACAAAACCTCTACAAGGAAATTTGTGAACAAGATGAGACTAAGCAAAGATCAGCAAAATAATTCATGGAGACTCCAAACACAAAGAAAAATAAATTCTGAGAAGGCAAGAGAGTCCAAGGGAAAAATGGATGCCTAGTTAAAAGATATGAGAGAAGACACAGCTAAAACACATACCTCCCCAGCCCCCACCAAATAAAATGTTGTAAAGAAAATCCATACAAGACCTAAAATGAAGCTTTAATAAGGAGATAGAAGCCCTAAAACAATAACCAATTGTAAGACAAGGAAATCAAAGAGAGAGGCTCATTCAGATAAGAGAAGCCTTTAGAACACCAAACAGAGTATACCAGAACAGAACAAACCATCATCACATCATAATCCATTAGAGGATCACTAGACATCAATGAAGGGATTCTTAAATCTGTCAGGAGAAAAGTCATTATATAAAGGATATACAGTCAGAATAAATACAAATTTCTTAGCTGATATGGTAAAAAGGGGAGCCTCACATGATATATGACAAACATTAAAGGCAAACAACTACCAACCGTGAATATGGTCTAAAGCCAAACTCTCCTTTACATTAAAAGGATATATAAAAATATTTCATGACAAAGAAATCTTGAAACAATGTATCTCCACCAAATCAGCAGGATAGAAGTTAATCAAATATATCCTACATAGAGAAGATCATGAAGAACAGGAACTGGTTATATAAAATGCTCCCTACCAGTGAACAAGGTAAATATATTAAGAGTAGATGAGACACAGAGCCTAATAGCAGGTCAATAACATACCAGGACTTATGAGATATTTCACAGACTTAACTCTCAATATCAATAGACTTAACTTTCCAATTAGAAAACAGACTAAATAGTAGTATAATAAAACAAGACACATGCATGTAATATCTACAAGAGACACATTTTATTGACAAAAACAAACACATACTCAAACTGAAAGGCTGGAAGGAAAATCTTCAAGCAAATGAACACCATCAACAGGCCACAGTAGAATTTCTAACATAAAATAAAATTCAAAATAAAATTACTAGGAAGAGAAATTATATATTGATAAAGGCACATCTCCATTAGGTGGATATATCAAGTCTAAGTATCAATGCCTGGAGCACCCCACTTCATCAACCAAATATTACTTAACCTAAAAACATTTCTCAACACATCATTGAAATCCATGGATAGGTCATCCAGGAAAAATTCAACCAAGAAACTGAAGACCTAAATAACTACATTGAACTCCTAGCCCTAACAGACATCTACAAAATATACATTCAGCATCAGTATACACATTCTTCGCAGCAGCTCATGAAAGCATCTCCAAAATAGAACATATCCTATATCACATAGAAATTCTATCTAAATTGAAAGAAAAATTATTTGAATTCCCATATCTTGTCAGACCACAACAGAATAAACTTAGAATTAAAAAAGCTAAAGCAAAAAAAAGTTCCCAAACCCATGAAGACTGAACAACACATTGCTGAATGACCAGTGAGGCACTGAATACATTAGAATGAAAATCTGAAAGTTTCTGAAATTTAACAAATTGAACACACAATATACCAACTCCTCTGGGAAACAGTAAATGCAGTACTTAGAGGAAAATTTATAGCTCTAAGTGCCTACATCAAGCAATTTGGGAAATCTGAAGTCTTTATTTTAATTATATACCTGAAAATTCTTGAAAACAGGAACAAGGCCAAACCCAAAGCAGAAGACAGAAACAAATAAAAATAAATAAATCAGAAATAACCAAATAAAGACAAACTAAAACATAAAAAGATCAACAAAACAGAAGTGGTTGTTTCAATAAATTAACAGAATTGATAGACCCATACCAAATCTAAGAAGAGAACTTACATAGATAGAAAGATAAATAGAAAGCACACAGATTGGGAGAAGTTTGTTACTTGCTCTGCAACAGGCAATGGCCTTACATCTCAAATATATTTAGAGCCCTAGCAGTTAACTCCCCCCAAAAACAAATCTTCAAAGAAACAACCCTCTTAATAAGTGGGCTAAAGTTTTAAAGAGAGACCTCTCTGAAGAAGAAATATGAATGGCCAATTGAAACATGAAGAAATATGCAACATTTCTGGCCATAGAAATACAAATAAAAGCAACATTGAGATTCCACCTCCCCCCAGTTTGATGGCCATTATGAAGAAAACTAACAATAACAGAGGCTGGTCTGGTGGGAATATAGCCAAACAGGAATGTTACTACAAAATGGGTTGAAAAGTAAACTTGTTCAAATACTCCATAAAGAAGTATACAGGTTCCTCAGAAGATCTCCCCTATAACCCAGCAATCCCACTCCTGGACAATTACCCAAATGACCACAGACAAGGCCATACTGAAGTTACCATCACAACTATGTCAATTGTAGCAGTGTTTACCATAGCTAAGATATGGAACCAACACAGATGCCCCTCAGTAGATGAATCGATCAAGAAAATGTCATAGATATTCACAACAAAATTCTATGCTTCCATCAGAAAGAATGACATTGCCCCATTTGTAAGGAAATGGAAAGACTTGGAAAACATAATACATCAAACAAGCCACATCCAAAGAATTATAGGATACATGTTTTCACTCATTTAAAAAAACTAGAATATGTTTAGGATATTCCTATAAAAGATCACAACAGCTCAATAGTTATATGCATGTCACCATAGAAAATGATGCTTATTGAAATGAGCTCCAAGAAATGGACACAAGATGATTGTATAGAGAACTGCTTTTAGTTATTTCGATTTACTTTTTCCTCTTTGGATTATTCCCTGTAGTCATTGTTTTTGATTTCTGTACCTTTTGTCTTATACATAAGTTTATCTGATTTGGGGAAGGGAAGGGAAATCACAGAAATAGTCGGACAAAGATTAACCAAAGCAACAGTGATATACACTAAGCACTATGTTAGAAATGAAATTTACAACTTTGGGGAAAGGGGATATCAGGGTTGGGGGAAGCAGGAAAAAATGAGGAAGTGGTAACACTGTAAAAAAAAGTACTTCTACTCATGTAACTGTAACCCACCCCTTGGAAAATCACTTTCATAATAAAAAAAACCAAAAAATAAAATAAGAGAGCTGACAGGAAGCTCAGCCTGACTTTTCTGCCATGCTCCCTAAGACAATGGGTGCTATTCAGTCCACTTCTTGTGGTGCTAAGTCCACTTTTTGTCAGTCGTAGGGTTTGAACTCTGGGCCTGGGCACTGTCCCCAAGCTCCTCAGCTCAAGGCTAGCGCTCTACCATTTGAGTCACAGCACCACTTCTGGTTTTCTGGTGATTCTTTGGAGATAAGAGTCTCACAGATTTTCCTGCCCAGGCTGCCTATAAACCATGGTCCTCATATCTCAGCCCCCTGTGTATTTAGGTACCAGCACTTGGCTTAAGTGTAATTCTGACTCTCTCTCTCTCTCTCTCTGAAGAACTTATTTAATGGGTGCTAGAGGAGGTGGCCCAGCATCCCCATGTGGCTGGAACCAATGTGGCCTTCTCATTCTGGAGGTGGGCTGTGGGTCAGGAGTTGTCTTGCTCAGTCTGTTTTTCCAGCTCCATGAGGTAAGCCCCTCTGTGCTCTGGCTAGATCGTGACGGTTATTCATTGTCCATCTAGCCTTACTGGACTCAATATTGTGTTCAATGTCCTTTTCTAGCAAAAATTTCTGGCTAAAATTATGATACGTAGTTACGGAATGAAAAAGTAATGCCAATCTTAAGAAAGTCATTTAGGGCTCTGGGAATGTGGCTTCACAGTACGGTGATTGATTAGCATGCATGAAAACTTCGGTTCGATTCTTCAGTACCACATAAACAGACAAAGAATCACTGGAAATAGTGCTGTGTCTCAAAGTGGTAGAGGGTTAGCCTTGAACAACAACAACAAAAATAGCTGAGGAATAATTCCCTATCCTGAGTTGAAGCTCCAGGACTGGCAAAACAACAACAACAACAACAACAACAAGTTAGTAAATGGAAAATAAACAACTCATACTTGGAATATATAATTGCTCCTTCATACTCATACCTGACAATAGTCCCTAATTCATGTACTTTACCTATATTAGTATACAATATTGAAAAAAAAACAAAAACTTTTGTTCATCAAGTCACGGCAATTAATGCCAGGAATGTGCTTAGATGTCAGGTGAAGATTAATTCTGGAAATTCAAAGATTCCAGGTTTTTGAGTCGTCACTGCTAATCACAATCAGAAGGATAGTATAAGTGAGATTTGGGAATCTTTTTGATAAGTCATGGCACCAAAAAGGCAGAGGCTAATTATAGTTTTTACAGAAGAGAAGGAATAACTCCAGATGGAAGGAATAAATGGTAATAACTAAGTGATACCACAAAATGTTCTAGGGAACCATTTCTGGTTATTAAAGAACTAGTCATCAACTAGGCTTATTCCTCATTGCCTTTAGCATTCTAGTAATTAGGCTAATTCTTTATCTCTGTGTGATAAGTTGTATATCCTTCTATGCTGTACTTTCATACCTGAACTCCTTTGCTTTCTAAAAATCTCAGTCTTTTATATTTCTCTATGAACAATTTCTGATATTAAGTCGACAAATACAGACAGAAGAAGATGCTAATGTAAGAGTCCCATAACACATGAATCATTAATGTAACAACATGAAAAAGGGGGATAAATTTATTGCTACCTCGATTTTTCTAAAAAGTTGCAATGTCATCATTTGATTCAAATTTCCATTCTTTGTCTACATAGTGTCAATAAGTGCACATAAATGCAAATATAAGACGGATGCTGGTGGCTCACACCTGTTATCCTAGCTACTCAGAAAATTGAGAACACAGGATTGTGGTTCAAAACCAGCCTGGTCAGGAAGGTCCATGATCTTTAATTAACCACATGAAACCCAGAAGTGGTACTGTACCAAAAGTGGCAGAGTGCTCAACTTGAGCTGAAGAATTGAAGGAGAGGGTCCAGTATCAGACTTAAAGACCCATGACCAACAAAAAAGGGCAAATATGACTTTAATTTTCCCCGAAAAGAACGACGAAGTCAATAGTAATCTTCCCAATTAGAAAAAAATTATTCCAAAATGATTCAGTGCACCTACTTTTGTTGAGTTATTTAAGTTATGGTTTCTTTGCTGGACATATTCTCTTCTTTTAAAAATTGTCAAATATTAGATTTATAATAAACTTCATCTAATATTTCTTAGTTCAAAAGAGAAATCCAAGGCGAAACAAAGGAGGAGGCTACAATGCTTGATAAGAAATGTACTCATTATCTTGCCCATGTAATTGTAACCCCTCTGCACAGTATTTTCACAATAAAAAATAAATAAAAATTAAAAAAAGAGAAGTCCGTACAGTTGAAGTCACTTGGATTTATTACTATCTCAGTTCAAAGCCAACCCAGGCAGGAGAGTCTGTCTAACTCTTATCTGTAATTAAACACTAAAAAAGCCAGAAGTGGAGTTTAGGCTCAAGCAATAGAGTACTAGCTTTGGGGGCAGGTGGGCAGGAAAGACAACTGTACTGGGACAGGTTCCACCCTCTAGGTTCAAGCCCCAAAACCAGCACAAACTAAACAAACAAACAAGCAAATGAAAAAAACCACCTGTTTCTTTGTGACCATACTTAAAGCATTGGTTTGAGAAGAGGCTCCTTTTGCTGATCGTACTCACTGGATCCTGCTTTTTGGAATCCTTATTGCTATGGAGAACTCAGGACGAGACTAAAGAATTGGGTAACTGACTCCTGCAACAGGAGAATCATCTCAGGAGTGAAATATCCGTGCATAAGTCTCTTTAAAACCCCCATATCTTTGTTTCTTTGCAGGAGAACACTTTTAAAACAAAGTTATTGCCTTTTATTTTATGCTGGCCTTCAAATGGCATATTGTTAACTTTTGTTATACTCTCAACTAGAAGTTTACAGACAAGTTTTATATAAGTAAAGGACAAACTTGAAAAAGTCAGGGACAGAGTTTCTTTCAGGCCTTGGATTCTTTTCTTGTACCGTAAAAAGGACAGCACAAATTACCTTGAAATTTGTCATTTTTCTATGTTCAATTCCTCTCTTGGAATCAGTTTCCACTTGCAATAACAGTTCCTTCCACTTACTTCCAGTAACAATCCATGGTGCTGCTCTAGGTAAAATGAATGTTTTCTGGCTTCACTGAAATAGCACAAGTATATCTTTGGACATGAGGTAACATGTGTTTCAGAGATAACTTCATAGCGAGAAAATATGGAATTTGCATGGCTTATAAAACCTTATTCATGTACATATGGCCATATAAGATGATGTTAAGTGAAATGGAACCCAAGATAGGGACACAACTTGCTTTTTCTTGCTATTTTTTTAATGTATCTAACATGTAGTATGCGATTTTTTTGTTTCTCTTCTATTTTCTTCTTCCATGGTATATAACCCCTGTTTTCACTATATTTATTGTCAGCGACCTGCATCTTGCATATACATTTTTATAATGCGGGGAGGGGAAGGGAAATAACAAAATGCTTAAACAATTATACAGTATGACCTATTGTAACAATGAGCTGTACAAGTCACTATGTAGAAAATTCGCTTTACAACTTGAGCAGGGGAAAAGGGAGTTGGGTTGGTAGGGAGGAAAAGGATTGTAGGAGAAATACAAAAGAGGAGGTAACAACGCTTGATAGATAATGTACTCATTAACTTTCTTATGTAACTCTAACCCCTCTTTAAACCATTTTTACAATAAAAAAAACATGAAAAAAATCCTGGAATACTTTAAGTTCAAAATTTCCTAAGTGCTCTGTAATTAAGACCAATTTTATGTGGGAAGAATGTTCTCAGAAACATTTTTTTGTGAGTGTGTGTGTTGTGCATTATTTCCCAAGTGTACATAAGTTAGAAGTAGGAGAAACAATACGAATAATTAGAGAAAAAGAAGTTTTGTGCTTAAGTATAATGGTTCAATACACTATAGAAGACTCTTCAAATAAGACAACTTTGAAACAATAAATCCAAGGCCAGTATGTAGATCTATGGGAGTTATATAGGGAAAGCTTTACTACTAAGTGGAACATGAAGGATGAGGCCAATCTTCTTTTCTACTAGATCTAAATCATGGTAGCTAATCATGCAAATTTGTAAAAAGTAGAAGAGAAGAGTAATTCTGGTTCCAAAACAAGTCAGATATAAGAGCATAGACAACTGGAAAAAAAGGCCATGTTGAGAGAGTAGGAAATATAGCAGCAATGAACTGGTGGATAAGATCACATTTATTTTTCTTTTTTTTTGTTTTTTTTTTTAATTGTTGTAGGTTTTGAACTCTGGGCCTAGGCAATGTCCTTCCCCTCTTCAGCTCAAGGCTAGAGCTCTACCATTTGAGCCACAGTGCCAATTCCAGTTTTCTGGTGGTTAATTGGAGATAAGTGCCTCAGAAAACTTTCTTACTGGTGCTTGATCTGAACTGCAATCCTCAGATCTCAACCTCCTGAGTAACTAGGATTATAGGTTTGAGCCACCAGTACCAGGCTTAAGATCACATTTCTAGCAATGTACACTCAGGATATGTAATGTGTGTGTTCATCTATCTTTGTATGAATTCTTGAGTTAAAATCTAGGCTACAGGTTAGACTTTACATTCACAAAAATGTTTGTAGTTTAAAACCATACTCCTGGAAAAAATAAAAACTAAGAATGTAAAAGAGTCTGGAAAGTTCAGTTTGCATCCAGCCTCAGCAGAACAGTCTTTGCAACACTACCTATAATTAACCAGCCAAAAGCTGCATTGGACGAATGGCTCAAGTGATGGGATACTAGTTATGAGCAATAGTGCTGAATAATAGCCTGAAGTTTTTGCATACATACATACAAACATTTACATACGCACAGAAGCACTTATATGTGCAAACACACATATGAAACAACTCTCACAATGTGTAGAAAAGTTAGAAAATAATAGAAAATATGTCCTGAGTAAGACTAGAATCAAGTGATAATTTTTAATATTAGAAAGTCGTCAAGTGAACTTTCCCCCCAAAAGATTGAGACTATTACATAGGTAGTGACCAGAGATAGTAAAAGAGTCAAGTAATAATTATTAAATGGATTGGATCCATGGAAGAATGAATCAGAGACCCCTGCAGGTGCATCTGAAAATGTTCATATCCTGTGTCAAATGTTAGAACAGTTTGAGCAGTCAGTCGTGGATAAGATCATTGGAGAAGTTCAGAATTACTAGTATGTTTCTCGATTTAATAAGCCAAGAAAATACGGCAGGGCAATGTGATAGAAGTCTGGAATTCTAGCACTCAGACTAATACAGGAGATTAGAGAGTGGATTAAATAGTAATACCTTCCCTGGACTAGGTAGTATAATTTTGCCTCCGTAAAACCAACCAAAGAACAAGAAAGGAATTCACAGTTGGAATTTTGGTCTAATTTTGTCATTATGTTTTGAGAAGTCAAGTTTCTTATTGAAATGCAACTCATATATCATCCTCAGTCATGTTTTAAATGTTCTCTTCATTACAGAATACTTCTAGATATAAAATATGTCAGGATTCCAAACCAAATATTTGAAAACTTTATCATCGTTCTGTTGGATTCCAAAGAAATAATGAAGGATTACAAAAGCTTAAGCCTGGAGAAACAGCAAAGTTATCTAGTGTAGGACTTTGTAGACCTTACTAAATTAGAATTTAGATTTGAAATAAATATCTTTTGCTTGTAATTTCATATTCTATAGGATACTACAAAATACTTTTTAAGTAGAAGTTTTAATTTACAAATTCACAAATGATTTTGACGTTTTATTTGTCTAGAATATTCTTTCAAGAGAGTTGTAATTAGGACTTAGTTAATAGTTAATTCCAACAGTTCATGTATAACATGATAATGTGAATAATCTAGAAAGAGTTGAGAATAAATGGAAGCTATTAATTTATAAATTTAGAAAAAGAGCAATGTTTTGAGAGTTTGATGTAACATGGTATGAAGAGAGTTATTGTTTGAAATCTTTTTTCTTCTACCTGTACATAACATAGGAAGAAATTTCCTTATTTATATATCTGTGTATACAATGAGAAAAATGCTAGGTTTGGGGTTTGTTTTCATTTTGTTTTTGTTGTTTTGTTTGTCCTAGGGCTTGACGTCTGGGCCTGGGCACTGTCCCTGAGCCTGTTTTTTGCTCAAGGATACTGCTCTACCAGTTGAACCTCAGTGTTACTTGTGTCTGGCTCTTCCTGAGCAGTTTATTGGAGATAAGAATCTAAGGAACCTTCCTGCCTGGGTGGGCTTTGAACCAAAATATACAGATCTTTGCCTCCTGAATATCTATGGTAGACGAAAAGATATGTATAAATAATATTTTCAAGTTTTCTGATCTGAAGAATACCACTTGAGGGAAAACGATGCAGCAAAGTTTAGTGTAGTGTTCTTTCCACAATAGAAAAGGCCTAATATTAGCAGAAGTGTAGAATTTTTTTCACAATAGAGATAAGCTAGTCATGCTGTGAATTTAGGGAATTTTAAGGTGCAGCTTACAAAGTGTAAACTGTTGGGCTAGAATGACTTTACTGCATAAAATGTTGGGATTGATTGTCATTGAAATAATAGCTTACTATGATGAAAAAATGTTTACTCTAGAGAAATTAATTATTATAGGTACTTCATGGTATTATCTTCTACCAGAATGTGGCTAGTTTCTCTGTTGACCTTTAAATATGTAATTCCCCATTGGAAACTGTGTCTATTGAAGAATTAAATAAAATGCGTACAGGCACTGTTTTAAATGTCTCTGGTATGGCATGCTCAGAATTTGAAAATGAGTAGTTAGTAGAACACATATATTCTGCCCTCTTAATAAATATTCAGTTTTAAAAATTAGGAGTTTCCAGAGAATTGATTTTCTATTTAGTATGAGACAATACTAAAATATTTTTTTTAAATAATGGCAAGTATATTCTGAGAATTTTGTATAGTTTGATTACATTCAAGTTGATGACCCTCTGAAAAAGAAAGGGGCAATTAATTCAAATGAGAAGCCAAATATTGTTCATGTTTTAAAAATGTAATACATATAGAATATCATTTACTATAGAAATACAGTGAAATTATATTTTATGTAGCTTATTTTTAAATTTAATTTTATTGTCAAGGTGATATATAGAAGGGGTTGCAGTAATTGCAAAGTAGTGAATATCTAACAAGTCGAACTTTTTATGCCATAACTCATTTTTCTCACACTTTCACTTCACCCCAATACCCCTCACAAGTTGTAATGTGAATATCCTACATGTTGTCTTGTGAGTATTGCTGTTGCATTGGTTTGCCCTTTGTCCTTTGTCTCGCCATTTTGTTGTTCCTCTTCCCTTGCCAAATTAAGATACATGTGTACATAATACACAGGATACTGAAATCAAATACAGCAGGGAATAAACCATAGGGGAAAACACAAAAGAAAAAAGAAATCACATAGTACAATAAAAACAACAACCACAAAGAAACACCTCTGGTTCCATGTCTAGGAGTTCATTTTGCTCAGCATCCTCTTATATGTATATTTATACATAGCTATTGTGCCATTCTGCTCATCCCTAGGACTACCTTAGACCTTACTTAATTATTACACATGAGAAAAACCATGGAATCTGTTTCTTTGTGTCTTGCTTATTTTTCTTAGTAGGATTTTTTCAAGTCTTTCCATTTGCTTATGAATTGGTAGCTTAGAACTCCACTGTGTGTGTGTTTAATGGATTTGTTCATCTTCTGAGTGGCATATTGGTTTAAATCATGATTGCATGTAAGTATCATTAGGGTCATTCAAAAATGACAGATGCAAGGGGCTGGGAAGGTGGCTCAGTGGTAGAGCGCTTGCCTTGCATGCATGAGGCCCTGGGTTCGATTCCTCAGCACCACATAAGCAAAAAGGAAAAGGCCAGAAGTGGCCCTGTGGCTCAAGTGGTAGAGCGCTGTCCTTGAGCTGAAGAGCTGAGGGACAGTGCCCAGGCCCAGGGTTCAGGCCCCACGACTGGACCCAAAAAGAAAATGACAGATGCCACCTCCCCAGATATACTAAAATCACGATTTCTAAGTAAGATAGTTTTTATGGTGGTACAAGTGTTGAGATACCTGGATAAGTCTAATGTATTTCTTGCACTGAGTTAGGCAGGAAGACATCATATAGGATAAAAATGGTAGTGACAAAATATTACCATGAGAAAGCTTTAGGAGGCTTCCAGAAATATGAAGAAATTCAGATAATTTTGATGAATTTAGAAATGCAAGCTCAATTAAGTCTCTTTAAATAAAAATTATGTAAGTGGAAGGGCAAAAGAAGACGAAGAGAAGAAATAACTGACAAGAGACCATTGTTTCAAGTTAGAGTATAAAAAGACATAATCTATAACTTCCCAGTTGAAAAGAGATCAATATAATGTGCCCCACTTAATTTAGATACATGCAAAATATTTACTTGGCTTTTTCCTACTTTAAAGCTCCAAAATAAATGAAGACTTATAAGAAAAGTTATGTGATGCCATTACTTCAACCAGAACACTAACTGTGATGAGCCCTCTTTTTCGCACTTTGCACTTGGAAAATAGTCCCTAAGTTGATGATGTTGTGATGTGATTAGAGTCAGAGTTAGGGACTTCTACTGGTAGAGTTATCCCAAAATAGTTTAAAGCAGTTTTCCGCCCAAGATATCCAACTGCATTGTCTGAAGCTGTACTTTGAACACACCCTCAAACTTGAGTACGTAATTTGAAATTATACTTCAGCATTTCCTTGACACATTCTACTTTGTGCCTTTGTCTTTTTTGCACATTCCTTTTGAGTTCATAGTTGCTCTATTCAATTTCATCTTTATAAACTACTAATAACATTGTTCAACTATCACTTCTTGTTTGCATACACCCAGTGTCTGTATCAAGGTACTTTGTCTATGTTAAACAATAGGGTAATACTCACTCTCTAAGGAGAAAATTTCCACAGTATAACCCTATGCCCACCTTAGAGGGTGTAGAATTTAAAGCATTTTGAGACAAACAGTGATATTAGAAGTGAAAGGCTCGGAAGATGGTGGAGGAGAAGCTGGAAGCTAAACAAGCTGTCGCATAGAAAGCAGTTTTAGAGTTCCAGTGAACAGTCCTAAGCCAGAGAATCACACAAAGTGTGCCATCACAGGACAGAGAGTTAGGCCAGAGAAGGAAAATCCAGGCAAGGAGAGAGATAAGAGCTCTTGCCAGCAGCCGCCATCGCCACCGCGGCAGCAGTAACAGAGGTGGCCAAACCCACCATACTTGAATCACAGAGAGCCCAAGACCAAGGAACCAGACACTGCAGGCGAGCGGATTCTACTCAACACCAGCAAGAACCAACAAGGAGTGTATATCTTCATCCTGCAGTTCTCAGAGCAGAGACGACCCAGGAACCAAGACTTGGCATGAGTAGAAGCCTGACGTCCTCACTCCTCCTCAGGTAGCAAAGAAGGGAAAGCCACCCCTCCACCCCCCCCAGTACTGGAGATCTCCATCTTGCATACCGACAAAGCTTGGTGGAGTTGTTAGCTCCAATAAGGCCTTGGAATAAAGTTAGAGTCATTTAGCAGGTATAAGAACCTAAACCGACCTGCCATACTCAGCTACATCCAGGGAAAAGTCACTCAGCTCGGGCACCAGCCCCAGGAATGGCTTTCTTCACCGGGTAATCAGAGCCAGAGGCTGCCCTTCCCTTTAGCAGCCTCGACAATCAATTGAAATTCAGTAAACAGAAACCCTAAGAATGGCTCCAGGCTGGGCTCTGTGAGTTTCTCACAAACTAGCCCCCAGTAAAAGCTACTGTTTGATGAAAGGCCTCAACACTACCCAGAATCTAGCCTGATCACAGCATCTCCAAATTTGAGGAAAAAGCCATCTCCCTCTTTTGTGATACTCAAAGCAGATCCTACTCCCATTGAACTAGCCTGGGAGGAGTATCGCAAAATCCTGGGAAAAGCAGAGGATTTTTCTCCCTGTTCAAACAAACTGACTTAAGAAATCAACCAAGCCACAGGCACACAAGAAGAACAGAGACTCCAACAAGAGGCTGGTTACAGACAAAAGGGATTTTGCCCACCCCTCCCCAAAAAATGAAAGAATTTTTTTTCTTCTTTTTTTTTTTTGGTATGTTTTATAAATCTTTTTTTCTTCTCTAAAACTTTTTTTTTAATTTTTACTTTTTGGAAAAAAATTGTTTTCTAGTAACTTTTTTTCATCTTATAATTTTTATTTTAGGGATACATGTGTTGCTTGCGTTTTTCTTTCTTTTTTTTTTAAAAAAATTTCTTTTTGTTTTTTGTTTAGCTCTACTTAACTTCTGATCTTATTTCTTCCTTTCTTATCCTTTTCACCTTTTCCTCTCTTTCGTTCTTCTTTATGTAACTTAATTGTTGTCCTGCATATCCTCAGATAAACCCGTAGTTGACTATTAAACTCTATCCCCCATTGTCTACACACTTAATCCACAAATTTATTACTCAATTCAAAACCTCTAAGACTTAAATTCCTTAATAGCAGTACTACCTCTTTATACCTATATAATATTTTAAGTATTTTTATTTTTAAGTTTTTCACATCTCCATTATATTCCTCCCTTCCTCTCATTATATTCATGTTCTTCTCTGAATAGTTTGTTTTCGTTTCTGCATAATATTATTAATTTTTACTTTTCTATTTTTTCTGGTCTCTTTTCTTTTCCCTTTCTCTTTCTTCTTTTTTTTCTCTCTTTACGTTCATCCTACCCAACCTATTTTCTGCTTTGAGATTATGACTTAGTTAAGTTAACTATCCCTGTGCCTTCCCACATCACTTTTTTCATATTTTTTTACCCACACCTCTCCCTAACCCTAATAATTTCTGGTTTTCCAAATTCTACTTTGGGGCTCGTAGCCCATTAATATATAGTTGTTTGATGTTGAATAGATGTAGCTGTTGAACTAGATTGCATCTGCAGACTATTGACTGTGCAAATTCAGACTTAGGTTGATGCTTGCATTAAAATAGAGTTCTAGCACAAAACTGGTTTAATTTTCATCCCAAATGGGCAGAGTAAGCTGAAAAAACACAAGCAAAATTGCAAGTACGAGTATCGCAATTCCCACTCATGATAATCAGGAAACAAAACAGATAATGAATAATCCAGAGGAGCGTTCCCAAACAGCTCTACAAACACTGCTGGCAAACATGATAAATGAAAAGATTGAAAACATACAAAGGACTCTGTGTGAGCGTGATAGGGAGAGAGAGGAGGCAAACAAAAGTCAATGCAGTAAAAGATTGAAAACCTACAAAGGACTCTGTATGAGCGTGATAGGGAGAGAGAGGAGGCAATCTAAAGGTTTATACAGGAATATCATGAGCATGAGGAAGCTGCTCAAAAACTGATACAGGATTTGTGTGAGCAGCTTCAGAATATTCAAAGAGAAAGGCAGGAACGGCGTTAAGAGGCTGAGAATACTCTAAGAGAACTACAGGAATGGCAGGAATGGGACTGGGAGGAACGTAAGGAAAGAGTAATACAGGAATTGAGAGAGCAGGATGAGAATACACAAAGATCACTAAAGGCATTGATGGAATCCATTAACAAAGAGCTGAAGGAATTCAGGGAGAACACAAAGGGATTGCTGAAAGGAACCCAACAGAAGGACTGGGAGTCCAAGGAAGCCATAACAAATCAACTAAGTGATTTGAGAATAAACACTGAACACAAAATTAAGCAAGTAAAGAAGTTCATACAAGATCTAAAACAAAGCTTCAACAAAGAATTTGACCAATCAAAGCTGACCAATTAGAAGCAAAAGAAATAAAAAACAAAGTAAAATTCTTGACAGCAGGTTAGACTGTGTAGAAGATCGAAATTCAGGGATTGAAGACAGCCTAGATATTATAGAGAAAGAACATACAACCATGCAAGACAAGTCCAAGAATTATTACAGAACTATCCAACACTTGGAAGACACGATCAGAATGCTTAATCTAAGGATAATGGGTGTAGAGGAGCACTTAGAAACAGAAGTTAATGGTCTAGGAAATTTGTTTAACAGGATCCTAGCAGAGAACTTCCCAAACATGTAAAAAGATAGGCCTATTCAGATACAAGAATCTTTTAGAACTCCAAATAGACCAGACCAGAATAGGACATCCCACTGTCCCATTATAATCCTCAAAGGATCAACTTAGACCAAGGAAAAGATCCTTAAAGCTGTCAAGGAGAAAAGATTAATCACCTATAAAGGGAAACCAATTAGAATCACTTCAGATTTCTCAGCAGAGACAATCAAAGCAAGAAGAACCTGGAATGATATATGCCAAGCCCTAAATACAAATAACTATGAACCAAGAATACTGTACCCAGCTAAACTCTCTTTCATCACTGAAGGCCAAATAAAACCTTCCATAGCAAAGAAAAAGTGAAACAATACATCTCCACCAAACCATCCCTACAAAACATTTTTAAAGTTGTCCTACACATAGAAAATCAACTAGACCACAATAAAGGAGAAGAAACTGCACCCAAAATAAAATTCCAAGATCCATAGGAAGAATCCAGTTTTCACAGCCCCCAAGAAGGTGGATAACATGGCAGGAACTCCCAAATACCACTCAAAACTATCTATCAACATGAATCGATTAACTCTCCAAATAAGCGACATAGACTGTCTAGTTGGATTAAAAAACAAGATCTTTTTATATGCTGCACTCAGGAGTCACATCTTGCTCGTAAAAACAAACAATTTTCAATGTTAAAGACTGGAGCAAAAACTACCAAGCAAACGGCCCCCATAAACAGGCCGGAGTTGCAATGCTAATATCAGATAAAATAGACTTCAAATTAAAATTCATGAAAAGAGGTAAAGAAGGTCGCTACATACTAATTAAGGGATCTCTCCTTCAGGAGGATATTACCATTCTAAATATCTATTCGCCAAACAATGGAGGAACCAAATTTATCCAAGAAACACTACTTTCCCTCAAATCCCACATAGATCCAAAGACATTAATTGTTGGGGATTTTAACACACCACTCCCCCCACTATAGAGATCAACTGGGCAAAAACTCAAAAGAAACCGCAGATCTAAACAGCTGCATAGATCATCTAGATTTAACAGACATCTACCGAATATTTTACCCAGTAGCATCAGAATACAGGTTTTTCTCAGCAGCACATGGAACATTTTCTAAAATAGACCACATTTTATGCCACAAAGCAAACTTGTCCAAATTCAGAAACATTGAAGTTATCCCTAGCTTTCTCTCTGACCACAAGGGAATAAAATTAGAACTCAACACCAATAGCCACCAAAGAAGTCCAGTAATACATGGAGGCTGAACAACACACTGCTGAATCATGAGTGGGTCATGGAAGAGATTAGAAAGGAAATTCACATGTTCATGCCATTCAACAAATATGAGCACACAAATTTCCAGCTCCTCTGGGACACATCTAAGGCAGTACTCAAAGGCAAGTTTATAGCTCTGAACTCCTACATCAACAAATTGGGGAGATCTGAAACCTACAATTTAATGACACATCTGAACCTCCTTGAAAAAGAGCAGCAAGATAAACTCCAATCCAGTAGATGGAAAGATATAATTAAAATTAAATCAATTAAATGAATTAGAATCCAAAAAAACTATAGAAAGAATCAACAAAACAAAGAGTTCGTTCTTTGAAAAAATTAACAAAATTGACAGACCCTTAGCAAATCTTATAAGAAAAAAAAGAGAACCAACCCAAATAAATAAACTCAGAGAGGAGAATGGAAATATCACCACGGAAACAACCAAGGTTCAGAATATTATAAGGGAATACTTCTCAAAACTTTATGGTAACAAGTTTGAGAACTTGTCAAAAATGGACCTTTTCCTAGCAAATATTGACATGCCAAAACTAAACCAAGATGAAACCATCTTAACAGGCCCATATCAAGTATTGAAATACAAACAGCAATAACAGACCTCCCAGCTAAGAAAAGTCCAGGACCAGATGGTTCTACAGAGGAATTCTACAAGGCCTTCAAAGCAGAGCTCACACGAATACTCCTCCATGTCTTCTATGAAATTGAAAGAGAAAGTTCACTACCGAACACATTCTATGAAACTACTCACTACATTGACTGTTGGCCTTACATTTCTCATCTGTAAATTGATGTAATCTACCAGAAATATTGAAGAATATTTGTTGACTTCTAGAGCAAGAAAAAAAGTGAAGAGTCCTTACATTTTCCACTTTAGCTTACGCATAAGGAAAGAGTCAAATTCAGTTTGTAGGTATAAAGTCACAAGTTGCTTCATGCAGAAATAAAAATAAATTTTAACTCCTGGCTCTATGGCTTGGGTCCTTTAATGGTAACTACAGAAATATAAGTGGTATTATGTAAATTGTGCCATGTGTTCACAGCTGTACTGAAGGACATACTCTTAATAAATTATTGGAAACATTGGTTATTGAATACTACCTATAGGAGAATGTTATTTGAATTAATCATACTGGGTTATGTGGAAGTAAATGATTTTATTTATAAGAACACAATACCACCAAGAAAAGTGAGTAGGTTTATCATGAGTTCTGGGAAGATGGCAGAGGAGAAGCTGGAGGCTAAACAAGCTCTTGCATAGAAAGCAGTTTTAGAGTTCCAGTGAAGAGTCCTAAGACAGAGAATCACACCAAGTGTGCCATCACAGGACAGAGAGCTAGGCCAGAGAGAGAAAATACAGGAAAGGAGAAAGCCCTGAGCACTTGACAGCAGCCACCGGGGCAAAGACAGGGTGGTGGAGGCAACTGCAGACGCCATACCTGAATCACAGATAGTCCAGGAGGAAGGAGTCAGACACAGCGGACCAGCGAATTCCACTCAACACCAGCAAGAACAGACAAGGAGCGGACATCTTCATCCTGCAGTTCCCAGACCAGAGATGACCCAGGAACCAAGACTTGGCATGAGTAGAAGACTGACTTCCTGACTCCTTCTCAGGGAGCAGAGGAGGGAAGGCCACCCCTCCCCGCTCCCAGTACCGGAGATCTCCATATTGGATACTGACAAAACTCGGCGGAGCTGCTAACTCCAATTTAAGCCCGGGAATAAATCTAGTGTCATCTAGCGAGTCACAAGAGCCTAACCTGACCTGCCAGACTCAGCTACACCCAGGAAAAAGTCACCCAGCTCGGGTGCCAGCACCAGGAGTGGCTTTCTTCACCAGGTAATCAGACCCAGAGGCTCCTCCTCCCTTTAGCAGCCTCAACAATCAACTGTAATTCAGTAAACAT
Organism: Dipodomys spectabilis; assembly: GCF_019054845.1. NCBI lineage: Eukaryota > Metazoa > Chordata > Mammalia > Rodentia > Heteromyidae > Dipodomys > Dipodomys spectabilis. The sequence goes on from NW_024870946.1 coordinate 2,149,016, forward strand.
AAACACTGAGAGTGGCTCCAGGTTGGGCTCTGTGAGTTTCTCACAAATGAGCCCCCGGGAAAAGCTACTGTTTGCTGAAAGGCCTCAACTCTACCCAGAACCTAGCCTAATCACAGCATTTCCAAACTCCAGGAAAAAGCCATCTCCTCCCATTGAACTAACCTGGAGGAGGATCGCAGAGCATTTTTCTGCCTGTTCAAAGAAACTGACTTAAGTAACCAACCAAGCCACAGGAACACAAGCAGACCAGAGACTCCAACAAGAGGCTGGTTACGGACATAAGGGAGACAAAGGATTTTTCCCACCTCTCCCAAAAAAATCAAAGAACTTTTTTGTTGTTGTTGTACCTTTTATAAAAAATTTTTTTCTAAACATTTATTTTAATCTTTAATTTTTACCTATTTGAAAAAATTGTTTTCTAGTAATATTTTTTCCTCTTAGAATTTTATTTTAGGGGTATAAGTGTGTGTGCGTTTTTCTTCTCTTTTTTTTGTTTTTTGTTTTGTTTTGTTTTGTTTTTTGTTTAGCTGTACTGAACTTCTGATCTCTTTTTCTTTCGTTCTTATCCTTTTCACCTTTTCTTCTCTTTTGTTATTTATGTGACTTAATTGCTGTTCTGCACATCATCAGATAAACCCATAGTTGATTATTAGACCTTATCCCCCATTCTGTACACACTTAATCCACAAATTTATTACTCAATTCAAAATCTCTGAGACTTAAATTCCATAATAGCACTACTACCTCTTTATACCTATATAATATTTTAAATATTTTTATTTTTAAGTTTTTCACATCTCCTTTATATCCCTCCCCTTCTCTCCTTATATTCATGTTCTTCTCTGAATAGTGTGTTTTCGAAACCTGTAAAATATTTCTAATTTTTACCTTTCTATTTTTTCTCGCATCTTTTTGTTCCCTTTCTCTTTCTTCTTTTTTTTCTCTCTGTCTACTTTCATCCTATCCAACCTATTTCCTGCTTTAAGATTATGACTTAGTTAACACACCCTGTGCCTTCCCACATCACTCTATTCTTATTTTTTACCTTCATCTCTTACTAAACCTAGTAATTTCTGGTTTACCAAATGTTTCTTTGTGGATCGTAGCCCATTAATATATAGTAAGGAAGTAAAGAAGTTCATACAAGATCTAAAACAAAGCGTCAACAAAGAATTTGAAGCCATCAAAACTGACCAACTAGAAGGAAAAGAAATAAAAAACAAAGTAGAAAGTCTTGACACCAGGTTAGACCATGCAGAAGATCACATCCCGGGGATCGAAGACAGCTAAGACATTATAGAGAAAGAACATACAACCATCCAAGACAAATCCAAGAAATATGAGAGATCTATCCAACATTTGGAAGACACCTAAGAAGGTCTAATCTAAGGACAATGGGCGCAGGGAGCACCTAGAAGCAGAAGTTAATGGTCTAGGAAATTTGTTTAACAGGATCCTAGCGGAGAACTTTCCAAGCATGCAAAAGATAGGCCTATTCAAATACAAGAAGCTTTTAGAACTCCAAATAGACCAGACCAGAATAGGACATCCCACAATCACATTATAATCCACACAGGATCAATTCAGACCAAGGAAAAGGTCCTTAAAGCTGTTAAGGAGAAAAGATTAATTACCTATAAAGGGAAACCAATTAGAATCACCTCAGATTTCTCAGCAGAGACAATCAAAGCAAGAAGAGCCTGGAATGATGTATGCCATGCCTTATAAACAAATAACTATCAACCAAGAATACTGTACCCAGCTAAACTCTCCTTCATAACTGAAGGCAATATAAAAACCTTCCATAGCAAAGAAAAATTGAAACAATACATCTCCACCAAACCAGCCCTACAAAAGATTCTTAAAGATGTCCTACACATAGAAAACCAACAAGACCACAATAACTACCAAGAAACTGCACCCAAACTGATAATCCAAGAACCATACGAAGGACCCAGATTTTGCAGCGCCCAAGAAGGTGGATAACATGGCAGGAACTCCCAAATACCTCTCAGTCCTATCTGTTGACATTAACAGAATTAACTCTCCAATTAAGCGACATAGAGAGTCTAGTTGGATTATAAAACAAGATCCTTCTATCTGCTGCGTTAAGGAGTCATATCTTGCCCGTAAGAACAAACATATTTTCAATGTTAAATATTGGAACAAAATCTACCAAGCAAACGGCCCCTATAAACAGGCGGGAGTTGGAATCCTAATACCAGATAAAATAGACTTCAAATTAAAATTTGTAAGAAGAGATAAAGAAGGTTGCTACATACTAATTAAGGGATCTCTCCTTCAGTAGGATATTATAATTCTAAATATCTGTTCTGCAAACAACAGAGAACCCAAATTTATCTAAGAAACACTACTTTCCCTCAGGTCCCACATAAATCCAAAGACAGTAATGGTTGGGGATTTTAACACACCACTCTCCCCACTAGATAGATCAACTTGGCAAAAACTGAACAGAGAAACCACAGATCTAAACAACTGCATAGATCAACTAGATTTAACAGACATCTACTGAATATTTTACCCAGCAGCATCAGAATACACGTATTTCTCAGCAGCACATGGAACATTTTCTAAAATAGACCATATTTTAGGCCACAAAACAAACTTGTCCAAATTCAGAAACATTGAAGTTATCCCTTGCTTTCTCACTGACCACAAGGGAATAAAATTAGAACTCAACACCAAAAGCCACCAAAGAAAGTCCGGTGTCACATGGAGGCTGAACAACTCACTGCTGAATCATGAATGGCTCAAGGAAGAGATTAGAAAGGAAATTCAAATGTTCATGCTATTCAACAAAACGAGCACACAAATTACCAGTTCCTCTGGGACACAGCTATGGCAGTACTCAGAGGCATGTTTATAGCTCTGAACACCTACATCAACAAATTGGAGAGATCTGAAACCTACAATTTTATGAGACATCTGAACCTCCTTGAAAAAGAGCAGCAAGATAAACTCCATCCAGTAGATGGAAAGAAATAATTAAACTTAAATCAGAATGAAATGAATTACAATCCAAAAAAGTATAAAAAGAATCAAGAAAACAAAGAGTTGGTTCTTTGAAAAAATTAACAAAATTAAGAAATCCTTAGCAAATCCTATCAGAAAAAGAAGAGAACACACCCAAATAAATAAACTCAGAGAGGAGAATGGAAACATCGCAACGGAAACAACCAAGATTCAGAACATGTTAAGGGAATACTTCTCAAAACTTTATGCTAATAAGTTTGAGAACTTGTCATAAATGTACCTTTTCCTAGCAATTATTGACATGCCAAAACTAAACCAAAATGAGTTAAGCCATCTTTACAGGCCCATATCAAGCACTGAAATAGAAACAGCAATAAGAGACCTCCCAGCTAAGAAAAGTCCAGGACCAGGCCTTCAAAGCAGAGCTCCCACCAATAGTCCTCCAACTCTTCAATGAAATTGAAAGAGAAAGTTCACTACCGAACACATTCTATGAAGCCATCATAACCCTCATCCCAAAACCAGGAAGGGTCTCTTCAAAGAAAGAGAACTATAGACCCATTTCTTTGATGAACATTGATGCAAAACTTCTCAACAAAATTTTGGCCAACCGACTTCAACAATTCATCCAAAAAATCATACACAATGATCAAACAGGATTCATTTCAGGGATGCAAAGCTGGTTCAATATAGGCAAACAAATTAATAATATTCATCACACCAACAGGAGCAAGATTAAGAACCACATGGTTATCTCAATAGATGCAGAAAAAGCATTCGACATGACCCAACACTCCTCTATGATGAAGGTTTTGGAAAAATTAGGAATCCATGGAACATTCGTTAATACAATAAAGGCTGTATATGACAAACCTACAGCCAGCATTATACTTAATGGTGAAAAACTAAAGTTATTTCCTCTTAACTCAGGAACAAGACAAGGATGTCCACTATCTCCACTTCTCTTCGACCTAGTATTAGAATGTCTAGCTACAGCAATAAGACAAGATGCAAACATAAAGCGGATCCAAATAGGGAAAGAAGAAAAAAAACTCTCTCTCTTTGCAGATGACATGATCTTGTACTTAAAGAATCCCATAGACTCCACTCCCAAATTACTCAAGCTGATTCAAAACTTTTGCAAATTAGCAGGGTTTAAAATTAACCCTCAATAATCAATGGCTTTTCAGTATGCCAACAATGAGAATAGTGTGGTTGAAATTAGGAACGCAACTCCATTTGTAATAGCCCCACAAAAAATAAATACCTAGGAATTAACTTAACCAAAGAAGTGAAGGACCTCTATGATGAAAACTTTAAAAAATTGAAAAAGGAAATCAAAACAGAACGTAGAAAATGGAAAAAACTCCCAAGCTCCTGGATTGGAAAGATTAACATCATGAAAATGGCAATATATTCCAAGGCTGTCTTCAAATTCAATGTGATACCTATCAATATTCCAACGTCATTCTTCAAGGAAATAGAAGACGCAATTCAAAAGAAAGAACACTGCTGGAGGAAAATCAATACCAAATTTCAAACTCTACTATAAAGCCATATTAATCAAAACAGCTTGGTATTGGCACAAGAACAGACCTCAGGACCAATGGAATAGAATTGAAAACCCAGAAATGAACCTACAGACCTATAGCCATCTAATCTTTGATAAGGGAGCTAAAAAAATAGAATGGAAGAAAGATAGCCTCTTCAGTAAATGGTACTGGAAAAATTGGTTAACTGCTTGTAGAAAATTAAGCTAGATCCTTATAAATCACCCTGCACCAGAATCAACTCCAAATGGATCAAAGACCTAGGAGTCATGAAGACACTCTGAAAACATTACAGGATGGCCCTAGGTCTCCTTGGCCCAGGCCGAAATTTTCTTAATAGAGACCTGGAAACACAACAAATCAAAGAAAGGTTGGGCAAATGGGATTGCATGAAGTTGCAGAGCTTCTGCATGGCAAAGGACATAGCTAGCAAGATCAATAGAAAGCCCACAGATTGGGAGAAGATCTTCACTAGCCATACAACGGACAAGAGTTTCATATCTAAAATATACTTGGAACTCAAAAAATTATATCCCCCAACAACAAATCCTCAAAGAAATAATTGTCCATTAATAAGTAAGCGGGCTAAAGACTTAAAGAGAAACTTCTGTGAAGAACAAGAAGGATGGCCAATAAACTCATGAAGAAATGCTCAATGTCCCTAGCCATAAAAGAAATGCAAATCAAAACAACATTGAGGTACCACCTCACCCCATTTAGAATGGCAAAAATCAAAATCTCTAATAACAACAGATGCTGGAGGGGATGTGGAAAGAAGGAAACCTTACTTCATTGTTGGTGGGAGTGTAAACTTGTTCAACCACTTTGGAAAGTAGTATGGATGTTCCTCAAAAGACTCTACATAGAGCTTCCATTTGACCCAACAGTCCCACTTTTGGGCATTTACCCAAATGTTTACAAACAAGAGCACATTAAAGCTACCAGCACAACTATGTTTATTGCAGCATTATTTATCATAGCTAAGATCTGGAACCAACCCTGATGCTCCTCAGTAGATGAATGGATCAAGAAAATGTGGTATATATACACAACGGAATTCTATGCCTCCATCAGAAAGAATGACATTGCCCCATTTGTTAGGAAATGGAAAGACTTGGAAAAACTTATATTAAGTGAAGTAAGCTAAGCCCAAAGAAACATAGGTCCCATGATTTCCCTTATTTGCAATATCTAGTATATGTATGAGTCAAGCAGAAAAGATCAGATAATGTGATGTTAGGAAAATGAACCTAAGATATGTATTTTAAATGTTTTTTTCTTTCGTGCATTTGTTTCTAACGCAATTATAAAATTATTTCTTTGTTGCTTTGTATGTCCCTCCCCCACAGTATAACCCATGCTTTCACTGTATTTTATGTCGGTATAATTTGTGGAGGGGAAGGGGAAAAACAAGTCGTTTATATAAGGATACAGGTGGACCTGTTCCAACAATAAAAAGTACAAGCTGTCATGTCAAAAACGAACTTTACAACTTGGGTGGGGCGGAGGATTGGGTGGGGGGAAGGGAGGATGGGAAGCGATGGGAAGGGTAAACAAAGGAGGAGGCTACAATGCTTGATAATAAATGTAGTCACTATCTTGCCAAGTAATTGTAACCCCTCTGTACAGTGTTTTCACAATAAAAAAGAAAAGTGAGTATACATTAGAGAGGCTGCAGAAATAACGTTAGGGTTTTTACTGTCTCTACCTATTAATGTAATTTTATTTCCTGGTATTGAAACTCTCCTCTTGTTATTATTGTATGTAATCCAATTCAGTTTATAACTATGTATTCAATGTGGGAAATCTACTTCAAAGAATTGTAAAGTTTTTTCCTTTTCAATCACCTTATCATTGTCAGGCTACACTGTGGTCATCATCATCATCTTTATCAAAATTATTATTAGCATTATAAGTGCTAATTAATGAAAGTCTTATATGTTACTATGATTTTGCTATTATTTGTCTTTTGATTAATATTTTTAATGTTAACACTGTGCATGCGTCCATATTAAAATTTTGAACAAATAAAGAAACAAAAAACTAAACCATATCAAGTAGCTTGACTGTGAGCTTATAACAGATTATGGAATAGATTTTTGAAGCATTCCTAATTCCTAACCAGTATGAATTAACTTCCTCTCTCTGCCTCATTACACAAAAATATTTAAGAGTTTGGACAGAACTTTTTCAAGTAATATACTGTAAATATTACTACAATGTCATAAGAATATCTAAAATTCCCTTGAAAATAAAAGCTATACTTTCCATTGAAATATTAGTTATTTTATTCTAGGAAACTTTCACAAAAATAGACTGCATATCTTTGAAATATAAAAGGTCAAAAATAGCAAAAATTTTTAGAAAGTCTGTCTTCAGAAATATATGTATATATAAACATTAATATTATGTGTAGAATGACATATATTTTTAGAGATTGTCATCAGAAATATACACATATATCTAAATTTATGTGTAGAATGATGTACACTATAGTGAAACAAAAATCTTAAAACATAATTAAAATAAAAAAAAATACAGCACACCAAGTGCCAGTGACTCACTCTTATAATTCGACCTGGGTAATGAGATCTTAGAAATGTGTTTGAAAGTGGCCCAGACAGAAAACTACTTCTTAGATTCTAATCTCTAATTAACCACTAAAAACATGAATTAGCTCTGTGTCTCAAATTGGAGATTGCTGTCCTTGAGCATAAAAAGGCTTAGGGATAATGCCCAGGCCTGCAAACATCACCCACAACAACAAAATATATCACATTAATTTCACAAAAGCATCTTTTAACTGCTGTGAACATTTCTTAGAAACATGAATAAATGCCCCTGGAAAATGTCAAGTAAAAAGTATAGAATATTTACTTCTATGTTAAAGATATGACTATTTAGATTGTTTAAGATATTTAGGTAATGATTAGGAATTAAGAATAATGATCGGTAGGTAATATATTGGGAGTGGTTTGTCATTCTATTTTATGATAGTAATAGAATGATATTTATAATGGTTATATAAAATACTCTTGCTTCGTATTTGAATTATAATAAATGATAAACATTTTTAAATGTTTCCAATGGAAAGGAATATCAATTCTTATGTAATTTCAAGCAATTGAGAAAATTATTCCAAGGCTGGTTTGCTCTAAGACTATATATCTTTTCTTGTTCTAGTTTTCATATGTTCATAGAAATTAAAATTCCCAAAATTCAATGGATTTTGACATTCAGGAACATCTTCATAGATACTAATATTAGAATCCCTTAAGTGGAATTGTTTATTTCATTTGTTACTTTCACAAATGAATCAAGATGATATTGTATTTTGTTTCTTTTCACTGCTATTGGCTCTTATCTTGAGAATACTTTTTCCCTAGCAAAGTAGAGAAAAACAATTGGATTGACCAAGTAACATGGCTTTCATAAGATGCAGATGCATAGATTTGTGTCTTCTGTCATTTGCCAAAAGTTTCTTCCAGAAAAGGTTATCAATTATTTATAAGGGTTGCTTAATTTCTAGTTATTCCAGTTATCACATACACTTTTTAATTGAGTTAGCTCTGAATAAACTCAAAATAAACAGACAAAAAATCCTCAAAATCAACAGAAATCATATTATTGTTTTTAATGTTGTAGTTTACTAAGTTTTTAAGCAAACACAGAAAATATCTTTTTAGGTATTCTGCATTTTGTGTGAAGTATTTTAACAATAGTTTTTTTGCTGACATATAATTCACTTGAAATATATTATCTCCTTTTATTGTATGCATTTTAGTGCTTTGGAAATGAATTGTACAATCATAGGTTTTCCAAGCCTAATTTTCACAAATTTGCTTTTCTTCAAATAGAAATTCTGTAAATTTTAGAACAGACATTAAAGTAGATATAAAATTCATTTACAGGAATTTGTCAGGCATACATCCTCTATAGTGAGCCTTTTCAAAATTTGTTTTTTGGGATTATTTCCAGGGTCTCACACAGAGTACTCAAGTTCATTCTCAATCAACCACATTCCCTGTCCAAACAAGTTTTTTACTTCTCTTTAATACATACATAGACGTGTAATGGATAGAACCTATTCAATTCTCTTTGACCTTTTGAAAACTTGCTTGCTTTAATGATTGAAGTATTATACAAATTCATTTGCTATGTGGAGTATATCAATTTCTCCACAAGTGTATTACTATATTTGTGTCATCTTTTTAGATGATGGTCCTACTAGTGAGTTTTCTCTTTATTTATTCTTGGATACTAAAGAGGAACTTATTTCATATGCTCCTACTATTTACAAATGTTCTTTAAAGAAATATCCTATTTGGGATAAAGATATATGGAATTAGAAGATATGAAAATACTTAGACTCAGAATCATTGTAGCATTAACATTGTAGCATTAACAAATATGTGTCCTCTATCTGTTAGATATGTTTTCACTTCTTTTATATTGTCCTTTGAATTATGAAAGATTGTAAGTTGATATTATCCAGTTCATTCTTGCTTTTCTTTACCCACTAATGCTTTCGATGTCATATTTTAGAAACCTTACTGATCCAATGCCATGAATTTTTATGTTTATGTTTTATATCTCACATTTTGTTTCATAATCATTTTTTATTTAAAATTTTTAAATTTTTGTATAAGGATTTAGGTAGTAGTATAAGAACTTTTTTTAAATCTAGGGAGGAAATAGTGCCACTACACCCATTTAAGATTCTATTTTTATTTCATAAAGTCATGGCATCCTTTTCAAATCTATTGACCATAAATCAGTAATTTTTTTATTGTGAAAATACCATACAGAGCGGTTACAATTACACAACAGTATTAACCAAAGCATACTATTTGCAGAGGCGTATTTAAAAGGTGTAATTTCTTATAAAATTGAACTTTTAATCCAACAAAATGAATACCAGATATCTATCACTTGGAAGATGTGAGCAGAAGTCAAAGGGAAGGAATAAAGAGAGTTATGGAGGAAGAGTGTGAAGGCATAATATTCAAATAAAAAACATGAAAGTGAGGTGAGGTTTTGAAGAGAATGTGAAAGTTATGTAAAGATACATTGTCCTTATAACCTGATTTGTGGAATGGAAATTCTTTTGAACAACTATTTAAAAAAAATATAATTAAAAACAATGGAGACATCTGATCTTAAACTGCATTCTCTTAAACCATGAATCAATATAATAGTTTCCTCCTCAGAAATTTTCTTTGCAGGCATTTTCCTCATAATGCCAAAAAACTGACCAATGCAATGAATATCAATATATCACATTGCATATTGTAAATAGACACAATATAAAAATCACAGTAAAAAATGTTAGAATTCATCACATGATAAAATAACAGGTAGAAAGTATCAAATGCTGAATGATAGTTTTCCAAGTACTTTAACTATGGTATCAAACTTAATCCTCACAATAATCCCATAAAGTGGAACTACTTCCATTTTTAATTCTCTGATGATGTTATTGAAATCTTCAGAATTGGAATTACTAGTACAGCATTGCACGCTGGTAAGTGTTAGCCTGAGGCCCATCTCCCATTCTATCAAATAACCTCATTTTATTTTATGACTAAAATACCAGCACTTTGTCTACTAATTCTAGGAAAATTTCCCAGAATTATTGTGTACACTCTAATAATATGTGACATTATCTTTGTTAGAAAATAGGTAGCTATAATATGAAAATTCCAAGCTCATAATCAATTCAAACATCCCTGGTGAAAGGAACTGCTAAAGTATAACATTCTTGATTTCTAGCTCAAAATAGTAGAAATCATATTCTATCCCTTCACTCAACACTGCACTGCTTGGGGACCCCATCTCTGTTTAACAGAGTCATACCGAAAGAGTGTCCTGCCCAATTCCCGATGGAAACAGACTGCAGGTGTTATGGACCAATAATTTCCACATTGTAGCTCACCTAGGTTGTTTACCATTATAAGTATTTTGATTGCTTTTTATACCCAACATTCTGAGGCAAATGTACTACTTTAAAATGTTATTAAGGGCTGGGAAGGTAGCTCATTGGTAGAATGCTTGCCTTGCATGCATGAGGCACTGGGTTCGATTCCTCAGCACCACATAAACAGAAAAAGCTGGAAGTGGAGTTTAGGCCCCACAACCAAAAAATAAAATGTTATTAAATCAAGACTGATATAAAAATCACCTTTGACCCCAGATAAATATTTTACCTTTCATATACCCCAAAATGCAGTCTGAAGTATCATTAATGTCATGAACAAGAGGTTAAAAATCATAGACCCAAGACCTAAGCATGAATTAAAGACTCTCCACCTTGTCAATACAATTGGTTTAAAAAGTCATCAATACTACTGCATTTTAAAAATTTTCTTATGAAATGAAGATTCAATTATAAATTATTAACACTTGAAAATAACTCATTTTCTTGGGAGTAGGACACAAAGCACAAGATTAATCCTAATCATTTTAAAGGACCTTTATTTATACTCCAAATTCACTCCCATAACTACAATGATATGAAAAATAACTGAAGTACAGAAACACAAAGAAATAATTTAACTGCATCATCTACATTCAAAGGACTGTGTTAATAGAAAACAAAGTTAAACTAATAATTAGCTTACCAAATTCACTTACATTCTTTTATTCTATTTCATTTAGTTTCATAAAAACTAGATTTTCATAAGATTATGCATAAAATGTCTATATACCCACTTCCTTTTTCAGATCTTAACAATATTTATTTCAGAAATGTCTTTAGCTCTATATTCAATGAAATGAAATTATACTAAAATATTCAAAGGGTTTTCTGAAATTGCAAGACTCGCTCTGGGATGTTATTTATATTGGAAAAGATATTCGAAAAGCCTTATTTGTTAAGTTGCGATAGTTACTCCCACAAAAGAGCCATTAGCCCTTTGCATGTACAAAACAACTTCAGATACATCCACTTTGTGGAGATGACACATGCTTTTGGTTCGTTTGTTTTTGAAAGAAATATCTAACAAGCATATCAACAATACCGATTTTCAGTCAATATGATGGGATATTCAAAATTGATAAATATTGGGTTGATTACCTCGTAGTGTGAATAGATATGATCTTACAAAGAAAGTTATTTTCAACAGAAAGCTAGAAAGAGTTTATCCACTTTGTGTTTCACGGGAATAACCAGAAAGCAATACCTATTTGGTCCAGTTGGTCAAACTCACTCCATGAGCATATGTTAAAAGTATAACAAATTTAAGAGGTCAAATACTTATTTTGTAACGACAGTCATCATATAGCTCTAATTTACTACCTAAATATGTCTGAATCTTCTCACCTAACATATAATAAGAGCTGAAAGCAGTCTCTTTTATCTAACTTAATATGGTAAATCCTTTGATTCTGATGATATTATTTGACAAATAAAATGTACAAAAGAGTGGTCCAACTGAAATGACATGACAGAATTCTGATAAATAAAAACATTGCAACAAAGTTAGCTCTTTTCAGCCTCACCCTGTCCACATTGGCAAGCAACATTGCAACAGCACATGCACACATATACACATACACACATATGCATACATGTATACACACCTATACATGCATGCTAAATTCATGATTTATTGTACAAAAAAGTTCAAATAAAAAATTAATGATTAGTACAAATGATAATTTGCCTTACTACAAAATAAAACACAATCCAGGCACCACAAATGTTACATTTTACCTGCCTATCCACATGTGACCACTTTATTTATATTTAATTACTTAATTAACTAATTAATTCAATTACTTGTTTGGTGCTAATACTAAAGCTGGAACTCAGGGCCTGTCTCTGTCCCAGAATTTGTTATTTTTTTGTTTTAGTTTTCTCAAGGATATCATTTTACTGCTTGTACCACAGCTCCAGTTCTAGCTTTTGTTGGTTTCTTTCAAAGCAGAATCTAATGGACTTTTTTTTGTTTGATCTGGTTTCAAACCACAGTCCTCAGACTTCATCTTTCTGATTAGCTACGATTAATGGCATAAGCCACCAGTGTGGCTTTTGCTTTTTCCTTTATAGTTATCTAATGCACATACTTAGATAGTAATTTAAAAATGAGAGTATAGAAGCAAGATGTACAGTGATGATTTTGTCCTGTCAGAAATTCAAGTTAGTAATGTAAATTTCTTCTTAAGAACATACACAAAAAATACCATGATATAGTATAAGAGAACTCACAATTGGACATATGAGTTTTAAGAGCTTTCTAATAGATCCATTATTTATTGGTACCCAAAATTAGAAAAAAAATGTATAATGTAGTACTAAAATAGAAGACCTTTACATGACTAGTTACATTCCTTGTTTTTTTAAAGACACTTGTTTTCATCTAAAAAAATAAGCCTGTCTATTTTCTTCATGTGGTTTCAATGATTGAAGGTGCTTAATGCGAAATAAAAATGTATTAGTAGTTCTTTGCTATCAATTAAATCTCACTTTGTCTTTTTGGAGAATATAATGATCAAAGCAATAGTTGAGAATCAGTAAGCAATTGTCCAGAATCATGCTTCCAGTGCAAGTGAATCAACATAAGTAATGCTCAATACCATTTTCCACAAAGTTTTGTCACAGATACAATCGGCCTACCTCCTTTTGCTGCTTTCCTAGCCTGGACCTATTCCTTCATTGTACATGCAAAGTGTGATTCAACTGATTTCATTCAGATCTGTTCCTACAATTATCAAGAATTTAGATTCTTGTCTGCAATAAGATTAAACCTACGTCTCTTCATGGAGGCTGCTAAAAATGTATTTACCAAATTCAAGTAAATACACAAATTTTATTTCCATCTTTTTTAAAACATAAAATTCTGTTTACTCTATAAATTAATCAGAGGCATGCATTTGTGGCTATCTAGGTCATTGCACATTGTCTCTCTTCCTCTCTCTTTAATGTTTCTCATAGATAAGAGGATTGCTCTATAATTATTGTAATTTATTTTGCTTTTATATTTTTGGTTGCATCATTTTACTTTCTGCTCTGCCATTTCCCAAATGATTTATATAGAGGGCATTATTTCATCTTTTCTCATTCCTAGAATAAGCTGCACATGAAGACACTACTGGTCCTTATTTTCAGTCTGTATCTTTGAATATGGAAGAAAATCTTTCCTCTGCTCTCATCAATTCCATTCTCTCCAGTTAGAATAATTTCGAATAGTAAAAATGGAAAAGGGGAAAATAAATCATGGTGAAAAAACAGATGCAGAAAATTCACCGTATTTTTCTGAACAGTTCAACTAATGTGAACTATTAGGGAAATACATGGACACCTCATTCTCACTGTCACTCAAAGCCTCTAGTTAGGCAATTCTTAGGAATATGAGGAACATGATTAAAAAGTGAGGAATGGTATCAATTGCAAAAAAAATGGAGAAGGATCCATGCAAATTTCTTCTTTTGGCTGCTGAAAATAATCAGGTTATTACAGTGCAGAGACTACTTTCCAAAAAAGCCACTCATGTGAATACTAGAGATGACGATGAGTATACCCATATTCATTAGGAAGCCTACAGTGGACACTTAGACACTGTCCATGAGTTGTTGGCTCAAGCGGCAGATATTCATGCAATAACTGTAGATGGTTGGACAACCCTGCGCAGTGATTATATCTGGAATAATACTAGAGTGGCTTTTTTCTTACTTCATCATGATTCAGATACCAATGGCCCCCTTGCTTCTTGCTGCTGGGAATAGAGATAGCAAAGACATGTTGGATCTGCTTCTGTTGAACCATTATGTCAAATCAGGTCTGAAGAACAACTTGGAAGAAACTGTATTTGATATTGCCAAAAGAATAAGTATGTATCACTATCTCTTTGAAGTTTTGCAAAGCTGCACAAATTGCTCTCCTAAATCATAATTGTTCGGTTAAGTTTATTAAATTTCAAAAATGCCATTGCATTATTTGTTTCCATACTAAATATTTTCACGATCCAAATAACAACAATAGCTTATTGTAACAATTAATGGATTCCATGGAAGTCTTCCAAGTGAATTGCATGACTTTGATGTCAAAATGTATTCAAGAGTTAGTTTTATACATCTATAATGATTTCTGGAGAGTTTTGGTATTTTTATTGTACTTAAGTGGTTACATAATTTCACAGCATTGTGGAATAGTGATGCTCAGTTAAAGTCACAAACACATTCTAACATTTCTGGAGCAAATTGTCTATCACAGTCTATAACATTTATGAGTTCTATGAGCTTTGCAATACAGTTATTCCTTCCACATTGGTTGGTATGTGCATTTCTTTGGTTTTGCATAACATCAGCTGTTCCCTTTTTCCCAATTGTTTTCTCCCTCCCATCCCTGCCATTAACTTGCTTAGTTCATTTTGTTCAGTGTCCAGTGCAGCTGACGGGTTTTTCCCTGATTCCCTCTACTTCTATGTCATCTTCCTGGTTCCCCTCCATTGTACACATATATACCATACATGTGATCAGCAGCATGGGGTTATTTAGTAGAGATTCGACCAGATGAGTGGAAGTCCTTTGTTTCTTAAGTCCTGTTAATTTTGTCGTATTACCTAACATTTTGGTTTTAACATCCACTTATCAGGGAGAACATGTACTGTTTGTCTCTTTGCTCTTGGCTTACCTTGCTCAACATGATCACCTTCTAGCTCCATCCATTTCCCTGCAAATGCCATTATTTTGTCATTTCTAATGGCTGCATAATATTCCATTGTGTATAGATACCACAATTTTGGGATCCATTCATCTGTGTTGAGACATCTGGGTTGTTTCCATATCCTGGTTATTACGAACAGTACGGCAATAAACATGGAGGTGCATGTGTCCTTGTATACCGGTTCCTGTTGTTCAGGATGGATGCCTAGAAGTGGTATGACTGGGTCATAAGGGAGGTCAATATTTAGCTTTCTTAGGACCCTCCAGACTGTTTTCCAAAGTGGTTGTATGAGTGTACATTCCCAACAGCAGTGTAGTAGGGTTCCTCTTTCTCCACATACCCTCCAGCATTTGTCATTGGCTGACTTGAGGATGTGGGACATTCTGACTGGGGTAAGGTGGTGTCTCATGGTTGTCTTTATTTACATTTCCTTCAAAACCAGGGATGGTGAACATTTCCTAATGTGTTTCTTTGCCATTTTTATCTCTTCTTCTGAGAAGTCTCTCTTTAGTTCCCTTTCCCATTTAGTAATTGGTTTGTTAGGTTTTGGAGGGATTAGTTTCTTGAGTTCCCTGTATATACTGGATATTAACCCCTTGTCGGATATATTGCTGGTAAATATTTTCCCCAATTAATTGGTTGTCTTTCTAGGTTGGTTGCGATAGCTTTAGCTTTGCAGAAGCTTTTTATTTTAAGGTAGTCCCATTTGTCATGTCTCACTCCAATTTGTTGTGACCCTGGGACTCTGTTCATGAAATTCTTTCCTGGACCTATAAGTACAAGTGTCTCCCCTACTCTGCCTGCAGTGGTTTCAGAGATTCAGGTTTAATGCTAAGGCCTTTGATCCATTTTGAGCTGATGTTGGTGTATGGTGATATGCTGGTGGCCACTTTTATTCTTCTGCATATGGCCACCCAGTTTTTCCAGCATTAGTGGTTGAAGAGGCTGTGTTTCTTCCATCGTCTGTCTTTGGTTCCTTTGTCAAATGTCAGCTGACTGTAGGCATGTGGATTTATTTCTGGATCTTCTATTCTATTTGTCTTCGGGTCTGTGTTTGTGCCAGTACCATGCTGTCTTTGTTATTATGGCTCTATAGTAGAGTTTGAAGTTTGACATGGGTATACCTCCCATGTTGTCTTTATTTGCTAGAATTATTTTGGATATTCTAGGTCTTTTTTGGTTCCATATGAATTTTTGGACTGTTTTTTATATTTCAGGGATATACATCATTGGGATTTTAATAGGAATTGCATTGAATTTGTATATTAATTTGGGCAGTATTGACATTTTCACTATATTGTCTGCCTATAAAAGAGCATGGGAGGTCTTTCCATTTCCTAGTGTCCTCTGTAATTTTTTCTTTAACTTTTTATAGTTTTCAATAAATAGTTCTTTTACATCTTTGGTTAGGTTACTTCCTGAATATTTTATTTTGGGGGATGTTATTGTGAATGGGCTTGCTTTCCTTTATTTCCCTCTCTGCTTGTACATTGTCAGTGTACAGGCATGCAACTGGTTTTGGGGGGTTTATTTTGTATCCTGCTACGTTGCCGAAGTGATTTATGATTTTTAAGAGTTTGGGGATGGAATTTTTGGGATCGTAAAGGTATAGTATGATGTCATCTGTAAAAAGGGATAGTTTAATTTCTTCTTTCCCTATACAGATCCTTATAATGTCTTTTTCTTGCCTTATTGACCTGGCTAAGAGTTCCAGGGCTATATTGAACAGGAGTAGAGACAGTGGGCATCCTTGCCTTGTTCCTGATTTTTTTTGGGGGGGTCCGGTCATGGGGCCTGAACTCTGGGCCTGGGTGCTGTCCCTCAGCTCTTCAGCTCAAGGCTAGCACTCTACCACTTGAGCCACAGCGCCACTTCTGGCTTTTTTCTTTTTGCTTATGTGGTGCTGAGGAATCGAACCCAGGGCCTCAGGCATGCAAGGCAAGTGCTCTACCACTGAGCCACCTTCCCAGTCCCCTTGTTCCTGATTTTAAGAGAATTGGTTGTAGCTTTTCCCCATTAAGTATAGTATTAGCTATTGGTCTGTTGTAAATGGCTTATAATGTTTTAAGAAATGTTCCTTCTATTTCTATTGCCTCCAGAGCTTTTAGCATGAATGAATGTTGAATTTTATCAAAAAAATTTTCTGCATTTGTGGAGATAATCATGTGATTCTTGACCTTGGCTCTGTTGATGTGTTGGATTATATTTATTGACTTACGTATGTTAAACCATCCCTGAATCTCTGGGATGAAGCCTACATGGTTTTAGTGTATGGCTTTTTTTATGTGTTTCTGCGTTCTCTCAGCTAGAATCTTGTTAATGACCTTTGCACCTGTGTTCATCAAGGACATTGGCCTATAATTCTCCTTTTTGGTTGGGTCTTTGCCTGGTTTGGGGATGAATGTGATATTGGCTTCGTAGAATGTGTTTGGGTTAGCTCCCTCCTTCTCTGTTTCTCTGAAGAGCTTGAGGAGTATAGGTATTACTTCTTCTTTAAAGATCGTATAGAATTCTGTTGTGAATTCATCTGGTCCTGGGCTTTTTTTTGTTGTTGTTGGAAGACCTCTGATTGCTTCCCGTATCTCGTTGTAGGATGTTGGCTTATTTAATTGATTTACTTCTTCTTTGCTCAATTTGGGAAACTTGTATTTCTCTGAAAATGCATCCATTTCTGCCAGGTTTTCTTTCTTTAGAGGGTATAACTTTTGAAAGTAGTCCGTTAAAATTGTTTGGGCATCTTGGGTACGTGTTGTGATTTTTCCCGTAGCATCCCTAATCCTGTTAATATGGGTTTCCTCTCTTCTTTTTTAAATTAATCTTGCCAAATATCTATCAATTTTATTTGTTTTTTCAACCAGCTTTTTGTTTGGTTAATTTTGGCTATGATTCTCCAATTCTCTATTTGAATAATCTCCGCTCTTAGTTTGGCTATCTGGCTGTGTTTAGTAACTTTAGGTTCCATTTTTTCATGTTTTTCTAGCTGTTTTATTTGCAACATGAGATTATTTTCTTGGTCTGTCTCTATTTTCTTGGTCTGGGCACTGATGGCAATAAATTTGTCCATCAGGACAGCTTTGGCTGTGTCCCAAAAGGTTTTTGTGATGCATTTTCATTTTCATTGAGTTGTAGGAATTTTTTAAATTTCTTCTTTAATCACTTCCATTACCCAGGCATTGCTTTGAAGTGAGCTGTTCAATTTCCATGTATTTTAGTAATTTCTGCAGTATGTTTTGTTATTGAGAACTAGCTTGATTCCACTATTGTCAGATAGGATACAGGGGATTATGTCAATCCCCTTGAATTTGCTTAAGTTTCTTACATGAACTATTATATGGTCTATTTTGGAGAAAGTACCATGAGCTGCTGAGAAGAATGTGTACTATGTTCTTTTTAGGGTGAAATACTTGGTAAATGTCAGTTCTGCTTGAAGTATGGCCTCATTAATTCGATAGCTTCTTTGCCAATATGCTGGTTGGTAGACCTGTCCTTTGGTGAGAGTGGGGTGTTAAAGTCTCCTAGTATTATCATATTGGATCTATTTTATTCTGTAAGTTTGAGAGTATTTGCTTAACATATTTGGGTGCATCAATGTTTGGGGAATGTTAGGTAGATTATGGTAATATCCCCCTCTTGTATTGTTTCCTGTATTAATATGTAGTGTCCATCCTTGTCTTTTTGTATTGATTTTAGTTTATTTTTTTACTGTTGATTGGATCTTTTTTTTAAATTTTTTTATTGTAAAGATACTATACAGAGGGTTACAGTTACGTGAGCAAGGTAATGAGTACACTTCCTATTGAGCATTGTTACCCCCTCCATTGTTTTCCTCCTACCATCCCTGCCCTCCTTACTTCCCCGAGGTTCTTTTTTTTTAAAAATTGTGATTAAGTGATTACATAACTTCCCAAATTTCACAGTATTGTGAAATAATGATGCTCCTTTAAAGTCACAAGTTCATTCTAAATTTCCTGGAGCAAATTGTCTATCACAGTCTATAACATATAACAGTGTACACAATACAACATACATGTGATCAGCAGTATGGGGATATTTAGTAGTGTTTCGACCAGATGAGTGGGAGTTCTTTGTTTCTTAAGTCCTGTTAATTTTGTCATATCACCTAACATTTTGGATTTAGCATCCACTTATCAGGGAGACCATGTACCGTTTGTCTCTTTGCTCTTGGCTTACCTTGCTCAACATGATCACCTTCTAGCTCCATCCATTTCCCTGCAAATGCCATTATTTTGTCATTTCTAATGGCTGCATAATATTCCATTGTTTGTAGATACCACAATTTTTGGATACATTCATCTGTGTTGGGGCATCTGGGTTGTTTCCATATCCTAGCTATTGTGAACAGTGCTGCAATAAACATTGAGGTGCACGTGTCCTTGTATATTGTTTCCTATTGTTCAGGGTAGATGCCTAGAAGTGGTATGACTGGGTCATAAGGGAGGTCAATCTTTATCTTTCTAAGGACCCTCCAGAGTGCTTTCCAAAGTGGTTGTATAAGTGTACATTCCCACCAGCAGTGTAATAGGGTTCCTATTTCTCCACATACCCTCCAGCAATTGTCATTGGATGATTTCTGGATGTGTGACATTCTGACTGGGGTAAGGTGGTATCTTTGTCTTTATTTGCATTTCCTTCACCAACAGGGATGATGAATATTTCCTCATGTCTTTCTTTGCCATTTTTATTTCTTCCTCTGAGAAGTCCCTCTTTACTTCCCTTGCCCATTTAGTAATTGGCTTGTTAGGTTTAGGAGGGATTAGTTTCTTGAGTTCCCTGTATATACTGGATATTAACCCCTTGTCTGATATATTTCTGGTAAATATTTTTTCCCAATTAGTTATTTGTCTTTCTAGCTTGGTTGCAATAGATTTAGCTGTGCAGAAGATTTATATTTTAAAGTTGGCTCATTTGTTGAGTCTCTCTCCAATTTGTTGTGATCCTGGGACTCTGTTCAGGAAGTTCCTTCCTGTGCCTATTGGTTCAAGTGTCTCTCCTACTCTGTCCTGAAGTAGTTTCAGAGATTCAGTTTTAATGTTAAGATCTTTAATCCATTTTGAGTTAATGTTGGTGCATGGTGATAGGCTGGGGTCCACTTTTAGTTTTCTGCATGTGGCAGCCCAGTTTTCCCAGCAGTAGTGGTTGAAGAGGCTGTGTTTCTTCCATTGTATGTCTTGGGCTCCTTTGTTTAATATCAGCTGACTCTAGGCCTGTGGATTTATTTCTGGATCTTCTATTCTGTTCCATTGGTCTTCTGGTCTGTTTTTGTGCCAGTACCATGCTGTCTTTATTATTATAGCTCTGTAGTATAGTTTGAAGTGCGGCATGGATATCCCTCCCATTTTGCCTTTATTCCCTAGAATTGGTTTGGCTATTCTAGGTCTTTTGTTGTTCCATATGAATTTTTGGACTGTTTTCTGTATTTTAGTG
Source organism: Dipodomys spectabilis (assembly GCF_019054845.1). NCBI lineage: Eukaryota > Metazoa > Chordata > Mammalia > Rodentia > Heteromyidae > Dipodomys > Dipodomys spectabilis. The sequence continues at coordinate 2,169,671 of NW_024870946.1, forward strand.
ATGTAAGTCATTAGGATTTTAATAGGGAATGCATTGAATTTGTATATTAATTTTGGCAGTATTGCCATCTTCACTATATTAACTTGGCCTATCCAAGAGCATGGGAGGTCTTTCGATTTCCTAGAGTCTTCTGCAATTTCTGTCTTTATCTTTTTATAGTTTTCATTAAATAGTTCTTTTACATCTTTGGTTAATTCCTAAATATTTTATTTTGGGGGAGGTTATTGTGAATGGGGTTACTCCCTTTATTTCTCTCTCTTCTTGTACATTGTCAGTGTACAGGAAGGCAACTGATTTTTGTGGGTTTATTTTGTATCCTGCTACTTTGCCGAAGTGATTTATGATTTCTAAGAGTTTGGGGATGGAGTTTTTGGGATCATGAAGGTATAGTATCATGTTGTCTGCAAAAAGGAATAGTTTAGCCTCTTCTTTCCCTATGCGGATCCCTTTCATGTATTTTTCTTGCCTTATTGACCTGGCTAAGGCTTCCAGGACTATATTGAAGTGCAGTGGAGACAGTAGGCATACTTGCCTTGTTCCTGATTTTAGGAGAATTGGTTGTAGCTTTTCCCCATTAAGTGTATTATTGGCTATTGGTCTGTCATAACTGGTTTAATTGTTTTAAGAAATGTTCCTGCTATTTCTATTTTCTCCAGAGCCTTTAGCATGAATGAATGTTGAATTTTATCAAAGGTCTTTTCTGCATCTGTGGCAAAAATCATGTGATTCTTGACCTTGGCTCTGTTGATGAGTTGGATTACATTTATTGACTTACAGAATAAAATAGATCCCAATACGATAATACTAGGAGACCTCAACACACCACTCTCACCAAAGGACAGGCCTACCAACCAGAGGATTGGAAAAGAAGCTACCAAATTAAGTGAGGCCATACTTCAAGCGGAATTAACTGATATCTACCGAGTATTTCACTGTAACACAACACAGTACACATTCTTCTCAGCAGCTCATGGAATTTTCTCCAAAATAGACTATATCATAGTTCATGCAAGGAACTTAAGCAAATACAAAGGGACGACATAATCCCCTGTATCCTATCTGACCATACTGGAATCAAGCTAGTTCTCAATAACAAAGCATACCGCAGAAATTTCTCTAATACATGCAAATTGAACAGCACACTTCTTAGCAATGCTTGGGTAATGGAAGAGATCAGAGAAGAAATAAAACATTTCCTACAACTCAATGAAAATGGAACAAAAAAAAAACCTCGCAAAGACACTTGTGGGACACAGCAAAAGCTGTCCTGAGGGGTAAATTCATCGCCCTCATTGCCCACATCAAGAAAATGGAGACAGACCAAGTAAATAATCTCATGTTGCAATTAAAACAGCTAGAAAATCATGAAAAAATGGAACCTAAAATTACTAGACGGAGCCAGATAACCAAATTAAGAGCAGAGATTAACCAATTAGAAAATCAGATAATTACAGCCAAAATTAACCAAACAAAAAGCTGGTTCTTTGAAAAAATAAACAAAATTGATGGACCGTTGGCAAGATTAATTTAAAAAGATAAGAGAGGAAACCCATTTTAACAAGATTAGGGATGCCACGGGAAAAATCATAACACGTATCCAAGATATCCAAACAATCCTAATGGGCTACTTTCAAAAGTTATACTCTCTAAAGGAAGAAAACCTGTCAGAAATGGATGCATTTTTAGAGAAATCCAAGTTGCCCAAACTGAGCAAAGAAGTGAACCAATTAAATAAGCCAATATCCTACAACGAGATACAGGAAGCAATCAGAGGTCTTCCAACAACAAAAAAAAAGCTCAGGACCAGATGGATTCATAGCAGAATTCTATAAGACCTTTAAAGAAGAACTAATACCCACACTCCTCAAGCTCTTCAGAGAAACAGAGAAGCCAATATCACACTCATCCCCAAACCATGCAAAGACCCAACCAAAAAGGAGAATTACAGGCCAATTTCCTTGATGAACTCAGGTGCAAAGATCCTTAACAAGATTCTAGCTAAAAGAATCCAGAAACACATAAAAAAATTCATACACTATGACCAGTTAGGCTTCATCCCAGAGATGCAGGGATGGTTTGACATTGTAATGATTTTAATGACAAGTTTATTTTTATCAGATATAAGGATTGCTACACTTGCTTTCTTATTATTGGCATTTCATTGGTAGATCCTTTTCCAACCCTTTACTCTGAGTTTGCATGTTTGGCTTAGAGGTGGGTCTCCTGAAGGCAACAGATGGATGGGTCCTGTTTTAGGATCCAATCTGCAGTTCTTTTTCTTTTGATTGGTGAAATAAGTCCGTTAATCTTAAGAGATAGAATAGAGAGATGCATTATGGTCACTGTTTTTCTTCTTTCTTTTCCTCTGTCCTTGCTCAGATAGACTTCTATTAATGCTTGTCTGGGTGCAGGTCCCTGTTCCTGGTTGCTTTTCTCAGGTTGTGTTCCACCTTTTAGTAGTCTTTGTAATGCTGGCTTAATGTTTATGTATTAATTTAGTTTTTTCTTTGCTATTAAAAATTTTCATTTCTCCATGGAATGTGAATGCTAGCTTTGCCGAGTATATCAGTCTGGGTTGGCAGTTATTGGCTCTCAGTGCTCATGTGTTACTTTCCCAGGCCTTTCTTGCATTCAGTGTTTGTGTGGAGAGATCTGTAGTGATTGTAATATTTTTCCTATAGTAGTATAGCTCCTTCTTCATTTTTGTTGCATGCAAGTTTGTTTCCTTATCATTCAGATCTATCATTTATACTATAATGTGTCTAGAAGTGTTTCTCCTGGGATCCTGCTTGTTAGGTGTTCTATATGCTTCTGTTATGTGGGTAAGATGTTCTTTTTAGAGATGGGGAAAATTTTCACCGATTATCTTGTGGAATAGGTGCTGCATTCCCTTGCTTTGATATTCCTCATCTTCGTATATGAAGGTTAAATTTCTTGGCACTATCTGCTTGTCCTTGAATTTCCCTTTGGTATAATTTAAGTGATTTTTCAATATCTGTCATTTTTTGGTCCAGTTGATGTATTCTGTCTTCTGTATTCCATTTTGTTCACTCTGTTAACTGTGGTTTCCATTGTGGTTTGCATGGAGGAAAGGGACTCATTGTTGATTTCAATGGATTCAATGTTGGTTTTCAAAATACTAATCTCACCTCTTAATGAGGTATGTACTGCCTCTATTTTGTCACTTATCTCACGGCTTAGTGAGGTGTGTGCTACCTCTATTTTTGCATGCATCTCCTGTTTGATGTCCTGCACCTCTTTTGGTATTTCGACCCAGTGTTCTTTCAAATTCTGGTCTATTTCTCACTTTATTCTTGAGTCATTGCCTCCAGCATGTCTTGGATATAGTGTTTGTCTTCCATTCCTGCTTTTCTCCCACTGGGCTCTCCCCTGGATTGCTGCTGGCTTTTAGAGATAGCTTGCTATCCTAGGTGTTGATAAACCTTGTAATATTTCTCTGTGATTTTCTCATGGGGATTCAGGGATTATTGCAGACCTAATCTGAAATTTTGTTTTGGTCAATAGGTGTCTGTCTTTGCTTGATTACTGTTTCTGTGCTGGTAGAGAGAGTCTGTACCTGATCTCAGTTCTGTTGGGGGCCGACCTCCAGCTGCTGGTCTGACCCACACAGGATTCCCAGCTCTCTGCTGTAGATCACTGGCAATTCCCGCCTTTAGAAGGGTTGAGCAGCCTAGATTGCTCCTGTTTGTTTCTACAGGTGCTCTGGGCGAGTTCGGATGTGCTGGATGTACTCTCCCAGATGCTGGAGTCTGCTATGGTCTCCTGATGTTTTGTTTTGTTTTACTTTTTGGCTAGTTGTAGGCCTGAACTCTGGTCTTGGGTGCTGTCCCTCAGCTCTTCAGCTCAAGGCTGGCACCCTACCATTTGACCCATAGCACCACATCTGGCCCTTTCTGCTTATGTTTTGTTGAGGAATCAGATCCAGGGCCTCTTGCACATAAGACAAGCACTGTACTGCTGAGCAACTTACCAGCCTGAGCTCCTGACTATTATCAGGTGCTGGAGGCCTGTCTTGTTCAATTCCCAGCCTAGAATACATGGGTCGGGTTCTTGTGGGGTTTGGGCTTCTCTTGTCCTGAACCCCCTGCGTCTTTTGCTGTCACAGGCATGATTACCAGGGGTGCATTTCCCCTGTTTTTCTCCCCTCTGCTGAAGCGTATACTCACCTTCTGATTTCAGTTGGGAGGAGTTAGTTATGTTGCTCAGGCACCAGATCCCCAGGCCTGGTCCCAGACCCCAGCCTGGGGCACACCTGATGGACCTGTGCTGCTATGTATCCCACCTAGATTAAGCAGCTTGGAGTACACAGTTCAAATTTCTTCCACTGTTGGGTGTCTTGACCCAGTGGCATTGTTCCAGGCTTGGGCATTTAAGCTTCCTTCCAGGGTCTCTCTTGTTCAAGCCTTGCCAGCTGAGTGTGATCCATGGGCTGGTGGAGCTCTTGAACAGTTTCTAGTTTTAGTGGGTCCTGTGGTGCAGGTTTTGGGGTAGGGGGTCTGGGGATTCCCACCAGCTCTGGTCTCCTTTGAGGAATACACTGTCCCCTGTGGAGTACTCACCCTGGAGCTAGTTGTTTCTGTGTGATGTAGGTTGCTGGTTGCCGTTGCAGTGAGAGTTCAATTGAGGTAGTTGTGGGCTAGGCTGAGAGGTGGTGGCTCCGTGTGTTTCTTTTCTGTCACTGCCTCCATTGATACTGTTTGGGTCCACTCCACGGGATGGGCCTCCGGCCTCCACCCGAGGGGTGGGGAAGGGGCCTCTGTGCAGGTGCTGATCTCTGGGGTTTGTCTCTGTTTGCGCTCTCTTGATCAGCATCAGTTCCTTTCAGTTCTTCTGCTCTGGTGTTCTGTGGGCATCTCATGTATCTCTGAGGTTCCTGCCATGGGGCTGAGTGGCTTTGGTGGGATGGTGCCTCTCTGCTCGAATGGAGAGTGAGGGGAAGGGGTGGGATTTTTGTGTAAGTTCCCTGCTCAGAGGTTTCTTCATTCATCACGATCAGCGGGTCTGACACTGGTACCTCAAGGGGCTTTGGTGCGGGTGATCTGCACACAGCTCCCTGTGTCTCTGGGCCACCGGCAGCTCCCACCAGGCCAGGCTGGCCATGGCTTGGCATGCTGCTTTGTAACCATTAGACGTTGGGGGAGGGGTCTTCATGCTTCTCTGTTGTGAAATTCTTCTTTTTACTCCTGTTTTTCTCTGGATGTTGATTTTTTTGTTGTCGGTATCTTGGGGAGATTCAACGTTGGAACTCGAACTCTCTTTTTGGTTGGGGAGAGCTGTGGCATTCCCATACTTCCCCGTCGCCATCTTGGACCCCCTCGAGTTTTTGCTTTTTTTATTCAGATATAATTTTAATTTATCTGTTGAAATGAGTACTAAAGAAACTAAAGATATTTCTGGTGCTTATCTGAAAAATTATACTTTAAAATATTCTGTATTCTGTTTGTATAATGCCCATAATCTATTTTATTCTTTCCTAGATATAAGACTTTGAATACTACATTGTTTTATAATATATAGGTTCATTAATAAATGTGTCCTTTCAGATTGCATTCCATACCAAAACAGTTTAAGATTCCTTTTTTACTAGGTCTTTATAGTATATTTCTTTGGAATAAAATGACAATGTTGTCTAATTTTAAAAGTTTTATAAAGATTATGCAATGTAAAGGCCTTTCTAAGGTGAATATTTAACTGATGTCAAACTAACTTTTATTTATATGAATTACATGTATTGTTACACTTGTAATTTTGTAATCAACTTTTTAATAATTGTTTTTCATTTCTTGCATCTGAAGAATGAAAATTATGGAATAATTCACAGATTTTCATATCATCCTTTGCAATTGCCATGTTAATCTCTATATTGGTGTAATTTTGATATATGTGCTGCTGAAGCATATAATGTCCTCTAAATTAAGGTAGTTAATGATGCAATATTTATACAGGATTATATCCTTGGGTGCCTATATGTAACAAGGAAACATTATTGTTCCTATCAATGCTACTGATCTTTCCCTAAAATTCTGTGTATAATGGAAAATAATTATATTGTTCAATTGATTGCTCACGTTTGCAATTTTTTTGTCAATGACTATTTTAAATCTTTTTCATTTTAGATTTAATCATACTTTGAAGCATTTTTAGCTAGGTCCAAAGGGGATGGCTTTTTCAAGTACTTATTTATCCAACTGAGTTAGCTCTGTGTAACTAACAGATTCAAAGTAAGCCTTGCTTAAGAGCTACTTCAAAACTTCTGCAGCTGAAATTTTCCCAAATGAAGTCTCATTGGCACAAATGTCTACTTGACACTTTACCATTCTTCCATGTAATATCAGACCAACCAGAATATCTTACCCTGATAGTGTAAATTGTCTTACTTGAACAAAACAAATCTTAGTTCCAAGGGATTATAGAAAGATGAATATTTCAGACAGAACTTTTCAGACTAGAAGGTTTTTATCAAAATATAATTTTTTATTATACCTACCATTTCAAAAGTAGCTAAAGCCAAGAAGGTGAAAAAATTGTTCATATGCATGATTACCTAATGTCCTGGCCTATCTACCTTCCAACCAGGCAGGAACTTAGACTAATGCTTTTCTATCACCAAATATTTTCATAGCTCCAGGAGAAGTCCATATGTTTCTCCTTGATATTAGGCCTTAAATTGGTAATATTTCCTCTTTCCTTCAGTCTGTAAATCTACAAAAGGTAAAGGTTTAAGTCTAACTCTACCAAACACTGAGGTAGAGATAATGGAATAATACTTTAAAACAGAGTTGCTTTTGATACCCTAACAAAAACAGAACAATGCAAAACATGTGCCATTATATTACGTTATATATAGTTATATATTTTATATTTATATGTGCTGATTTTATATTTCACACAGTGAAACTTACTAGAATCAATTGATAATTTGAAAAGTAAATTGATATTTATTTATTCCAATAAATAGAATTGGAATATAAATAATTAGGCTTAGAATATATATTAGAATATAAAAAGTATCAATGCAATGTCTTCGATATAAACTTGTGATACCTTCTATGTGTTCATGGTCTTCTGAATTCACATTGTTAAAAATCAATGTTGTTTCCTCTAATCTATAACAGATTTTACTCTGATGCTCTTTTTATTGTTTTAACTCACTGGTCTCAAACTGTTTTTCTCCATATTTCTGATGCATTCCTACAGATTATACTCCAATTGTGCTAATATGATATCTAAAAGACATTTTCTTCTATAGACCCATGGGTTCTAATATCTTATGGCTGAGTTACCTGCATCATTAGATAACAGGGGCAAGACTTCTCACCTAAGCCTACGCAACATGCCAGCAGAAAGTAACTGAAAATCCATCTCAATTTCTCATTTCTTATATTTCAGGGCTCCAATTCCTTGAGAAACAAGAATTAGCACCAAGCAATTGTGTAATGCAAGGCAACTTAAAATGAAAGATGAAGTCACAAAATCGAGAGAAATTACTGTATTTCAAACTGAATTTACAGATGGCCAGCCCATATGAGTGAACAAGATCAGAAAATGTCACAAGATTATTTTTAATAGCCCTCCCCTAATGACTAATGTAATATATCAGTCCAGCATAAGTGGGCCCAAAAAATAGTTCCTGTAAGGATGGATCCGTGATTGATCTACCATGGTCAGGAAAACTTGACTTAGAGGTCAAATGTAATTCAGCAGAACATTAATTGAGAAGATCGGTAGTGCTTCAAAACACTGGTACTTTAGTACAACTTGGTTCTGTGGTATAAAAAGGTTGTCATTCTCAAACCAAACTACATTTAATCTCCTGAAAGTGTATTCCTTTTCAAATAAACTTTTTGAAATCACACTTGCCAAAATAACCTTTGATAAGTAGATGACACTTAGTGACATTACAAGTTTTTCAAGTGTAGGGAGCAAGATACAATAGAGTTGATTTATTTACCCAGCACTAATGTCAAACAGGTTCAAACATTCATTAAAATCTAGAAATAGTACCACGCACCATTTGTGTTGTGTTGTTCAGTAGGTGCCTTCCAGAAATTTGTTAAATGGATCAGCCTCCCATATTTCAACCCCAAACGTTAGCTAATAAAGTAAATTTCATCACTTAATAAGGGGCATTTTAAAAAGTCATAAATACTTGCCTTATCATATACTGTTTTGTTTTCCCTCTGTCTAGCATAGTAATAAATATGTCTTTAAATCTTGAGTATGGTTACTCATCTGAGATGTGACAAAATCTATCTTCTATTTCTATCATATTCCTCTATAGTAGTAAATGTTGGTTTTCTTCTTTTTCCAAAACTTATAGGAGGTAGAAAGTCTTATTCCATGTAAAATAAAATAATCACACATCATTTTACAAAGCCCTTTATAAAAACTGGTAGTTAAGAATACATTCAAAGCCATTTTTAAACTTTCTTATTGACTAAAGATTAATCTTCAAATGAATGAGAATATAATCATGTCTAGGTGTTTCAAGTCTCCAGTCTTGCAAATTGTTATTGCAGATGAATGAATTATGGAAATATAAGCTGACATCAGTTCAAGTATATGCAGGACTGAAACTCCATGGAATGTATATAAACCTTTCAAATATTAACAGACAGTTTAACAGAATGACTATCAGGAAGTTGAAACCAGACAGGCATAATAGTAAAGACATAGAATGAATGAAAAATGGAACAAGGGGCAAGTACAGCTAGAATACTCAATCTACACATTTGAGAAAGGAAGTGGTAAATTGGAAATAAATCTTGGGGAAGGGAGTGGTTGAGAATGATAGAAGGAGTCACTGTGATCCAGGAGCAATGGATAATTAGGTGGACATATTTAATTGTAAGACATTTGCACAACCTTTGGAAATTCAGTTAAAAAACACATAAAAATCACAACCAAACAGCACTCTCTAGGGAGTATGAATATGACCTCTCAAAAATTTTAAGCAGTTAATGGAGGGAAGTCTTGGTAAAAGCAAACAAAGATGTTCAAAGAGGGCAGTTTGGTGTAGGGGAGGATTCCGAAAAGATTTAAATAGATTATCTAAGGTTATAAATCACCTATATCTGTGCAAATATTATCTTTCTTCTATGTGTTCTCTTTGTCTGAACTGGATACTCCAGTCCTGTGCCACAATTGATAGCTTGGAAAGATGGAATGGAAGAAACAAGATGAAGAACCCATTACTCCACTGTAGAGAAAACAATCCACTATTTTTTCTCTCATCTCTCTTCACTACATTTTATTCATACTTTTAGGTCAATTCTTTTTGAATTACATTTTCTTTCTTTATTCTGGCAAAGTAATTGGTCAAATAATTCACTAAAGATTATTTGCCATTTTTTTGATTATGCTGTTTAATTGACTAAGCGAGTCCATTAAACTTTCCTCTTGCATTTGGTTGCCATGAAACAACATCTATGTTAATGAGGACAAATCTAATGTAAAAATTGTCTCCAGAAAACCAGTCAAAGAGGCTGTGATTACAAATACTTGGCTAACTTTTTTATTTATCCTTTACCTTGAAAGTCTTCTTGTGTCTAAATTGCCCAGAAAAATAAGTACTCCATCACTTTTTGTTTCAATCAATTCTAACCTCAAGGATATATTTTGCTAACAAGATGCTTAGAGGAAACCAAAAAATACTCCATTTTTATCTTCTCACTTAAGACTCTCCTTACATACCATATCAGGAACAGTGAAGTTATTCTTTGCAAAATTATTACAATATATTATTTTTCTCTTGTTCTTGCATTTGCTCACCAAGATGTATGGAGAAGAATAGAGGTAAATCACCCATTCCTTGGAAGAAAGGTCTGTTACAAAAGGACAACACTTCTGTGTCCTACTTGTATGTCCTCCTCTCAGCTCTTTCCTGATTTCCAATTAAACACAGCTTCTTGGCTTCAAGTCTATTGAAGCCTCACCCACTGCTTCATCTTCATAATTTCTCTTTTAAAACTCTTTTAAGGGTAGAGACCCAGCTATATACAACCAATCTGAAAAAGATCACAAACCACAAAATCTAAAGGAGTTTTATGACTCTTCAGGAGGACGATTGGGAGACCTAGGAATCCCCATGCCAATCGTTTGCTCATCATATTCCTGCCTCGGTTTGTTCTCTTTCCTATTGGCCAATACTCGTCTCTGTAACTGATCTGGATATGACCAGGTGTCACGAATGGTAGTGGTTAAAGCCCCGTTCTTTTTTTGTCTAGGAGACAACTCCTCCGCTACTGGCACTCTCAGCAATCACTGGCAACCCAATGACTCATATCCTTTTGCAGGTTTGGTACGTGTTCCCCCATTCATTGTTCTGGCTACTAATGACTCTCAGTTTTCTCAGGTTCAATTGATTCGTCCGCGCACTAAAAGAGCAGTAGGATTGACCCTTGCAATCGGGTCCGTAATCATTGCTACAGAGGCTTCAGCTACCACCGCCGCTATATTGCTGTCCCAAAGCGTGTCCACCATGAAACAGATAAACCAGCTCATCCCTCAATCATCTTAAGGGAGGCCTCCTTGTGCTCCAACAACGAATAGACTTGCTCCAAGAACAGATTACGTTTCTTTGATTACAACAAGGAGGACTATGTAATGCTATGACTACTTCTGTCTGTCAGCTTTCCACTCCCGCACCCAATTTCACTGAACTTAGTAACTACATCAAAGGCCCTTGGTCCCTTAAGTACTTAAACTTCACCCAAAACTTGCTGCATGATCTTACCCACCTAAACCAGACCACCATACAGCTTATTCCCGCTGCCTCCTTTTTAGAAGATGTGCTTTAAAAGTTACAACAATGGTTTTTGCCATCCTCTCTGGTCATCTGGGGAGGCCTTGCACTTGTAGGGCTTACTCTCCTAGGAATTATTAAATGCTTGCACTCCTGGCAAAAACGCCTCCAACAACGGGTCACCATAATGATGGTCCTTTTAATAGAAAAGGGGAAAATTGTGGGTAGAGCCGGTCAGATCTGGTTGAGACAGCTAGAGTAGCAGTTGAAGCACACTTCCTGCTCATAGAGACGTGACCCACAGGCACGTCTGCCTAGCTTGCAAGCCATGAACTGTCCTTGCTCCCTACATGCCCCTGGGGGCCCAATCAGTGCCTGTCACCAAGCAGTGCCCATCATCAACTCCCCGCTAAATAATTGGCTGGGAAGGACTCAGGAGGTTGGGAAACCTGGGGCTATAAAATCCCAACCCTTGTGCAGAAATAAACCAGACCTGCTTAAGCCTGTTCTCCTAACGTGTGTTCCTTGAGTGCGTCGTTCACACTTACCTCCTGCCAGAGATCTAGCCCTACAATGTAGCAATGGGGGAGGCCTTATAGTCCTTCACCTTCATTAGACTTGAAGCTAAGAATCTGTGATTAGTTGGAAATCAGGCAAGAGCTAAGAGGAGGATAGAGAAATAGGACATAGGAGCATTGTCCTTTTGTAAAAGACACTGTCATCCAAGGTATGGGTGATTCAACTCTATTCTTCTCCATACATCTTGTTGAGCAAATGAAAGACGAAGAGAAAAAAATAATCTATTGAAATATTTTTGCAAAGAATAACTTCACTGTTGCTGATATGGTATCTAAGGAGAGTCTTAAGAGAGAAGATAAAAGTGCAGTATACTTCAGTTTCCTCTAAGCATCTTGTTAGCAAAATATATCTTTGAGGTTATAAGTGACTCATCCAAAAATCGGTGGAGTACTTATTTTTGAGGGCACTTTAGACACAAGAAGACTTTTAAGGTAAAAGAAAAAAGAAAAATGTATAGCTAAATATTTGTGATCACAGCTTCTTGGACTGGTATTTTGGAGACAAAGTTTTACATTAGAGATTGTCCTCATTAACATTGATGCTGGGTTTCCGTGGCAAGGGGGAAATTTAATGGACTCACTTGGACAAGAAAACAGATGATAGAAAAAATGGCTAATAATATTTAGTGAATTATTTTGACCACTTACTTTGCCAGAACAAAGAAGGAAATATATAATTCAAATCACTTGACTTAAACTTATGAGTAAAACTAGCCAATAGAAATGAGAGAAAACGTAGAGGACTGTTTCCTCTCCAATGGAGTAATGGGAATGGGTTCTTGATCTTGTTTCTTCCATTCTATCTTCACAAGCTATCAAGTGTGGCTCAAGACTAGAATATCCAGTTCAGACCAAGAGAACTCACAGAAGAAAATATTTGCAGCAGATGTAGGTGATTTATAACTTTAAACAATTTATTTACATCTGTTAAAAATCCTCCTCTACCCAAAATTGCTCACTTCGAACAGCTTTGTATGCTTTTCCCAAGATTGTCCTTCATTAACTATTTAAAATTTTGAGAGGTCATAATCGTACTCTATAGAGATTGATGTTTGGTTGTGCTTTTTGTGTGTTTTTGTTTTATGTTGTGTTTTTTCACTCAATTTCAAAAGGTTCTGAAAGTGTGTTACAATTAAATATGTCCATCTAATTGCCCAATGTTTCGGGATCAGAGTCACTCCTTCTATCATTCTCAACCAACCCCTTCTACAAGATTTATTTCCGATTTGCCACTTCCTTTCTCACATGTGTATATTAGGTATTCTAGCTGTACTTGCCCCTTGTTCCATTCTTCATTCATTCTATGTCTTTACTATTATTACCATTATTTCAACTTCCTGATAGTCATTCTGTTAAACTGTCTGTCAGTACTTTGAAAGGTTTATATACATTCCATGGAGTTTCAATTCTGCATATACTTGAACTGATGTCAGCTTATATTTTCATAATTCATTCATCTGAAGTAACAATTTGCAAGACTGGAGACCTGAAGCACCTAGACATGATTTCATTGCCATCCGTTTGGAAGGTTAATCTGTAGTCAACAAGAAAGTTTAAAAATAGCTTAGAATGTATTCCTAACTACCAGTTTTTATAAATGGCTTTGTACAATGGTTTGTGATTATTTTATTTTATATGGGATAATATTTTCTACTACCTATAAGTTTTGGCAAAAGAAGAAAACTAAAATTTACTACTGTAAAGGAAAATGATAGAAATAGAAGACAGATTGTATGTTTGTCAAATCTCTGATGAGTACTCATATTCAATTCTTTAAGTCATATTTCTTACTATGTTAGACAGGGAAAACATAAAACACCATATGATAAGGCAACTATTCATGACTTTTGAAAATGTACTTATTATGTGATGAAATTTACTTTATTAGCTAATGTTTTGGTTTGAAATTTGGGAGGCTGATCTGTTTAACAAATTTGCGAAGCCACCTACTGAAAAACACAAATGGTGGGGGGTACTATTCATACACTTTAAGGAATGGTTGAACCTGTTTGGCATTAGTGCTGGGTAAATAAATCAACTCTATTGTAACTTGCTCCCTACACTTGAAAAACTAGTAACCTCACTAAACATCATCACTTGTAAAGTGTTTTTTTTGGCAAATGTGATTTTTTAAAGTTTATTTGAAAAGGAATATACTTTCAGCAGATTAAATGTAGGTTATCATTTGTTTGAGAATGACAACATTTTTATACTACAGAACCAAATTTTACTGAAGTACCAGTGTTTTGAAGCACTAAAGATCTTCTCAATTAATGTTTTTCTGAATTATATTTGACCTCTATGTCAAGTATTCCTAGCATTGGTAGACCAATTATGGATCTATCTTTCAGGAACTATTTTTTAGCTTGCTGATACTGGACTGAAATCATTCATCAATCATTAAGAGAGGGGTATTACAAATAATCTTGTGACATTTGTGGACTTTTTCACTCATATGGGATGGTCATCTGAAAATTGAAAGTTTGAATTACTGTACTTTCACATTTTGTGATTTCATCTTGCATTTTAAGTTGCCTTGCATTTACCAATTGCTCACTGCTAATTCCTGCATTTCAAGGAATTGGGGCCCTGAAATATAAGAAATGAGAAATTGAGATGGGTCTTCAATGACTTTCTCTTGGCATGTTGCATGGGCGTAGGTGGGAACTCTTGTCCTAGTTATCTGATGATGCGGATAACTGGGACCTGGGATCCTAGGACCCATGGATCCTGTGGAAGAATAATACTTTTTAGACATCATATCAGCAAAATTTGAGTATAATCAGTAGGAATGTTTCAAAAATATGGAGAAAAACAATTTGGGACCAACGAGTTAAAACATTAAACAGAGCAGCAGAGTAAAATCCCTTATAGATTAGAGGAAAACATTGTTTTTTTTTACCATGTGAATTCAGAAGACCAAGAACACGTAGAAGGTATCACAAGTTTATACCAAAAAGATTGCATTGATACTTTTTATATTCTAATATATATTCTAATCCTGATTATTTATATTCCAATCTATTTATTGGAATAATATAAATTAGTCAAATTATCAATTAATTCTACTAAGATTTACTGTATGACATATAAAATCAGCACATATAAATATAAAATATATAATTATCTATAATATAAAAAAATGTTTTTCATTGTTCTGTTATGGTTAAGGTATCAAAGGCAACTGTTTTAAAGTATTATTCCATTACCTCTACCTCAGTGTTTGATAGAATTAGAACTAAAGCTTTACCATTCAGAGATGTACAGCCTAGAGGCAAGAGGAAACACTGTGATTAAAACACTCCCAATTTAAGGCCTAATAAGGAGGAGAAACATATGGACTTCTCCTGGAGCTATGGAATATATTTGGTGATAGAAAATCAGTGGTGTAACTTCCTACCTGGTTGGATGGTAGACAGGCCAGGACATTAGGTAATCATGCATATGAACAATTTTTTCACCTTCTTGGCTTTAGCTACTTTTGAAATGGTAGGGTGTAATAAGCAGTTATATTTTGAAAAATACCTTCTAGTCCGAACAGTTCTGTCTGAACTGTTCGTCTCCCTATAATCCCTTGTAACTATGATTAGTTTTGCTCCAGTAAGACAATCTATGCTGTCAGGGTAAGACATTCTGGGTGGGCTGTTCCTACATGGAGCAAGGGTAAAGGGTCAAGGAGACATTTGTGCCAGCAAGACCTCATTTGGGAAATTTTAAGCTGCAGATGTTTAGAAGTAGCTGTTAAGCAAGGCTTACTTTGAATCCATTAGCTCCACAAAGCTAACTCAGTTAATAAATAAGTACTTGAAAATCAATCACCTTTGCACCTATCTATAAAGGCTTCAACGTATGATCAAATTTCAAATGAAAATGATTTAAAATAGTCATTGACAAAAACTTGCAAATGTAAACAATCGAACAAACAACATAGGTTTTTTCCACCATACACAGAATTTTACAGAATTAAGATGAATAGCAATTTTGGGAACAATAAGGTTTCCTTGATACAAATAGGCAACCAAAGATCTATGCCTGTCTTAAGATTGCAGCATTAATTACTTAAATTTACAGGATAGTACATGCTTCAGCAGCAGGTCTACCTGAATTACAATACAGAGATTTACATGGCTCTTGCACCAAGATGATATGAAAATTTGTGAAGTATTCCATATTTTTCATTCTTCAGATGCAAGAAATGAAAAACAGTTATTAAAAAGTTGATTACAAATATACAAGTGTAATAATATATGTAATTAATAGAAATAAAAGTTAGTTTGACATCAGTGTATTCAATCTTCACCGTTTTAGAAAGGCCTTTACATAGCATAACCTTTACAAAACTTTTGAAATAAGATAACATTGTCATTTTATCTTAAAATGTTTCTATATGGAATGCAATCTGAAAGGACACATTTATTAATGAACCTATGTATTATAAAACAATGTCAAATTCAAAGTATTATATCTAGGAGAGAATGAAATAGATTATGGACATTATACAAACAGAATACTAAATATTTTAAAATATACTTTTTCAGACAAGCACCAGAAATATCTTTAGTTTCTGTACTACTCATTTCAACAGATAAGTTAAAATTATTTCTGATTTAAAAAATTACAAACTCTATAGAAATCACTATAGATGTATACAAACAACTCGAATATATTTTGACATCAAAGTCAGGCAATTCACTTGGAAGAATACCATGGAATCCATGAACTTTTAAAGTAAGGTATTGCTGTTGCTTTGTATTGTGAAAATATTTTCTATGGACACATAGGATGGACTGGCAATTTTGAAATTTAAGAAACTTAACTGATCCATTAGGACTTAGGAGAACAATTTGTACAGCTTTCCACAACTTCAAAGAGGTAGTGATACATACTTACACTTTTGGCAATATCAAATGCAGTTTCTTCCAAGTTGTGCTTCAGACATGGCTTGATATAATGGTTCAACAGAAGGAGATCCAGTGTATCTTTGCTATATCTATTCCCAGCAGCAAGATGTAAGGGGGTCAAGAGGCCTTTAATTTGGCCATTGGTATCTGCATTATGATGAAATAAAGAAGCCACTCTGTTATTATTCCATGTATAAGTACTGTTCAGGGATGTCCAGACATTCGCAGTTATTGCATGAATGTCTGCCTTGAGCCACCACCTCATGGACAATGTCTAAGTGTCCACTGTAGGCTTCTCCATGAAGAGGGTTATACTCATCGTCATCCCTAGTAATCACATGAGTGGCCTTTTTGGAAAGTAGTCTCTGCACTGTAGTAAGGCGATTATTTTCAGCAGAACAAAGAAGAAATTTGCTTGGATACTTTTTCATTTTTTTTTTTGCGATTGATACCATTTCTCACTTTTTCACCTTGTTCCTCAACTTCATCAGAATTGCCTAACCAGAGACTTTGAGTGCCAATGAGAATTTGCTGTCCATGTATTTCCCCAATAGTTCACATTGGATGAAATGGTCAGAAAAATGCGGTGAATTTTCTGCATCTGTTTATTTTTTCACTATTTTTTATTTTCTCTTTTTTCATTTTTACTATTCTAAATTATTCTAACTGGAGAGTAGGAAATTGGTAGAGAGCAGAGGAAAGATTTTCCTCTGTATTTAAAGGTACAGACTGAAATGAGGACCAGTGTTGTCTTCATGTGCAGCTTATTCTAAGAATGAGAAAAGAGGAAATAATGTCTTCTGTGTAAATGAATTGGGATATGGCAGAGCAGAAAGTAAAATGATGCAACCAAAAATATAAAAGCAAAATAAATTAGGATAATTATGGAGCAATCATATTACCTATGAGAACCATGAAAGGGAGAGAGGAAGAGAGAGACAGATGTGCAATGATCTAGCTAGCCACAAAATCCATCCCTCTGATCAAATTATAGAGCAAATAATTTTATTTTTTAAAAGAGATGGAAATAGAATTTAAGATCAGATGTCTCCATTGTTTTTAATTATATTCTTATTATCTTAAATACTTGTACAAGGGAATTTTCATTCAACATATCAGTTTTTTTAAGTAAAATGAATCTTTAAATAAATTTTCCACACCCTTCCAAACCTCACCCCACTTTAATTTTTTCTAGTTTCATACTATCTGCATTGAATATTATACCATCACTCTCTTCCTCCATAACTCTCTTTATTCCTTCCTTTTGACTTCCACTCACATATTTCAAGTGATAGTTTCCTGGTCTTCATTTTGTTGGAATAAAGTTCAATTTTATAAGAAATTACACCTTTGAAATACTCCTCTGCAAATAGCATGCTTTGGTTAATATTTTTGTGTAAACTTGTATAAATTTCTAGCTTCCAAATATGACACAGAATATGGGTCCTTTGTGTGTCTGGCTCTGACTTAGTTCACTTAATATATTTTTAGACCTATTCATTTCGTTGCAAATAATGTAACAGTCTTCAAAATGGATGGGTTCAATCCAATTGTGTATTTGTGCCACACATTCTCTAACCATCACTCTGCCAAAGGGCATCTGGGCTGTTTCTGTAACTTGGCTACAGTGAATAGTGCAGCAGTGAACATGGTTGTGAAAGTGATTTTACTGTAACCTTTTGGAAGAATTCATCACTTCCTTTGTGGGAGCAATCCTCTAGCCAGTTTTCCAGAATAAGAACATCCCTCCCTTCATCTTCATCACAATGTATTGCAAGTCCTCAAAAACACACTTACTCCTACAGGTCTCAATAAGCTAAAACCACACTGTGCCCATATTCTTTCAATACATTTTTTTCATAATTGTACATATAAGTTAGTGAGAACCTTCTATATACTTTCCTAATGTGAGAATGAGGGACAAGACAGAGTAAATGTAAGAAATATGCAACTTAATTAGCTATTATCATATTCAAAATCATGTTCAGCTCTAATTCATAACCTCACATAATATTATTTTAATCTTTATTTGATTACTTCATCTAACCTGTAAATTATGTCAGGTGAGTTAAAAGCAAAGGCAAAAAGTGTGGTTTGATTTTGACACTCATGTGTGAGGTTGCACAACATGGGCAAATAGATGGATTAGAATTAATAGCTCTTATCCATTTTGTTAACATAGAGATGGTTTTCCCAAACTGATTCTCGAATTCGTATTCCATTGAACAACAAGAAACATGTGATAATTTCCTTTGTTTTGCTCCTTATTAACTTTTGTTTCCATTTTATTTTATAATGGATGATTTCATAAATGTACTGTAGATACAAAAATATGTTAAAATATTTCTATCCATATGCATTGATATATACATACACACATATATTATGCAGGTTATAATGATAATGTATAATTTCAGTAAGTGTACAATTTACTAAATTATTAAAACTATCGATGGCTCATGCCTGGCATCCTGGTTACTCGGGAGGCTGAGATCTGACGATCATAGTTTGAAGCCATCCTGGGCAAGAATGTCCAGGATAATCTTATCACCAAACAACCAACCGAAAATCAGAATTGGAACTGTGGTTCAAAGTAGTAGAGTGGTAGCCTTGAGAGAAAAATCTCAGGGACATCATCCAGGTTCTTAGTTTAAGAAGTACAATCTACCCAAATAAAATCTATTTAATTTACACCTGTGTAATTAAAGTATTTCCATCACCCAAATGCACAACCATGTTCATTTGCAAGGTAACTCTGTTTTGTCTGAAGTACCATAAAATATTTTCACTTAAGTTGAAAGCATTGAACCATGGGTTCATTCTATCACTCTAATGCACTTTTCCACTCAAATCTTACAATTATTCCAATTATTTAAAATCATAGCTTTTTACTTTAATACCCAAATATTAGAGTTTGAATTGAGTGTCTTGTGCCCCCTAAATGGGTGTTTTTACCACTTTGTCATGTCCCCAGTCCTAAATTATCCTGATTATTTTTCAGATCCTTGTGTATGACCTTGGGCTCAGTCCACGTTATGTTATACTTCCTGGAATTTAGAATAACAGGTGCATGGTATTGTGTACAGATCTTTCTGTACACTCTGGGCTTTAACCTCTATCCTCACAAGAGTAGACTCCCATGTAGTCAGGATTTTCATAAGTTTGTCATAGCTGATTTTTTTTTAAGTCTTTGCATTTCCTGCAGGTTCTTGACTACTGAATTAATTTGTTTTCTTGGGTTGTTTTGTTTCATTTGAATGTATGTGTTGAGTTGTTCCTCACTTTTCCTTTTATTCCTTTCAATCAAGTTCTTACCTAAAGTGCTGAGAAACCAATTCTTCTTTTTCATGATAGTCAAGGTGTACATGATTTATTCCAAAGCAATTTCAGTAATATTTAAACATCTTCATATCTATGGATGGTACATAAATGATAAGTGCTGCGACGGGTCTTTTTATTTCCACAGCAGTCTTTGTCATGCACAGACAGATCATGAAATATATGAAGGTAATAAAACTACAGATGCAAGCAAAGAGAAGAAAAAACTATTATTAATTTTTTGACAGAGGCTTGAGTTCTAGTGAAAGAAATACTTTGCTTGATGCAAGATTTCACAAAATTGTATTGCTAGGAGGAAGCTAAACAATCATCTAATTCTACAGAATTGAGGGAGAAGAATCAAACTCCTGAATAGTTTACATATGGGTCAAATAAAAGCATGCTTCTAAAAAGAGAGTTGACTTTAGAGAAACATGATGAGTTCTATGTAAATAGGTGCTTAGTTGATTTTGTTAATTTGTAAACTAATACAGGGAAATAGGGTACAGCATGGTAAAAAATGAACTTTGCATTGAAATACTCATGTGTGTGTGTGTGTGTGTGTACATGCACGTGTATACACGCACGTGCATGTGCAAGTGCTCATTTATTCATTCATCATCCCTAAGCTTCTGTGTCCAAGGATAGTGGTTTACCACTTGAGCCATTGTTCCACTTCTGGCTTTTTGGAGATAATCGCATGTATTTTCATGATTGGACTGGCTTTGAATAGTGGTCTTCATATCTCGGCCTCCAGAGTAGCTAGCTAATCTTACTCAGCCTCCAAGTAGCTAGTTAAAATTGGGCCTGTCCTCTATACTTCACTGCTCTTTTATTCTTGTCCTGAGGTGTTTACATGCCTAAGTCATATATATGTCTAGTTGCTTTAAGAAATACTCTGACTGCTTGGCACCAGGGGCTCCCATCTGAACTCAACTACTGAGGAAGCTTGAGAACACAACCCAGGCCAAAAGTTTAGTGGACTTCCTTCTCAATCTATAGCTGGGTGCATTGGATCATTTCCACCATCCTGCACTATCTACAGGTTAAGATTTGAAGGACTGCCGAATCCAGGACAGCCAAGTTAGGAAGCTAGACAATTTGGTGTGCAACTCTTATGCCATTGATAATGAGAAGTCTAAAAAGTCAGATCAGGTGCATGTTCTTTTGAAAGGGAACCCCTATCCTAAAATTAACCATTGATATGACACCAGTCTAACAAAAACAATACCCAAGTTGAACACAATTTCCCACAACCAAAATAAGCATATACTTTAACATGCAAAAACTTAGTACAATCTTCTCTTTGCTCTAAAATCAGCTTCATCTAATTATCATATGATGTGACAGAATAGTTTCTTCATTAAACTGATTATATATTTTTAAAAAAACCTAGAAAATTCTTTCTCACATATTAAATGCAAACTAATGGCAAATTGCCTAAGTTCTTACCTATTTGACTACCACTATAAATTCATCTTATGATTATTATTAATGGTAATATATTCAGATTTATTAATTTACTGTGTAACAGTTATTAAACTTTTGGGTTCTCTGCTGAAGTTGAAGTATTTAAATAGTATCATCAAATTATATTACTTGGGTACTTAGGGCAGTTTTTTTAAATGTTTTAAACCAATGGTTTCTAGTAATTCTGGTTTTTTTTTGGGGGGGGGGGTCCAGTCGTGGGACCTGAATTCTGGGCCTGGGCGCTGTTCCTCAAGGCTAGTTCAAGGTTAGCACTCAACCACTTGATCCACAGCGCCACTTCCAGCTTTTTTTTTTCTGTTTATGTGATGCTGAGGAATTGAACCCAGGGCCTCAAATATGCAAAGCAAGAGTTCTACCACTGAGCCACCTTCCTAGCTCTCTATGAATTCTTAATTGGTATATTATTTAGTTTATTTTTAATTTCAATTTAATTTTATTGTAAAGGTAATGTACAGAGGGGATTATTTAGTTAGCTAAATAAAGTAATGAGTACATTTATTATGGAAGGAACATTGTTAACTCTTCCATTGATTTTTTTGCACACTCAAAAAAAAACTACTGATGCTTTTCCTGTCGCTATTGACCAATGGGTACTTTTCTTTCTTCATGCATTTTTTATTATGAAATTGATATACAGAGGGCTTACAGTTATTTAAATCAACAAAAGAATACACTTCATTTTATTTTCTAAATTTCAAATTTTGAACTTAATTATTTTCTTTTGTTTCTTTAGGGTAATTCTTTTTTCAGAGTTGTAGGATTAGTTAATTTAGTTTTGCATAATTTTAACACATGTAAATTATTCAGAGATATATTTTTGCTTTCAAAATAGTTAACATGTGACTATTTAAAAATTATTTTCTTAAATTTTATATGGTTGATGAATTTAAATAAATTTATTTTCTTATAGTTCTAAACATATTTGTCCAGGTAATGAATACTGTATTTTCAAGAAGCACATACTTTATTAAAAAAGGCTGCATTACATGGTCACTTTTTGAAAATATTTATACTTGAATTAAAAAAAACTGAGCTGGGCATAGTGATTTGTGGTTTCTACTTTCTAACTATGGTGGGAAGTGTAAATAGGGTTTGTAATTCGGGAGAGACTGGGAAACTATGAGAACTTATCATAAAATTTCCAGAGTGAAATGATTAGAGATATAACCATGCCTAGCAAGATATAGAGCACCTGGTTATTATATTCTAAATCTTGAGTTAAAACACCAGTAACATCAATCTTTTGCCAAAATAAAAGGATACATGTTTCAAAATGTTTATTATTTAAAACTTGTTTGCAAATTTCTCATGTCTTTTATTTCTTAATTTTCAATTTACTTAATCTATAAGAATCCAAGTATTTTGTGACTGTTTTATTTCTACTAAACTTTTAAATAGTATGAGCAATATTATAATTTCATATATTAAAATACTTTTACTGTTTTTGATAATTTGCTCTGTTTAATATGATAATAAAAATATTCCAAGTGTGTGTTTGTGGTGTGTGTGTGTGTGTGTGTGTGTGTGTGTGTGTGTGTGCTTATGTGGGTTTTGTGTGTGTGTGCTTTGTGTGTACTTTGTAATGCTTGGGAGATCACACAATTGCTTTACATATGTTAGGCCAATGTTTTATCACTGAACTATACTGTCTAGTTATAATACAAATAGTCTTTTAAGTTATGACTTCTTAAAAGTTTCATTCCTACTATCCTTTTTCAAAATTATATATGATAAAATGTGATCCATCTTCTATCCACATTAGCAATTGTTAGTTTTATTCTTTCTCTTATTTCTTTGGAAATGAATTATATTCCTATTACAACTTTTTTACATTGTAACATCTCTATACAATGCTTTGTTTTCTATTTTATTTTTTCCATGTTATCTGACTTTCAGTCCAATGAAGAAGGTAACAGATTTTCAAAAATAAATTCTTAGATTTATGGTCCATAGATTTTGAAAAGGATGCTATGAGATTTTATGAAATAAAAACAGAATCTTAAATGTTTGTATTGGCACTATTGCCTCTCTAGATTTAAAGAATAATCTTAGACTACTACCTCAATCCTTTGTTTGTGTGTATGTATGTTGGTCATTGGGTTTGAACTCTGGGCTTGGGCGTTGTCCATGTGCTCTTCAGCTCAAGGTGAGCACTCTACCGCTTGAGCAACGGCAAAACTTCCGGTTTTCTAGTGGTTTATTGGAGATAAGAGCCTCATGGACTTTCCTACCCGGGATAGCTTTAAACCACCATCCTCAGATCTCACCCTCCTGAGTAGCTAGGATTACAGGCGTGAGCCACCGGCACCTGGCCTACCTCAAACCTTATAAAGAATGATTATCAAACTAAATGTGAGATGTAAAAACCGATAAAACATAAATGTAAAAATTCATGACATCGGATTAGTAAAGGTTTCTAAAAATTTGGCATGGAAAACATTAGTGGCTAAAGAAAAACAAGAACTGGATTATATCAAGTGATAACCTTTCATAATTCAAAGGACACTATAACAGGAACAAAACCATATCCAACAGATAGAGGGCATATATTTGTTAATGCTACAATGATTCTGAAACTTAAGTATTTTTTGGGAGGGATCCGGTTGTGGGGCCTGAACTCTGGGCCTGGGTGCTGTCCTTCAGCTCTTTAGCTCAAGGCTAGCGCCCTACCACTTGAGCCACAAAGCAACTTCTGGATTTTTTTTTGCTTATGTGGTGGTAAGGAATCGAACCCAGGGCCTCAGGCATGCGAGGCATCGCTCTACCCCTGAGCCACCTTCCCAGCCCCTAAAACATAAGTATTTTTATATCTTCTAATTCTATAAAATTTTTTTCCTGAATAGTATATTTCATTAAATAACATGCAAATTAATAGTCAATAGGAGGAGCATATGAAATAAGCTCCTTTTTAGTGTCTAAGAAATAATAAAAACTCACTAATAAGTCCATAATATAAAAAGAGGACGCAAAATATAGTAATGCATTTGTGGAGAAATTGATATACTTCTAATAGTGATCGATTTGTATAATACTGCAATCATTTTAGCAAATAAGATTTCAAGTCTTCAAAAGGTGAAAGAGAATTTTATAGGATCCAGGCATTACACTTCTATGAATGTATTAAACAGAAGTAAAAACTTTTTTTGGATAGAGATTGTAGTTAATTGACAGTGAACTTGAATAGTATGTGTGAGACCCTGGAAATGATCCCCAAAAACAAATTTTGAAAAGACACACTATAGAGGCTGTATGATGGGCAAATTCCTGTAACTGAATTTTATATCTATTTTTAATGTCTGTTCTAAAATTTACAGCATTTCTATTTGAAGGAATGCAAGTTTGTGAAAATCGGGCTTTGAAAACTTATGAAGGCACAATTCACTTCCAAAGCATTAAAATGTATACAATAAAAGGAGATAATATATTGTAAGTGAATTGCATGTCAGGAAAAAAAAAACTATTGTTAAAACTTCTTCACACAAAATGCAGAATAGATAAAAAGATGTTTTTGGCGTTGGCTAAAAACTCTTTGTAAACTATTGCATTTAAAGCAAAGATGTGATTTCTGTTTATTTTGAGGGTATTTTGTCCGTTTGGGTTTATACAGAGATAACTCAATCCAAAAGTATAACTGGAATACCTAGGAATTATGCATCAATTCTAATAATTTTTTATTATTTTTATTGTGAAAATACTGTACAGATGGGTTACAATTACATGGGCAAGATAATGAGTACATTTCTTATCAAGCATTGTAGCCTCCCCCTTTGTTTCCCCTTCCCATCCCTTCCCATCCTCCCCTGTCCCCCACCCAATACTCCCCGCTACCCCCGCTAAAGTTGCAAAGTTCACTTTTCGATATAACGACTTGTACATCTCATTATTGCAATGGGTCCACCTGTATCCCTAATGTTTTCCCATGGCTTCCCTTATTTGCAATATCTAGTATATGTCTGAGTCAAGCAGAAAAGGTCAGATAAGGTGATGTTAGGGAAATGAACCCTGAGATATGTATTCAAATGTTTTCTTTCATGCGATTGTTTCTAACACATTTATGATTATTTCATTGTTGCTTTGTATTTCCCTCCCCCACAGTATAACCCCTGCTTTCACTGTATTTGATGTTGGTATAATTTGTGGAGGGGAAGGGGTAAAACTTCTCAGTAAATGAGAAACTTTTCTGGAAGAAACTTTTAGCAAATGACAGAAGACACAAATCTATGCATCTGCATTTTATGAAAGTCATATGTTACATGCTCAATCCAATTGCTTATCTCTAGTTTTCTAAGAAAAACGTATTCTCAAGATAAGAGCCAAAAGCAGTGAAAAGAACAAAATACACAATCATCTTGATTTATTTGTGAAAGTAACAAATGAAATAAAATAATTCCACTTAAGGGACTCTAATATTAGCGTATGTGAAGATGTTCCTAAATGCCAATATCCATTAAATTTTTGGAATTTTGATTTCTACTAACATAGGAAAACTAGAACAAGAAAACAAATATAGACTTAGAGTGAACCAGCCTTGAAATAATTTTCTTAATTGTTTTGAAATTACAAAAGAATTGATACTCCTTTGCTTTGGAAATCATTTAAAAATATTTATCACTTATGATAATTCAAATACTAAGCAAGAGTAATTTTATATAATCATTATAAATAACATTTTATTACTATTGTAAAATAGAATAAAAAAACCATTCCCAATATATGATGTACCTATCATTATTCTTAACTTCTAATCATTACCTAAATATCTTAAACAATCTAAACAGTCATGTCTTTAACATAGCCTTAAGTATTCTATACTTTTTTACTTAACATTTTCCAGGGGTATGTATTCATGTTTCTAAGAAATGTTCACAGCAGTTAAAAGATGCTTTTGTGAAATTAATGTGATACATTTTTTGTTGTGGGTGTTGTTTTTAGTGGTTAATTGGAGATAAGAATCTAACAAGTACTTTTCTGTCTGGGCTAGTTTCTAAAACAATTCTAAGATCTCAGCACCCAGAATAGCTCTTATTATAAGGGTGAGTTATCGGCACTTTGTTTCATGAAGTATTTTTTAAAATTTTAATTATATGTTAAGTTACTTGTTTCACTATGATGTATATCATTCTACACATGAATTTAGGTATACTTATATATTTCTGAGGACAAATAATCTCTAAAAATATACTATTCTACACATAACATTTATATATAGAGAGAGAAGACATATATATATAGAGAGAGAGAGAGAAGACAGACTCGGTCTAAAAATTTTATGCTACTATTTTTGAACTTTTTCATTTCAAAGATATACAGTCTATTTTTCTAAAAGTTTCCTAGAATAAAATAACTAATATTTCAATAGAAAGTAGAGTTTATTACTTTCAAGTGAATTTTAGATATACACATATTATTGTAGTAACATTTACAGTATATTACTTGAAAAGATTCTGCCCAAACTCTTAAATATTTGATTGTAGTTAGGGGGAGAGAGGAAGTTAATTCATAGTGATTAGGAATTTGCAATGCTTCAAAAAATCTATGCCATAATTTGTTATAAACACATAGTCAAACTATCTGATATGTTTTAGGTTTTTTTTTTATTTGTTCAAAATTTCAATATGGATTCATGCACAGTGGTAACATTAAAATTATTAATCAAAAGACAAATAATAAAATCATAGACACACATCCGACATTCAATAATTAGCACTTATGTTGCTAATAATAATTTTGATGGGGAGGATGATGACCACAGTGTAGCCTGATAATGACGATGTTGTGATTGAAAAGGAAAAAAATACGTAGATAACTTTGAAGCTGGATTTCCCACATTGAATGCATAGTTATAAACAGCGTTATATTACATACAATAAGAATAACAGGAGGAGGGCTGGGAAGGTGGCTCAGTGGCAGAGTGCTGGCCTTGTCTACATGAGGCTCTGGGTTTGATTTCTCAGCACCACATAAGCAGAAAAAGCGGGAAGTGGCACTGTGGCTCAAGTGGTAGAGAGCATTGAGCTGAAGAGCTGAGGGACAATGCCAGGCCAAGAGTCCAGGCCCCCCGACGAACCAAACAATACAAAACAAAACAAAACAGAATAACAAGAGGAGAGTTTGAATATCAAGAAATACAATCACGTAAACAGGTACAGACAGTAAAAACCCTAATGTTATTCCGGCAGTCTTTCTAATGTATACTCACTGTTCTTGGTGGTATTATTTTCTTGTAAATAAAATCGTTTATTTCCACATTTTGATGGACTAAGATGTAGGTTTCAACTTAGTGTGATTAGTTCAGATAACATTCTCATATAGATACCATTCAATAAAAGGACACAAGCTGCAGAGCCAGGAGTTAAAATTTATTTTTATTTCTGTATGAAACTATTTCTGACTTTATACCAACAAACTGAATTTGACTCTTCCCTTATTTGTAAGCTAAGTTAGAAAATGTAAGGACTGTTTACTTTCTTTTTCTTTGCTCTAGAAGTCAACAAATATATTCTTCAATATTTCTGGTAGATTACATCCATTAAATGTAAGACCAACATTCAATGTTGTGAGTAAATAATGGTGGTACTCGAATTTTTGTCTGAGTTCTTCACTCTGTGTGCTTACAAGGAGAGTCATTGGGTGAAGGAGAGGACCAATATGAAAAGACTATGGGGAGAAATGCATACTTAGTAAATAGTTGTTTTAGGACTGAGTGAGTGGTGATGAGTATTTGCAATAGGCTGGTGTGTCATTGTCATAAAAAGGAGTACATAGAAATTACATTAGTGACAGAAACTGAGAAAATCTTGATCATTCATCTTATCTAATGGATGGAGGTAGGGTAAGAGGAAATCTAAAGTTTTTGCACATCTCTGTCTCCTAACTGTGTTAGTTACATTCTTGGTGATAAGGATGGATATAGATGGATTTATCTTGGTGATAAAGATGGATTTAGAGGAAAAAAACTCTCTGATAGTTCTAATATTTATGTTAAACAGATGCAAAGATAGGTCTGTTTGGACATCATCAAAATATTCATGACCATGAATATGAAAAGTAATAAAATCAGGGACATTATTAAAGGGAAGAGGAAAAGGAAAGTTCTGACGAAAGTGTGAACAAATGTGAGTACCAGTGTGGACAAGATTGGAGGAATGTGATAAATAAGGAAACAAAAAAGGAATAAACACAGAGTTACAGAAGAAAAGGAAGGAAAGAATTTTCAGGAAGATATTGAATGAAATCTACTATTTGGATTTGAAAAGTAAAAGGACATAGACAAGTTCAATAAGAACAGTGTTTTGGTGAAAGTCATATTGATAAAATGTTGAGATGTGAATGTGAGGACAAAATTCTGGATCGATTAATTCAACAGATCCTGTTGATTCTAAATGTTTGGAACAAATACTTAATCCTGACCTTAGAAAGATTATACAGATATAACTGTCATGAACTTTTATTACTGGTATTCTGTGAATATTTTTGAAAACTTTATTTAGCTAGGAGATTATAGATTGAACTACAGCACAAAAAAGCCTAATTTGTCCTACAGTTCCAATTAGTGACCCATCTATCCATATCAGTTTGGGATTTTATTGAAATATATTTAGATATGTTTGGATATCTTATCAGCCTACTCATTATAAATGTAGGACAAGTAACACCAAGTATTAGGTTGAACATACAGCTTTACTGATGTGACTGAAGACTCCTGTAATTGATTCCTCTTTAGAATAGAAAATGCCTCAATAGCAATTGACACATCATAACTGCCATATACACTATTGAAATCTAATTCTTGTTAGGTATATCTCCATACTGAAATAATCCTGTCAACCAACCTGACACAAATTCTTTTTGTGTGTGTGTGTGTGTATTTCTTATCTTTTTTATATTATAATAAAGGGAAAAATATCACTTACCATATAAATTATAATGAAAACTGGATCATAAATCCTTAGCTTAAGATTGACACTGGAAAACATATGAAAACTCAACTGGCATGAAATATACATGCTTCCAAATACATATGTGTGTTAAGATGAGGGAGTACATAAAATACACAAATTAATATTAAGAGAACACTCATTTAGGTAAAAAGAATGCCCACTAAATCTAACTTCAAGACTTAATTTTTTGTAGGTAAAGAGATTTATGAATAAATAAGCCATCTAAATTCTAACAGTGAACAAAGCTTTCTAATTTTCAGATCTTTTGATATTCACTTTAAACTTTCTGACACAAATTCTTATATGTAGGAAAATGTTCTTATAAACTTCAAGCTTTTATTGAATGGAAAAATTCAGACATTACTCTCACCACTACGATTAAATGCCTAAAAAGATAAGACATTTTGCTTTAATGCCTTTCTTTCACTTTCTCATACACATTGTCAAGTAGTGAAGGATTCTGATTTAACAATAATACAATCGTGACTTGTATTAACACAACATCTAGGATCTAATGTTAACTTGGACACTTACTAATTAGCTCCAAATTTTGTGGATATTTATATTTCTCCTGGGTAAACTAATGAACTCCAGGAAAATGTCCTTAAGGAGCCTTTCAATTCTAATATCACTGTCTCAAAATGCTTTAATTTCTACATCCTTTAATGTGGGCATAGGGTTATATTGTGGAGCTTTTTAATGTGGGCATAGGGTTATATTGTGGAGCTTAACATGGACAAAATACCTTCATACATAGACTGGGCGTGTACAAACAAGAAGTAGTAGTTGGACAATGTTCTTAGCAGTTTGTACAGATAAAATGGAAATAGAGCAACTATGAACTCAAAAGGAATGTGCAAAGAAGACAAAGGCACAAAGTAGAATGTGCCAAGAAAAGCTAAAGTATAATTTCAAATAAGGTGCTCAGGTGTGAGGGTGTGTTCAAAGTACAGGTTCAGACAATGTAGATGGATATCTTGGGCGGAAAACTGCTTTAAACTGTTCTGGGATAATTGTACAAGTAGAAGCCCCTAATTCTGACTCTAATCAGCCACAACATCATCAACTCACCAAGTTCAAAGTGAGAAAAAGAGGGCTGATCACAGTTAGTGTTGAAACAATGGCAATCACATAACTTTTCTTATAAGTGTTCATTTATTTTGGAGCATTTAAGTAGGGAAAAGCCAAGTAAATATTTTGCATGTACCTAAATTAAGTGGGACGTATTATATTGGTCTCTCTTTAACTAATTATAGTTATATATATAACAGTTATAGATTATGACTTTTTTACTCTAACTTGGGACGATGACCTGCTGTCAGTTATTTTCTTCTCTTACCCTTTTTTTGTCCTTCCACTTACATAATTATTATTTAAAGAGACATAATTGAGCTTGCATGTCTAAATTCTTCCAAATTACCTGAACTACTTCATACTTCTGGCAGCCTCCTATATCTTTCTCAAGGGAAACATTTTGAAATTACCATTTTTATCCTACATGATATTGGATATCTTCCTGGCTGATTCCTGCAAGATATATATTAGACTCATCCTATATCTCAACATTTGTACCACCATAAAATACTATCTTACTTAGAAATCATGATATTAGTATATCTGGTGAGGCAGCATCTGTCATTTTTGAATGGCCTTAAGTGATACTTACATGCAATCATGTTTTAAACCAATATGCCACTCAGTAGATGAATGAATTGACAAAATGTGGTTTATATATGTACGGAGTAATTCTATGCTTCCTATTCATAAGGAAATGGAAAAACTTGGAAAAATCCTACTAAAAAAATAAGCAAGACACAAAGAACCAAATTTCATAGTTTCCCTCATTTGTAATAACTAGGAAATATGTAAGATAGTCTTAGCAGATGAGCAGAATGAATCAATATCTATGTATAAATGACCATATAAAATGATGCTGAGCAAAATAAACTCCTATATATGGAAAGAGAGGTCTTTCTTTGTGGATGTTGTTTTTAATGTACTATGTGATTCTTTTTTTCCTTTATGTTATCCCATATGGTTTGTCCATTGTTGTACTTGGATTCAGTATCCTGTGTATGGTATATACATTTATCTTCATTTGGCAAGGGAAGCAGAACAATAAAATGGCGAGACAAAGGACAAAAGGCAAACCAATGCAATAGCAATAGTCACAGGACAATATGTTGAAAATTTACAATGCAACTTGTGAGTGGTATTGGGGTGAAGGAAAAGTGTGAGCAAAATGAGGGAGGGGATAAAAATTTTGATATGTTATGTATTCAATACCTTACAATTACTGCAACCCCTTCTATATATCACCTTGACAATAAAATTAAGTTAAAAAATGAGCTACATAAAATATAATTTCACTGTATTAGTATAGTAAATATTAATCTATGTGTATTACCTTTAAAAAATGAACATTTTGGTTGCTAATTTGAATTACCTCTTTCTTTATCAGACATCAACTGGAATGTTATCAAACTATACAATATTTTCAGAATATACTTGCCATTATTTTGAAAAAAATATTATTTTAGTGTTGTCTCATACTAAAACAGAAAACAGTTCAATTCTATGGAAATTCCTAACTTTGAAAACTTACTAATTGTTAAGAGGAGAGAATGTATCTGTTCCTCAAAATTCCTATAACTACTAACTACTCATTTTCCAATTCTGAACATCCCATACCAGAGACATTCAAAAGAGTACCTGTTTTTATTTTATTTAATTCTTCAGTAGATGCAGTTTTGAATGAGGCATTACATACTTAAAAGTCAACAGAAAAAATAGACACGTTCTTGTAGAGGATAATACTATGAAGTAACTATAATAATTAATTCCTTTTTTTTTTGTTTGGTAAGTCGTGGGGCTTGAACTCTGGGCTTGGGCACTGTCCCTGCGCTCTGCAGCTCAAGATGAGCACTCTACCACTTGAGCCACAGCGCCACTTCCAATAAAAATTCCGTAAGAGTAAACATTTGTTCATCAGAGTAAGCTATTATATCTATGACAATCAATCCCAAGATTTTATGCCGTAAAGTCATCCTAGCCCAACAGTTTCCAAATTGTAAGGTGCACGTTAAAATTCCCTAAATTCACATCATGACTAGTTTATCACTATTGTGAAAAAAATACTACAGTTCTGCTAATGTGATGCCCTTCCTCTTGTGGAAAGAATACTACACTTAACTTTGCTACATCATTTTCCCCGCAATGGTATTCTTGAGATCAGAACACTTGCAAATAGTATTTATTTTTAATTTAATTTTATTTTTTATTTTACTATATATATTATCTATCATAGATATTCAGGAGATATGTATATCTTAATATTAAGATTTGAAGATTATGGTTGAAAGCCCACCCAGTCAGGAAAGTTCCTTGGATTCTTATCTCCAATAAACTCATAAGGAAAAGTCAGACTCAAGTGGCATTGATGTTCTAGTGGTAGAGCAGTAGCCTTAAGGAAATACAGGCTCAGGGACAGTGCCCAAGCCCAGAGGTTAAGCCCTAGGACAAACAAAACAACAAAAACAAAATTAAAAATCCTCAAACCTAGCATTTTTCTCATTGTATACAGAGGTACATAATTAAGGAAATTACTTCCTGTGTTATGTAAAGGTAGAAAAAAAAAAGATGTCACACAATTACTCTCTTCATACCATGTTACACCAAAGTCTCAAAAGATTGCGCTTTTTCTATATTTATAAATTAATATCATCAATTTGTTGACAATTTGTCTAGATTATTCACATTATCATTTTACTCATGAGCTGTTGAAATTATCTATTAACTAAGTTCTTATTGTACCTCACCTGAAAGACTATTCTAGTCAATTAGAATGCCAGAATCATTTGTGAAATTATAAATTAAATCTTTTATTTGAAAAGCATTTTGTAGTATCCTATAGAATATTAAATTACAAACAAAAATGATCTATTTTGAATCTAAATTCTAATTTAGGCAAGTCTACAAATTCCTATATTAAATGAACTTTCCTATTTTTCCAGGCTTAAACTTTTGTAATTCTTCATCATTTCTTTGGAATCTAACAGAATGATGCTTACTTTTTCAAATTTTTGGTTGGGAATCATGAGCTCTTTTGCATCTAGAAATGTTATGTAATTAAGACAACATTTAAAACACAACTGAGGATTATATATGAGTTACATTTCTATGGGAAACTTGAGTTCTCAAAACATAATGACAGAATCAACCCAAATTTCCAACTGTGTTTTCCTTTCTTGTTTATTTTTTATTCCTTTCTTGGTTGGTTTTATTGAGGCAAAATTATATTCTGCTACTTAGGCAAAGTTTCATATCAGCTCAAGTAACTTGGGAGAGGAGTCCATGGAGTCCATTAAATACAAGATCATGTCATCTTCATGATTTTTTTCTTCTGTTTTTTTTCTTTTTAAAAATTTATTAATTTTCTTGTGAAAATACTGTACAGAGGGGTTAAAATTACTTGCGCAAGACAATGAGTACATTTCTTGTCAAGCATTGTAGCCTCTTACTTTGTCTCTCCTATCCATCCCTTCCCAGCCTGCCCCTGCGCCCCCACCCAATCCGCCTCATCCCACCAAAGTTGCAAAGTTTGATTTCGACATAATGACTAGTACATCTTATTGTTGCAATGGGTCTACCTGTATTACTATTTAAACGATTTGTTTTTGTCCTTCCCCTCCAGAAATTATACCTACATCAAATACAGTTAAAGCAGGGGTTATACCATGGGGGAGGGACCTACAAAGCAACAAAGAAATAATCTTATAAATGTGTTAGAAACAATCCCATGAAAGAAAAAAATATTTGAATACACATCTTAGGGTTCATTTCCCTAACATCAACTTATCTGACCTATTCTGCTTGGCTCAGATATATTCTAGTTATTGCAAATAAAGGAGACCATGGGAGCTATGTTTCTTTGGGTCTGGCTTATTTCACTTACTATATTTTTTTCCAAGTCTTTCCATTTCCTAACAAATGGGGCAATGTCATTCTTTCTGATGGAGGAATAGAATTCCATTATGTATATATACCACATTTTCTTGATCTATTCATCTACTGAGGGGCATCAGGGTTGGTTCCATATCTTAGCTAATGCAAATAATGATGCAATAAACAAAGTTGTGCTGGGAGCTTTAGTGTGGTCTTGTTTGTATTTCTTACAGGGACACAATAATTTCAGGACACTGATTTAATTAATAGTTTATTAAGGATGAAAACAATAATATTAATTATATGGAAGCATAATAAATACCCAAGAATTGTTAGGAATGTAGTCTATATAACTGAATAATGGATAGACATCTCTGGCACATTATAAATATATATATTTATATCTGTTCTTATTTTGTCAACCCAAGGGGCTCAATCTCAGGTCCTGGGAAATGCCTGTCAGCTCAGTTTGTCCCAGGATGGCAGGTTGACACTCAATCATTCATAAATTTGGCCCTGTAGGCCATGAGTTCAGATTCCTGCACTCCCAAAGAATGAATCGTGGAGTAAAAAACAGATGGTGACACATGTTTTCCTTTTCTGTGAAAGTCCTGCATGTCAGGTATGAAGTGGAATACATATGCAGATCTATATCCTATGTAATCAATGTAATCAATATTCTATGTGCCATAATAGTCAATAAAATAACTGGTTACTACATGAACAAAACAACCGTTTAAATGAATAAGTACACTGAATGCAATATGGAGTCAATATATGTATGTAAATATAAATCATATATTTAAAATGTACACAAATAGGATGTTTGCTAGTGGTGGGGATCGATTTCAGGCCTAAGGAACAGACTTGAATTTCTTGACTTCAAGAAAGCAAGCTTCCCCTTCCTACACAGTGTAACAGAGTTACCCAGACCATGAGTTGCAATCCCAGTCCTGGCAGAAAAAAAATGGCATCTCTATGCTATGTGACAACCAATTCTTAGGTATTTCATTATTTCTCCTTTTAATGAATGTAATTTTTTAAATGGTTAATAAAGTATTGATTAAAATCAATCAGTATCCTAGAATATAATTGTATATAATTTATAGTAGAATCATTCAAGAAACTGCCCATTCAATCATGACATACATCACATTCCATTGGTATTCATATGGATAAAAATGAGTTTCTTGGGACCTATTCATCCTGCAGTGACCAGACCAGAGACAACCCAGGAAACAAGACTCGGTGTGAGTAGAAGCCTGACGTCCTCACTCCTTCTCAGGGAGCAGAGGAGGGAAGGCCATCTCTCCCACCCCCCAGTACTGGAGATCTCCATCTTGGATACCGACAAAGCTTGGCAGAGCTGTTAGTTCCAACTTAGGCCTTGGAATAAAACTAGAGTCATTTAGCAGGTCACAAGAACTTAACCTGACTTTCCAGACTCAGCTACACCCAGGGAAAAGTCACCCAGCTCGGGTGCCAGCCCTAGGAGTGGCTTTCTTCACTGGGTTATCAGACCCAGAGGCTGCCCCTCCCTTTAGCAGCATTGACAATCAATTGAAATTAAGTAAACAGAAACACTGAGAATGGCTCTAGGCTGGGCTCTGTGAGTTTCTCACAAACTAGCCCCCGGAAAAGCTACTGCTTGTTGAAATGCCTCAACTCTACCCAGAACCTAGCCTCATCACAGCATCTCCAAACTTGAGGAAAAAGCCATCTCCCTCTTTTGTGATACTCAAAGCAGATACTACTGCCATTGAACTAGCCTGGGAGGAGGATCGCAAAATCCTGGTTAAAGCAGAGCATTTTTCTGCCTGTTCGAACAAACTGACTTAAGAAACCAACCAAGCCAAAGGACCACAAACAGACCAGAGACTCTAAAAAGAGGCTGATTACAGACACAAGGGAGTTACAGGATTTTTCCAACCACTCCTAAAAAAACTTAAAGAACTATTCTTCTTCTTCTTCTTCTTCTTTTTTTGTACCTTTTATAAATTTTTTTTCTTTTCTAAAACTTTTTTTAATCTTTAATTTTTACCTTTTTTGAAAAATATTGTTTTCTAGTAACTTTTTCTCCTCTTATAATTTTTATTTTAGGAATACATGTGTATTTGCGTTTTTCTTTCTTTATATTCTCTTTTTTTAATTTTATTTGTAAACATACTGTACAGAGGGGTTACAATTACATGGGCAGGATAATGCGTACATTTCTTAAAAAGCATTGCAGCCTCCTCCTTCGTTTACCCTTCACATCCCTTCCCAGCTTCCCCCCTCCCCCCAGTCCCAATCCTTCTCCCCCCCCAGTCCCCCCGCACTGACGTTGTAAAACTCGTTTTGGACATGACAACTTGTACTTCTCATTGATGCAACAGATCCACCTGTATCCTTAAACGACTTGTTTTTCCCCATCTCCTCCACAAGTTCTATTGACATCAAATATAGTGAAAGCAGGGGTAATACTGTGGGGGAGGGACATACAAAGCAACAAAGAAATAATTTTATAAATGCGTTAGAAACACATGCATGAAAGAAAGAAATATTAAAATACATATCGAAGGGTTCATTTTCCTAACATCACATTATCTGGATTTTTCCGCTTGACTCATACATATACTTGATATTGCAAATAAGGGAAACCATGGGACCTATGTTTCTTTGGGCCTGGCTTTCTTCGCTTAATATAATATTTTCCAAGTCTTTCCATTTCCTAACAAATGGGGCAATGTCATTCTTTCTGATGGAGACAAAGAATTCCATTGTGTATATATACCACATTTCTTGATCCATTCATCTACTGAGGGGCATCAGGGTTGATTCCATATCTTAGCTATAGTAAATAATGCTGCAATAAACATAGTTGTGCTGGTAGATTTAGTGTGGTCTTGTTTGTAAACATTTGGGTAAATGCCCAAAAGTGGGATTGCTGGGTCATAGGGGAGTTCTATGTGGAGTCTTTTGAGGAACCTCCATAATGCTTTCCAAAGTGGTTGAACAAGTTTACATTCCCACCAACAATGAAGTAAGGTTCCATTGTCCACA
Organism: Dipodomys spectabilis; assembly: GCF_019054845.1. Classification (NCBI taxonomy): domain Eukaryota; kingdom Metazoa; phylum Chordata; class Mammalia; order Rodentia; family Heteromyidae; genus Dipodomys; species Dipodomys spectabilis. The sequence continues at coordinate 2,206,650 of NW_024870946.1, forward strand.
TCCCCTCCAGCATCTGTTGTTGTTAGAGTTCTTGATTTTTGCCATTCTAACTGGAGTGAGGTGGTATCTCAATGTTGTTTTGATTTGCATTTCTTTTATGGCTAGAGATGTTGAGAATTTCTTCATGTGTCTATTGGCCATCCTTCTTTCTTCTTCAGAGGAGTTTCTCTTTATGTCTTTCACCCACTTGTTTATTGGGCAGTTGTTTCTTTGAGGATTTGTTGTTGGGGGATTTAATTTTTTGAGTTCCAAGTATATTTTAGATATGAGACCCTTGTCCGTTGTATGGCTAGTAAAGATCTTCTCCTAATTCTTGGGCTTTCTATTGATCTTGCTAGCTATGTCCTTTGCCATGCAGAAGCTCTGCAACTTTATGCAATCCCATTTGTCCAACCTTTCTTTGATTTGTTGTGTTTCTGGGTCTCTATTCAGAAAAATTCGGCCTGAGCCAAGGAGACCTAAGGTTTCCCCTATCCCATCCTGTAATGTTTTCAGAGTGTCTGCTTTGACTTCGAGGTCTTTGATCCATTTGGAGTTGATTCTGGTGCAGGGTGATATATAAGGATCTAGCTTTAGTTTTCTACAAGTAGTTAACCAATTTTGCCAGCACCATTTACTGAAGATGCTGTCTTTGTTGCATTCTATTGTTTTAGCTCCCTTATCGAAGATTAGATGGCTGTAGGTCTGTAGGCTAATTTCTTGGTTTTCAATTATATTCCATTGGTCCTGAGGTCTGTTCTTATGCCAATACCAAACTGTTTTGATTACTATGGCTTTATAGCAGAGTTTGAAATTTGGTATTGGTATTCCTCCAACAGTGTTCTTTCCATTGAGGAGCTTTTTTGCTATTTGGTGGTCTTTTATTGTTCCATATGAATTTTTGGATTGCCTCTTCTATTTCCTTGAAGAATGAGGTTGGAATTTTGATAGGTATTGCGTTGAATTTGTAGATAGCCTTGGGAAGTATTGCCATTTTCACGATGTTAATCTTTCCAATGCAGGAGCATGGGAGGTTTTGCCATATTTTAAGTTCTGTGTTGATTTCCTTTTTCAAGATTTTAAAGTTTTCATCGTAGATTTCCTTCACTTCTTTGGTTACGTTAATTCCTAGGTATTTTATTTTTTGTGGGGCTATAACAAATGGAGTTGCTATCCTAATTTCAGCCAGATTTTTCTCATGTTGGCATAGAGGAAGGCCATTGATTTTGGGGGGTTAATTTTATACCCTGCTACTTTGCCAAAGTTTTGAATCAGCTTGAATAATTTGGAAGTGGAGTCTATGGGATTCTTTAAATGCAAGATCATGTTGTCTGAAAAGAGGGAGAATTTTATTTCTTCTTTTCCTATTTGGATCCCCTTTATGTCTGCATCTTGTCTTATTTCTGTAGCTAGGCATTCTAATACTAGATTGAAGAGAAGTGGAGAGAGTGGACATTCTTGTCTTGTTCCTGAGTTAAGATGAAATGGCTTTAGATTTTCACCATTATGTATAATGCTGGCTGCAGGTTTGTCATATACAGCCTTTATTGTATTGAGGAATGTTCCATGGATTCCTAATTTTTCCAAAACCTTCAATATAAAGGAGTGTTGGATCTTGTCGAATGCTTTTTCTGCATCTATTGAAATAACCATGTGGTTTTTATTCTTGCTCCTGTTGATGTGATGAATAATATTAATTGATTTGCATATATTGAACCAGCTTTGCATCACTGAAATGAATCCTGTTTGATCATGGTGTATGATTTTTGAGGTGAATTATTGAAGTCGGTTGGCCAATATTTTGTTGAGTAGTTTTGCATCAATATTCATCAAATAAATGGGTATATAGTTCTCTTTCTTTGATGAGTCCCTGCCTGGTTTTGGGATGAAGGATATGATGGCTTCATAGGATGCTTCGGTAGTGAACTTTCTCTTTCAATTTCATTGAAGAGTTGGAGGAGTATTGGTATGAGCTCTGCTTTGAAGGCCTTGTAGAATTCGGCTGTAAAACCATCTGGTCCTGGACTTTTCTTAGCTGGAAGGTCTGTTATTGCTGTTTCTATTTCAATGCTTGATATGGGCCTGTTAAGCTGGTTTAACTCATCTTGGTTTTGTTTTGGCATGTCAATAGTTGCTAGGAAAAGGTCTATTTCTGTCAAGTTCTCAAACTTATTAGCATAAAGTTTTGAGAAGTATTCCCTTATAATGTTTTGAATCTTGATTGTTTCCCTGGTGATGTTTCCATTCTCGTCTCTGAGTTTATTTATTTGGGTGTGTTCTCTTTTTTTTCTGATAAGATTTGCTAAGGTTCTGTCAATTTGTTAATTTTTTCGAAGAAGCAACCATCCAGGACAAGTCCAAGAAATATGATAGATCTATTCAACACTTGGAAGACACCATCAGAAGGCCTAATCTAAGGATAATGGGTGTAGAGGAGAACCTAGAAACAGAAGTTAATGGCCTAGGAATTTTGTTTAACAGGATCCTAGCAGAGAACTTAACCAACATGCAAAAAGATAGGCCTATTCAGATACAAGAAGCTTTTAGAACTCCAAACAGAATAGACCAGAATAGAACATCTCAGTGTCACATTAAAATCCACACAGGATCAACTCAGACCAAGGAAAAGATCCTTAAAGCTGTCAAGTAGAAAAGATTAATCACCTATAAAGAAAACCAATTAGAATCACCTCAGATTTCTCAGCAGAGACAATCAGAGCAAGAAAAGCCTGGAATGATGTATGCCATGCCCTAAAAACAAACAACTATCAACCAAGAATATTGTACCCAGCTAAACTCTCCTTCATAACTGAAGGCCAAATAAAAACCTTCCATAGCAAAGAAAAATTGAAACAATATGTCTCCACCAAACCAGCTCTACAAAAGATTCTTAAAGATGTCTTACACATAGAAAACCAACAAGGCCACAATAAAGGTCAAGAAACTACACCCAAACTGAGAATCCAAGAACCATAGGAAGAACCCAGTTTTTGCAACCTCCAAGAAGGTGGATAACGTGGTAGGAACTCCAAATACGTCTCAGTCCTTTCTCTTAACGTTAACGGACACAACTCTCCAATTAAGCGACATATACTGTCTAGCTGGATTTAAAAACAAGGCTCTTCTTTCTGCTGCCTTCAGGAGAAACATCTTGCCCGTAAAAACAAACACATTATCAATGTTAAGGGTTGGAACAAAATCTACCAAGCAAACGGCCCCCATAAACAGTCAGGACTTGCAATCCTAATATCAGATAAAATAGACTTCAAATTAAAATTTGTGAGAAGAGATAAAGAAGGTCTCTACATACTAATTAAGTGATCTCTCTTTCAGGAGTATATTACAATTCTAAATATCTACTCGCCAAACAATGCAGCACCCAAGTTTATCCAAGAAACACTACTTTCCCTCAAATCCCATATAACTCCAAAGACATTAATTGTTGGGGATTTTAACACACCACTCTCCCCACTAGATAGATCAACTCGGCAAAACTCAACAGAGAAACTGCAGATCTAAACAGCTGCTTAGAACAACTAGATTTAAAAGATATCTACCAATCATTTCACCCAGCAGCATGAGAATACACGTTTTTCTCAGCAGCACATGGAACATTTTCTAAAATAGACCACATTTTAGGCCAGAAAGCAATCTTTTCCAAATTCAGAAACATTGAAGTTATACCTTGCATTCTCTCTGACCACAAGGGAATAAAATTAGAACTCAACACCAAAAGCCACCAAAGAAAGTCTGGTATCACAAGGAGGCTGAACAACACACTGTTGAATCACGAATGGGTCATGGAAGAGATTAGAAAGGAAGTTCAAATGTTCATGCTATTCAAAAAAATGAACACACAAATTACCAGCTCCTCTGGGACACAGCAAAAGCAGTACTCAGAGGCAAGTTTATAGCTCTGAGCTCCTACATCAACAAATTGGAGAGATCTGAAACCAACAATTTAATGACACATCTAAACCTCCTTGAAAAAGAGCAGCAAGATAAACCCCAATCCAGTAGACGGAAAGAAATAATTAAAATTAAATCAGAATTAAATGAATTAGAATCCAAAAAAAACTATAGAAACCATCAACAAAACAAAGAGTTGGTTCTTCGAAAAAAAATAACAAAATTGACAGACCCTTAGCAATTCTTTCTCTTTTTTAAAATTTCCTTTTTGATTTTGTTTAGCTCTACTGAACTTCTGATCTTTTTTCTTCCTTTCTTATCCTTTTCACCTTCTCTTCTCTTTCGTCTTCTTTTTGTGACTTAATTGTTGTAATGAACATGCTCAGTTAAACCCGTATTTGATTATTAGACCCTATCCCCCATTGTGTACACACTTAATCCACAAATTTATTACTCAATTCAAAACCTCTGAGACTTAAATTCCTTAATAGCAGTACTACCTCTTTATACCTATATAATATTTTAAGCATTTTTATTGTTAAGTTTTTCACATCTCCTTTATATCCCTTCCCTTCTCTCATTATATTCATGTTCTTCTCTGAATAGTTTGTTTTGGAATCTACATAATATTATTAATTATTATTTTCTATTTTTTCTGGTCCCTTTTCTTTTCCCTTTCTCTTTCTTCTTTTTCTCTCTCTCTCTACTTTCATCCTATCCAACCTATTTCCTGCCTTGAGATTAGGACTTAGTTAACTCTACCTGTGCCTTCCCACATCACTCTATTCCTATTTTTTACCCACATCTCTCCCTAACCCTAATAATTTCTGGTTTTCCAAATTCATCTTTGCGATGTGTAGTCCATTAATATATAGTTGTTTGATGTTGAGTAGATGTAGCTGTTGAACTAGATTGTATCTGCAGACTATTGACTGTGCAAATTCAGATTTTGGTTGATGCTTGCCTTAAGTTAGTGTTCTAGCACAAAACTGGTGCTATTTGCATCCCAAATGGGCAGAGTAAGCTGGAAAAACACAAGAAAAATGGCAAGTCCAGGTATCTCAACTCCCACTCTTGATAATCAGGGGACAGAATAGATAATGAATAATCCAGAGCAAAGTTCCCAAATAGCTCTCCAAACACTTCTGGCAAACATGATAAATGAAAAGATTGAAAACATACAATGGACTCTGTATGTGTGTGATGGGGAGAGAAAGGAAGCAAACAAAAGGTCAATGCAGGAAAAGATTGAAAACCTACAAAGGACTCTGTATGAGCGTGATAGGGAGAGAGAGGAGGCAATCTAAAAGTTTATACAGGAACTTCATGAGCGTGAGGAAGCTACTCAAAAACTGATACAGGATTTGTGTGAGCAGCTTGAGAAGACTCAAAGAGAAAGGCAGGAATGGCCTTAAGAGGCTGTGAACACTCAAAGAGAACTACAGGAATGGCAGGAATGGGACTGGGAGGAACCTAAGGAAAGAGTAATACAGGACTTGAGAGAGCAGGATAAGAATACACAAAGATCACTAAAGGCATTCCTGGGATCCATTAACAAAGAGTTGAAGGAAGTCAGGGAGACCATTAAGGGAATCCTGAATGGAACCCAACAGAAGGAATGGGAGTCCAAGGAAACCATAACCACTCAACTAAGTGATTTGAGAATAAACAGTGAAAACCAAATTAAGGAAGTAAAGAAGTTCATACAAGATCTAAAACAAAGCTTCAACAAAGAATTTGAAGCCATCAAAGCTGACCAATTAGAAGGAAAAGAAATAAAAAATAAAGTAGAAAGTCTTGACCGCAGGTTAGACCATGCAGAAGATCAAATCTCAGGGACTGAAGACAGCCTAGATATTATAGAGAAAGAACATACAACCATCCAAGACAAGTCCAAGAAATATGATAGATCTAACCAAAACTTGGAAGACACCATCAGAAGGCCTAATCTACGGATAATGGGTACAGAAGAGAACCTAGAAACAGAAGTTAATGGTCTAGGAAACTTGTTTAACAGGATCCTAGCAGAGAACTTCCCAAACATGCAAAAAGATAGGCCTATTCAGATACAAGAATCTTTTAGAACTCCAAATAGACCAGACAAAAATAGGACATCCTACTGTCACATTATAATCCACAAAGGATCAATTCAGACCAAGGAAAAGATCTTTAAAGCTGTCAGGGAGAAAAGATTAATCACCTATAAAGGGAAACCAACTAGAATCACCTCAGATTTCTCAGCAGAGACAATCCCACAAGAGTCTGATATGATGTATGCCATGCCCTAAAATCAAAAAACTATCAAGCAAGAATACTGTACCCAGCTAAACTCTCCTTTATAACTGAAGGCCAAATAAAAAACTTCCATAGGAAAGAAAAATTGAAACAATACATCTCCACCAAACCAGCCCTACAAAGGTTCTTACAGATATCCTGCACATAGAAAACCAACAATACCACAATAAAGGCCAATAAAGTGCACCCAAACTGAGAATCCAAGAACCATATGCAGAACCCAGTTTTCGCAGCCCCCAAGAAGGTGGATAACATGGCAGGAACTCCCAAATACCACTCAATCCTATCTATCAACATTAACACACTTAGCTCTCCTATTAAGCGACATAGACTGTCTAGTTGGATTAAAAATCAAGATCCTTCTCTCTGCTGCCTTCAGGAGCAACATGTTGTCCATAAAAACAAACACATTTTCAATGTTAAAGGCTGGAGCAAAATCTACCAAGCAAACGGCACCCATAACCAGGCGGGAGTTGCAATCCTAATATCAGATAAAATAGACTTCAAATTAAAATTCGTGAGAAGAGATAAAGAAGGTCACTACATACTAATTACGGGATCTCTCTTTCAGGCGGATATTACCATTCTAAATATCTACTCGCCAAACAATGGAGCACCCAAGTTTATCCAAGAAACACTACTTTCCCTCAAATCCCACACAGATCCAAAGACATTAATTGTTGGGGATTTTAACACACCACTCTCACCACTAGAGAGATCAACTTGACAAAAACTCAATAGAGAAACCGCAGATCTAAACAGCTGCATAGATCAACTAGATTAAAGAGACATCTACCGAATATTTTACCCAGCAGCATTAGAATATACATTTTTCTCAGCAGCCAATGGAACATTTTCTAAAATAGACCACATTTTAGGCCAGAAAGCAAACTTGACTAAATTCAGAAACATTGAAGTTATCCCTTGCATTCTACCTGACCACAAGGGAACAAAATTAGAACTCAACAGCAAAAGCCACCAAAAAAAGTCCAGTAACACATGGAGGCTGAACAACACACTGCTGAATCACGAGTGGGTCATGGAAGAAATTAGAAAGGAAATTCAAATGTTCATGCTATTCAACAAAAATGAGCACACAAATTTCCAGCTCCTCTGGAACACAGCAAAGGCATTAGTCAGAGGCAAGTTTATAGCTCTGAGCTCCTACATCAACAAATTGGAGAGATCTGAAACTAACAATTTAATGACACATCTAAACCTCCTTGAAAAAGAGCAGCAAGATAAACCCCAATCCAGTAGACAGAAAGAAATAATTGATTCTGATTTATCAGATTTAAATGAATTAGAATCCAAAAAAACTAGAGAAAGAATCAACAAAACAAAGAGTTGGTTCTTCGAAAAAATTTAAAAATTGACAGACCCTTAGCAAATCTTATCAGATAAAGAAGAGAATGCACCCAAATAAATAAACTCAGAGATGAGAATGGAAACATGACCAGGGAAACAACCAAGATTCAGAACGTTATAAGTGAATACTTCTCAAAACTTTATGCTAGTAAGTTTGAGAAATTGGCAGAAATGGACATTTTTTTAGCAAATACTGAGATGCCAAAACTAAACCAAGATGAGTTAAAACATATTAAGAGGCCAATATCAAGCATTGAAATAGAAACAACAGTAAGAAACCTCTCAGCTAAGAAAAGTCCAGGACCAGATGGTTTTACAGCGGAATTCTACAAGGCCTTCAAAGCAGAGCTCACACCAATACTCCTACAACTCTTCAATGAAATTGAAAGCGAAAGTTCACAACCGAACACAATCTAGGAAACCATCATAACCCTCATGTCCAAACCAGGCAGGGACTCATCAAAGAAAAAGAACTATAGACCCATTTCTTTGATGAATATTGATGCAAAACTTCTCAAGAAAATTTTAGCCAATCGACTTCAGCAAATCATCCAAAAATCATACACCACGATCAAACAGGATTCATTTCAGGGATGCAAATCTGGTTCAATATATGCAAGTCAATTAATATTATTCATCACATAATCAGGTGCAAGAATAAGAATAGATGCAGAAAAAGCATTCGACAAGATCCAACACTCCTTTATGATGAAGGTTTTGGAAAAATTAAGAATCTATGGAACATTCCTCAATACAATAAAAGCTGTATATGACAAACCTACAGCATTATACTTAATGGTGAAAAGCTAAAACCATTTCTTCTTAACTCAGGAAAAAGACAAGGATGTCCCTCTCTCCACTTCTCTTCAATCTAGTATTAGAATGCCTAGCTACAGCATTAAAAAAAGATGCAAACATAAAGGGGATCCAAATAGAGAAAGAAGAAATAACTCTCCCTCTTTGCAGATGGCATGATCTTGTATTTAAAGAATCCCATAGACTCCACTCCCAAATTACTCAAGCTGATTCAAAACTTTGGCAAAGTAGCAGGGTATAAAATTAACCTCCCATAACCAATGGCTTTTCTGTGTGCCAACAATGAGAAAAGTGTGGCTGAAATTAGGAAAGCAATCCATTTGTTATAGCCACACAAAAAATAAAATACCTAGGAATTAACTTAACCGAAGAAGTGAAGGACCTCTATGATGAAACTTTTAAAAAATTGAAAAAGGAAATTAAAACAGAACTTAGAAAATGGCAAAACCTCCCATGATCCTGGATTGGAAAGATTAACATCATGAAAATTGCAATACTTCCCAAGGCTATCTACAAATTCAATGTGATACCTATCAATATTCCAACATCATGCCTCAAGGAAATAGAAGAGGCAATCCAAAAATTCATATGGAACAATAAAAGTCCTCGAATAGCTAAAATGCTCCTCAACGGAAAGAACACTGCTGGAGGGATATCAATATCAAATTTCAAACTCTACTATAAAGCCATAGTAATCAAAACAGCTTGGTACTCGCATAAGAACAGACCTCAGTAGCAATGGAATAGATTTGAAAACCCAGAAATGAACCTACAGACGTATAGCCATGTAATCTTGGATAAGGGAGCAAAAACAATAGAATGGAAGAAAGACAGCCTCTTCAGTAAATGTTGCTGGCAAAATTGGTTACCTACTTGTAGAAAACTAAAGCTAGATCCTTATATATCACCCTGCACCAGAATCAACTCCAAATGGATCAAAGACCTTGGAGACAAAGCAGACACTCTGAAAACATTACAGAATGGAATAGAGAAACCCTAGGTCTCCTTGGCCCACGCCGAAATTTTCTTAATAGAGACCCGGAAACATAACAATTAAAAGAAAAGTTGGACAAATGGGATTGTATCAAGTTGCAGAGCTTCTGCATGGCAAAGGACATAGCTAGCAAGATCAATAAAAAGCCTACGGATTGGGAGAAGATCTTCACTAGCCATACAATGGACAAGGGTCTCATATCTAAAATATGCTTGGAACTCAAAAAATTATATCCCCCAACAACAAATCCTCAAAGAAACAACTGCCCAATAAATTAGTGGGCTAAAGACTTAAAGAGAAACTCCTCTGAAGAAGAAAGAAGGATGACCAATAGACACAGGAAGAAATGCTCAACCTCCCTAGCCATAAAAGAAATGCAAATCAAATCAACATTGAGATACCACCTCACCCCAGTTAGAATGGCAAAAATCAAGAACTCTAACAACAGCAGATGCTGGAGGTGATGTGGACAGAAGAGAAACTTCCTGCATTGTTGGTGGGAGTGTAAACTTGTTCAACCACTTTGGAAATCAGTGTGGTTGTTCCTCAAAAGACTTCACATAGAGCTCCCCTACGACCCAGCAATCCCACTTTTGAGCATTTCCCCAAAGGTTTACACACAAGACCACACTAAATCTACCAGCACAACTATGTGTATTGCAGCATTATTTACCATAGCTAAGATCTGGAACCAACCCAGATGCCCCTCAATAGATGAATGGATCAAGAAAATGTGGTATATATACACAATGGAATTCTATGCCTCCATCAGAAAGAATGACATTGCCCCATTTGTTAGTAAATGGAAAGGGTTGGAAAAACTTATATTAAGGGAAGTAAGCCAAGCCCAAACAAACATAGGTCCCATGGTTTCCCTTATTTGCAATATCGAGTATGTGTATGAGTCAAGCAGAAAATGTCAAATAATGTGATGTTAGGGAAATGAACCCTTAGATATGTATTTTAATGTTTTTTCTTTCATACATTTGTTTCCAACACATTTATAAGATTATTTCTTTTTTGCTTTGTATGTAGCTGCCCCACACTATAACCCTTGCTTTCACTATATTTGATGTAGGTATAATTTCTGGAGGAGATGGGGAAAAAGAATTCGTTTAAGGATACAGGTGGACTTGTTGCAACAATGAGATGTACAAGTTGTCATGTCGAAAACGAACTTTACAACTTTGGTGAGGGGGAGGTGGGAAGGATTGGTTGTGGGGGCGGTGGAAAGGCTGGGAAGGGATGTGAAGGGTAAACAAAGGAAGAGGCTGCAATGCTTGATAAGAAATGTACTAATTATCTTGCCTATGTAATTGTAACCCCTCTGTACAGTATGTTCACAAAAAATAAAAATTAAAATTAAAAAAGAAAGATTCATATGGCGCCTTTTCTAGGAAAAAAATGACTTTCTTAGGATTTCCTGCCATTTGGAGGTGGCAGGACCAGGATTCGAATTGTGGGCTCCAGCTCCCACCACTTAAACCCGAAGATAGGGAATTCACCAGTCTGTCCAAAAATATCAGCAAGACCAATGATTAAGTAGGCACCAGTGGCTTTCAGTAGTCCTCCATGATACTTTCCTCCATGATACTTAGAAAGCTGTGAAAGGAGATTCATGGTCACGGTCACCGTAGGCTGCAAAGTACTTGAGACGCCTATCCAACTTCAGTGTCAACAAAGCCAGAAGTAGACCCATGTGGCTCCGGTGGTAGAGGGGTATCTTTGAGCAAAAGCAGCTCATGAACTGTGCCTAGGTCCTGAGTTCAATGTCCGGGACTGGCAACAAACAGGCATACACAACAATCTGTGTAGCCATCCGGCTGTCTGTTGACACCACTACCAGACGTTCCGGAAGGTAGAGGTAACTGAGTGGTAAGCAAGAGTGTCGAGGCGAATTTGGAGTACAATAGGAAATTGGCGACCTAGTCAGTGAGTGGGAGAATAGAGGATTTCCCAGAGCCTGGGAATGTGGCCAGCCCAACTTTCCCATCCAAGCGCTCAGATGTCTGAAATAACAAGACTCTGAGACAGAGCTGCAGGCAACAAACTACTGCCAGAACACCAGCAGAAGAATCCTCCCGTCAGACCTTCAACATTCAAGAAAAAAAAGAACACAAAAAAAAGGGAAGGATTCCAAAGACAAACACCACTGGGGAGGGTGATTCAATGGAGGGTCTGGCCAAAGGTGATGCCTATCACAGGCCTCCCCTGCCTTTGGACACAGTCACAGCCACCAGGGTCCAGAGTGTCAAGGGTCCAGATACCACCAAGAATCTGCAGAGGTGCTACTGACATGTGGTGCCTTCCTTGGACTGCAGCAAAAGAAGAAACCAGGTGCTCTGTGCCAAGATCCAACCACTGAAGCAGGAAAAGACAGACCTGCAGGATTGACAAGCGAAAGAGGAGAAGGTAGCCCAAGTGCACAAAGCACCGAAAACAGAGCTAGACATGCACAAGCTACCCATACAGTGGTTGGTTTTGGCAGAAAGTGATTTACAATCGGCACCAGCCCACATGCAGCTTACGGCCGATGACAGAGAAATGAAGCACGAAGCTCTCACCAGCTGCCTCCAGGCTTCAGAGCAGTGCATGGAGGAGCTGGAGATGGTGGCTTCTGTGGTTACTACTTACAGAAGGATACTGAAATGTTGTTTGAACAGCTGAATGATGTAACACTTCAGCTCAAGGAAAAGACCAGAAGCTTCTATGACATGAAGCAAGTGAACACAGAGTTTTCTGAGAAACTGGAAGCACTCTGGACATAGAGGAGCAACAGGAAGAATAGAATCTGCAAGTTCCAACAAGTGTTGCAGAGGCGTGATGTACTGAAGAGGCTACAGGACAACCTGAGCTGAATGGTGACCACAGCAAATCTGGAGACAGACACTTTCTCCCAGAACCTGAGTATTGAGAGTTCCACGCCAAAGAAGGAGGCCTGGTGGCTGACTGAGCAGGTAAACCAACTGACAGAGGAGAAGGAGTGAGGATCGAGGTAGGTGCTGCACCTAGAGAATAGTTGGGGGAACTGAGAACGAAGCTGGCAGAGCCATGGCCCCCCAAGGGTCCATCTCAGGATGAACAGCAATTGCAGGCCCACACCTACTGCACGCAGATGGGGTTGAGAAACCTGGAGAAACAACTTCACATCTAGGTCCAGGAAAACCAGAGGCTCCATCTCCATATTGCAGAGCAGCGGGAGTAACTGGGAAGACTAGAGGAGGAAACCAGGGATCGGCAGGAGATCCCCGAGACTCCACGATGTGCATGTATGTGCAACCCACAGCTGGAGGAACAGCTGGCCTTGCTGCGGGACGCTATCTGCAGGGTGAGCAGTGAGAAGGAGGATCTCACCAGCATCGTGGACTCAGAGCAGCAGGTGAAGAAACATCTGCGGGAACAGTTGGACTGCTCAGAGGAGAAGATAGAGGAATGGAAAGAGGTGGCTGAGAGAGAGAGAGCCAAGAAGCTCAGGAGCTGCAGGAGCAGCAGGAGCAGTCCCTGGCCTAGCTGCAGGAGCTCAGAGCCACCTGTGAGCAGCACATCACTTCAAATGAGCAGCTGTGCTCCAAGTAGTAGGTCCTGCAGTAGCACCTGCAGAAGCAGACCCAGCTGTTGGAGCAGCTGAAACAAGTGCAGGGTGAGACCAAATGGGGGGACTAGGTGGTGACCCCAAAGTGGCAGGACAGTTTCAAGTGCCTGGAAGTGACCAGTCCACAGGAGGAACACCTGCAGGCCCAGCTGAGCTTCCTGGCTTTCCCTGGGGAAGGGGAAGCTGTGAACCCTGGAGAAGCAAAAGCTGAAGAAGCGACTCTCCTCAATGTGCCCATGGCAGAAGATGGAGATGTCCCCCAAACTGAGGGATGTGGCTCTGTTAGCACTCTCAGAGGCTGAGATCCACAGGGGGAAACTCCTGCCGGACTGCTGCAGGCACTCCCCCTTCCCCGGACAGCTCAGTACCAGATAGAGCCGGAGCCACAGGTCCCCCGCCCCGTGTGCTGCCACCACAATATGTGAGAGAATGAGAAGTGGGACATGTGGGCATCCGAGAAGAAAATCTGCTTCATCCACAACCTGTCTGATGAGGTGGACTTCCAGAATCCTACAGATGAGCTCCACCATCGATGCAACCAGCTGTCGGCACATATCTGCACTGTCCAGGAATCCCTCCTGGCATGTAAAGGACAGATGTTCATTCTGGATCAGCTGTGTCAGGAGAAAGCCGAGTTCATGTGCCGGCTGTCCCAGGAGAACATGAAGAGTAGATAGCTGCAAGAGCTGCTGTCGCTCCTACACGGAGCTCCAGATGCCGACACAGGCTGAGCTCCCTACCAGTGCAGCTGCTTCAGAGGCCTCAGGCTCCTGGGTGGGCAAAATGAGGAAGGCACAGTAAGGTTTTGAAGAATTGCTATTTCAGGATAGTGTGGAAACTGCAAGAGGAGAAGTCAGGGTTCGCTGCCCCATACAGGACTCCCCGACAGAGCATATCCTGCTGCAGATCCCCACATCCAGAACTACCCACAGCTGGTGAACTCAGGCTTGCAGTGCTCCGTCCCTTTTCTCGGTAGACTGATGGGGATGATGACTCCCTATGTGACATACTGAGTTCCCAAATCCACCAGAACTAGGTGGCCAGGTGGGGTTCTCTAGGCCTCCATCTGCCTGGTGATAGGAAGGGTAACCTGCGGGCTGAGTAGAGCAGAGGCTGCTGGGAGGAGGCCCAAATTCCAGGGACATCTAATGGCCCAGTGGTGGCCAGGGAAGAGGCCCATGTTATGCTTATCACAAAGCACAAATTGTTTCCAAAGGGAAAATAAAGCATCCACAAAGATTTGTTCTTCCAGTTATGGGGCTTGAACTCAGGGCCTGGCCACTGTCCTTGAGCTCTATTTGATCAAGACTGGTGGTCTACAAGTTGAGCCCCACCTCCCCTTCCAGCTTTATCTTTGTAGAATCAAACACAGGGCTTCAGACTTGCTAGGCGACCAATCTATCACTGATCCACATTCTCAGCTAGGATTATCCCCCTCCCCAAACCCATATGGCCAATCCTCAGATAAATAGGAATTAGGGGCTAGGATGAATATGAAGCACAAGTCTGGTTCACACGTAAATACTTCCCTGCCCCTTCTTTGACACCATTATTTAAGGTTTCTCTTTTACTATTGAGGGATGAGAGAGCGAGAGGGACGTCCGAGAGAGGAATACCAAGAACAGTGCCCCCCTGAGTCCCACAGCCTCCCCCACACAAGTGGTCCTACAGATTCCCATCTTACCTGACTCAATGTTGTGTCTACACTGTCTCCCTACCCCTGCAAGGCTCAGAATGAAATAAATGTCAGCCCTGGCTTCAGCCCACACCCAGAGTAGAAGCTCCTAGTCCCAGGCTGACTTCCACCTCTGGCAATTAGTCTGGGATCTTTGTCCTTGGAGCCTTGCCATCAAGCCAGAGACATCCTGACCTGAAGCACGGCCAAGGCCAGGGATTGGACAAGATAGAGGAGCATGGGACTAAAGGAGGTACTGATTTATCTTGGCACTCTTGAAATTTCCAATATTTGGCCCATGCCAATCCCAAAGCCAATATGCAATGCCTCTCCTTGTTGTTGTTGTCCATGAGCATTGTCCCTGAGCTCTTTTTCTCAAGGCTCACACTCTACCACTTGAGCCACAGGGACACATTTTATTTTCTGATGGTTCTTTGAGGATAAGAGTCTCGCACACTTTCCTACCCAAGCTGGCTTGGAAGCCAGATCTCACCTTCCTGAGTAGCTAGGATGACAAGCGTGAGCCACCAGTGCCCAGCATGTGATGCCTCTTTTAAAGGATCTTGGCAAGTCTGTAAAAGGAATCCCAAAGGGTCTGGATAGACCATTACCCAATCAAGTAGCTGGGACTGAGGAAAGCTGATGTTATAGCCAGTCTGTTCCCCAAAATTATAGATGTCAGGTGGTGTTGAATGCATCGAACTCCTAGGCCAACAACCACCAGACTTAGTTGGGAAAAAGGTAGAGAATACCCAAAGGTTACAGTGTAAAAATCTCTGATTTTGCATGCACATGATGTGTGTGTGTGTGTGTGTGTGTGTGTGTGTGTGTGTGTGTGTGTGTGTGTGTGTGTGTGTTTACCAAGGCTTGAAAAGCCTAGGTGGTAACCTTTAGCTTGTTTGCACAAGTTTGGTGCTCTAATATTTGAATTATAATATTTCTTCTTCCCAGCTTTTTGGTGATTCTTTGGAGATAAGAGTATGCCCAGGCTAGCTTTGAATCTTGATTGATCCTCCAGTGTCAGCCTTGAGTAGCTAGGATTATAGGCATGAGCCACTGGCATGCAGCTGCACGGATGGCTTTTCATACTTTCTGTTCTAACATCTGTCTACTTTCCCTGGCCTAGATCTCTGACCTCTACATCAACTCCCAGCAGCCCCTGACTCTGTGGAGAACATAATGCTCAAACCTGTCAGTGCATCCTATTTCTTTGTCCTCAGGAGAGTATGTTTCCTCTGAAGCCTGGAGGGTTAGGGGAAGGGGAAGGAGGGATAGCTGTAGATGGGTGCTTGGCTAGGAAATAGGTATTCTGTTTTATCCAAGAAGGAAAGCGTGGTCAGATGCTAATGGCTCATACTCTCATATTCCTAGCTCCCTCAACACGCTGAGATCGGAGGACTAACATTCAGATGCAGCCCAACAAGAAATGTCTGTGAGACTCTCCTCTCCCAAGAACCACCTGAAAGCTAGAAGAAAAGCTGTGACTCAAGTGGTAGAGGGCTATCCTTGAATGAAAAAACTGAGGGACAGAGCACGGGCCCTGAATTCAAGCCCTACTACCAAGATGCACTCATGCACATGTGCACGCAAGCACACACACACACGCACACGCACACACATGCACATGCACACACATGGACACACACTCACACACACACACACACACACACACACACGCACATGCACACACATGGACACACACTCACACACACACACACACACATATATGGCACTACTGTGGCTTGATCACAAGTCCTCAGAACTTCCTGGTAGTAGCTCAGTTTTCTGGAGGCTGGTGGGCTAAGACTGTGACCCCATTTATGGATTGGGCATTGTAGGCTGTGAGTTGAAATCCCAACATGGCCAATAATTTATTCATGGAGTAAGAAGCCAATTTTGTCCCATTTTTTTCCCTCTCTGTGAAAGTCCTGGGTCTCAGTATATGTGATATGATGTAATAAAATAAATGTTTTATGTGTAATAATACTAAAAAAATAAGGATAATAAATGTCATATGGAATAAACCCATGTATGTAAATATACCTCATATATGAGTATCATTATTTTCAGTACTGGAACTTCAATTCAGGCCCTTGGAACTTTTCTGATCTTCTTGTCTTCTAGGACGGTGATGTTCCCCTTCACCCACAGTGCCGCAGAGTTACCTAGACCTTGAGTTTAAATGCCAGGCCTGCCAATAAAATGGTGCTAATTCCATGCCAGGGCCTTATTATTGTTATTGTTATTGTTGTTGTTGTTATTTGGTTGTAGTCCAAGTACCGGGTTTGAACTCAATTCTTGGCATCTCTGCCAAAGATGATCCTGGGATCCTAGGTCCTTAGTTCAAATCTCAGGACTGGCAAAAAAATAAAAATAAAAAGGAAAAGGATAAAACTGAAAAGTTCAATAAGGTGGTTTTACTTTTTTTTCCCTTTGTATTGTACCATCCTGGCTCTAAATAACCATGCCCAGACAATGTACATGACCTTATATTGCTGATGTTTGGCGGGATATTAGGGAAGCCAAGCTGAAATCAGCAACTTAGGCCTGAATGTTGAATCCCGGGACTCCCAATAATGAATGGCTGGCTGGAGATTCTAAGAAACGCTTTCCAGGACTGTGAAGGTGGCTCATTGGTACAGTGCTTGCATTGCATAATAGAGGCCCTGAGTTCGATTCCTCAGCACAACATAAGCAAAAAGAAAAAAGTCACAAGTGGCGCTGTGGCTCAAGTGGTAGAGCGCTAGCCTTGAGCTGAAGAGCTGAGAGACAGCGACCAGGCCAGAGTTCAGCACCCAGGACCGGACCCCAAAAAACAAATTAAAACAAATTAAAATTAAAATTAAAAAAAGAAACGCTTTCCAATAGGCATCTGTAGAAATAGAATGTTGTAAAAGTAACAATTACATTAGTAGTGTACGATTATATTATGAAATTATACACAACAATTATACTACATTGACTAATTCTCAATTAATACTTTATTATGTATTTAATCATGATACTTAAAAAAGGAAGGAATAATTTAATTGGCAATATTTGATAGAAATATCATATATGAAATTTCATAATTTACAGACATCTCTCGTTAAATATATCTACATCTATCTATCTATCTATCTATCTATCTATCTATCTATCTATCTATCTATCTATCTATCTATCTATCTATCTATCTATCTGTCTGTCTGTCTGTCTGTCTGTCTGTCTGTCTGTCTGTCTGTCTGTCTGTCTGTCTGTCTGTCTGTCTGTGTATCTACCAATCTACACATTTATCTGTTTATACACTTGTCACTACTGGAGCTCAGTGGTAGAGTGTTCGCCTAGTAAGTACATAGCCCTTGGTTCGATTCCTCACTACCATGTGCATAGAAAAATCCAGAAGTTGTGCTGTAGCTCAAACATTCGAGCACTAGCTTTGAGCATAAAAGCTTAGGAACTGTGTCTAGACCCTTACTCAAAACCGAGGACTGGCAACAAAACAAAAAAAAAGGAAAATATAGAATGTTCTGACTGCAACTATATAAGGATAGGGCTGCAAATACCTCATCACAGAGCAAGCTGGGAGTCTAGTGCTGACATTTGCCATCTAACCTGAATTAGCCAGAGGTAAACTGCTGCAACCCAGTTCCATGAACTAGATGCTGCTGGCTTGCTCATCCTGTCATCCAAGATACTCGGGGGCTGAGATCTGACACTGGTGAGTTTAAAACCCAGCCCTGG